>NC_081407.1:517828212-518428212 GCF_030272615.1 Cryptomeria japonica | reverse complement strand
CATCAGTCCTTGAACCATGTAGAATCTTATATGGATTGATGAAGGAGTCGATGTATACCGTAGGGGGAACATCAACATTTCAGTGAGAAAAATTACATGTTTTACTTTCACTTTGGCATTGCTGTCAAAGGGGGAGAAGAATTATGTTATTGGGGAGAAGAATTATGTATCTGATTAAGTGAACCAACAACAGGCTGAAGACAGATAGAGGTAATGTAAACCAGGATTCCTATTCACCAATCTCACCAATCTCAGTAGCAATCAGAGGCATTGATATTTGTATTGCAATCAATGCCAAAGGGGGAGATTGTTGGCATTTTGAGTTTGTTGGTATTTTGCATCAAGATTGCATTAATGATATGTTGTCATTGATGTCAATTGAACCAATAAATGGTATTCATGTTATTGTTGATATTGTTGTTTTTGATATTGGCTAGTAACCGGTAAGAATAGATTTGTGGAAGATGTTGTAAACCTGTATGTAAGTTTGTGAGTTGAACTAGTATAAAGGGTTAAACCTTTCTATGTAATGTAACTGGTAAACCCTAACCGGCCAAGTTTGATGGTTTGTTTGCTGATAAGCAATAATGATGGAGACATGTGTGATCATTTGATTAAGGAGATATTCAAATTCTTTTGGCCCGTTTGTTCTTGTCTAGGGAAGGAGAAAAGTGGATTGCATCTAATGCACAACGTGTGATGAGTTACAAAGTCCAATAGAGTAGTGATCATGGAGTGGTTGAAATTGTCTTGAAGAATGTGAAGAGATTGTCATAATTTCTAATGGTCAAGATTGTATCGACTTGTTTGTAATCTCGATTATGAGAATTAGGTTTTTGTTGTGTTACCAACCTAATTGGTTTCTATTTAAGGTCAATGAAGTTGTTTGTTAAGGTTGTTGGCAAGGTTGGTAGAAAACCTATTGAGTGTGTAGTTGCCAAACCGGTGGATGGATCTGCACTTTGAGTGAAGGTAGACTGAAGGTTGTAAAAGGATCCGATCAAGCAAAAGTAGTGCTATTCAGACGGATCAACTAAACTGTTGTTTTCTAACAATTACAACAGAAGTTAAATTCCTTAACCAGGTAAGCTCTAACAATATTGGTTACTCATTAAATCCTCTAACAAGGTGGTCCATTAGCTTGGATTAAATCCTCTAGCGAGGTTACTCCTAATAGGGTATTGTGCTTCTGACAAGGCATATTTGTAAATCCCTTAATTGGGTGATTCTTAACCGGAATTAGTTCCTAACAAGACTTATTATAAAGCTCTAACTAGCTTTGGATCCCAACAGGGTGAACTTAGAAAGAGTTCAGATAGCTATCCTTGTGAGTCTCATCTCATCATGGTTTTTACCTATTTGGGTTTTCCACATATAAACATTTGTGTCAAGTGGTGAATGCTTTTGTGGTTGTGATCTTATTTGTTGATTTGGTCAATCTCTAATAAGGAATGTTAAGTAGAAGCATTAAGAGATGAATATGTTGAGTTATGATTAAGCATTGTTGATATTCACAAGATTGAAGTTGTTTACTGTTAAAGTTGTCATAACACTTAAACTAGTTGATGTCAAGTATTCTTATGAATATTGATCTTGACTAAGATATGATTACTTTGTTTGACTGAGTTTGAGTTTGACAACTTTGTATCAGTTTTTCAGTATACTGATTCACCCCCCCCTCTCAGTATTCTACCAGATGCTTAATTTTTCATCATACCATCAAAGTTTTCCAGTGATATGCATAAATAATTTGAGATGTCTATGATAGGAGAGATGAAATTTTTCTAAGGATTGCAGATTTCACAGACCGGAAAAGGTATTTTTATATCTCAAGCTAAATATGTAAAGGAATTGTTGAAGAAGTTTGGGTTAGATGATTCTAAACCTATTGGAACTCATATGATGATTGGCTGCAAATTATCTAAAAATGATGAATCTTCGAAAGCTAGTCAGACCTTGTACAAATCTATGGTTGCTGGACTGCTATACTTGACTCAGACTAGACCTGACATTATGCATGTTGTGTGCATGGATGATAGATATCAAAATGATCCAAAAGAGAGTCATGTCACTACTGTAAAGAGGATATTCAGATACCTAAAAGGTACTGTGGATTATGACTTATGGTATCTGAGGAATGATGATTTCATGTTATGTGCTTACACTGATGATGATTGGGCTGGTGATATTGATAACCAAAAGAGTACCTCCAGTGGTACATTCTTGCGTTCTTTTTGGGTAAGAAATTGGTTTCATGGGAAAGTAAGGAACAAGATTCAATTTTCCTATCTACTGTTGAGTACATTGCTGCTACTAGTAACTACACTCAGGTTGTTTGGATGAAACAAATGTTGAAGGATATCAGAGTTACCTATGATGAGACTACTACCATATATTGTGATAATTCCAATGCTATTAATATGTCAAAGAACCCGGTGCAACATTCAAAGACTAAACATGTATCAATCAAGTACCATTTTTTGAGAGAAAAAGTCAGTGAAGAGGAAGTAAAGCTAGAGTATGTGTCTACAAAGGAACAAATTGGTGATGTTTTCACTAAGCATTTGCCTGCAGATACATTTGTCTATTTGAGAGACAAGTTAGGGGTATCCACCCCTCCTGATGGGAACTAGATGAATTGAGTTGCATCAATCCAGTGGACTCCATAGTCTTATCCTTTTGTCTGGATTGATGAGTTTATGTTTCTCCTCTAGTAGAGTAGTCTATTTGTGGTTCAGGTGAGCTGATTTATTTATCTAATGGGGAGAGTTTGGTTTTCTATTATGAGAACCTTTCTCATTGATGTCAAAGGGGGAGAGAAGCATGTGAAAAACTATTTTATCTGCTTGATCTTAGGAGGAGTTTGTTGGATTTGTTTTCTTTCTTTGCATTGACTCTTTTTCACATCCATATGTTGCCATCAATGCCAAAGGGGGAGATTTAGTTGGACATTGTTGCTGCTAGGATATGTTGTTGTCATTGATGTCAACACATTCCTGTGATTTATTGATCTAGTGGTTGCAGATTGGTTCATTGATCTGGAAGCTTAATTGATCATATCATATGATCCGGTTTACAGTTTGGTTTTTCTGACCAGTGCATTGCAGATTTTGGTATTTTCTCTGGTATATTCTTGTATGATCAGATCTTGAGGGGATATTTTGGGAGATTGTTTGGGATGTTCTTGTGTATCTTCATTTCAGATGGTTCATGGTTTTGTGCTCCACAAGTTATCTTTCCTTGTGACAGTTGTTGTTGTTTGAGTGTTCTTGAGTTTCAGATGTTGATCGATGAAGATCTGATAAGTGGTAGTGGTACAACTATTATAGTTGATTCTAACATGCTTGATAGTGTTTCCTAATTATGTCCTATTTGTTTTGATGCTCTGCATTGATTCTTGTGCACATTCTTGGTGATTTTGTTGATCTGGTGATATTCTTCATGTTATGTGTTTTTCTTGGTGGTGTAGCATGTTGCAGTTGATCTTGGCGAGATTTCTGGTGGTGTTGCATGTTTGGAGATTTGATTTAGGTCCATGTTATGTCATGTATATCATTATATTAGTCTAGTGGTCAATCTTTATATTGTGTGCTGTAATTTTTCTAATTGTGAGTTGAGGGTTTAGCCGACCTTGTTGTCAAGGTTGATGAATTGTATAAATAGGTGATGTAGTCATGTAATTTGGGTGTCGAGGTAGAGTCTGTTATAATATATACAATTCCCTTTCAATTGTCTCTCTATTTTATGATATATGTTATTGTATAGCTTATATGTACGTGTATCAGTGGTGACAGGTTTGCAGGTACTAGACATTGACTCCACTTAGCTCCACAGGTCTAAGTGTTTCTTCATCCCAATGGCAATTTGATCGGAGGTGACATGAGATCCCATTCTACACTCTAGGTTTAAGTTGGCACCCTATCAGTCCTAGTATCTTGTTTATAGTTGTCTAGTGGCATTTTATGTTATCCTATGTTGGGTTGTCTTGAGGAATTGTGATTATGGATTAATTAAATTATAAATAAATTGATTGGTTAATATAGTTTATAATAATAAATTAAATTAATGGTTGGCATAAATATTTAATGTTAATGAGAAATCATTATTGGGGATTTACTAATGTTTATCCTTTAGATTTATTTTTAATTAATGATTTAGCATTATTCTTATTTATTATGGATTATTTATTATTTATTTATATAATTGTGGCTTTAATATTTATTTGGGCCTTTATATTTTGTTGTGCCTTGGTTTATTTAATTAATTGGTTGATTATATTTCTATTTTTCTTTTTTCCCCCTTTTTGGTTATGAAATTAATTATTTATCGTACCTACCCTATTCTACTATTGGTTGAGAATATCGGGGTAAGTTAATTAATTATTATTTTATAATCTTACCTTCATTTTTGGAGAGGATTGGTATGAAATATTATATTATCTAATTATTTTCCTTTGGCCAACTTATTCTATGGTTTTGGGAGTCAAATATATTTATATGGTTTTTGGTTCATTCTCGAGGATTGGCCTGTGGGAGATTTTCTAGATAACTATTGTTGATTTCTATGAATTTGGATTGTGGAATTCTTGGCTTGACTTTGATTTTGGTTGTCGGATTACTGCTCGTCATTATATTTCTTCCTTCTCTTCATTTTTCCAAGTTGGAGATCTTGGCTCATCTTTGTATTTGAATTTGAAAGTTTTTCTACTTTGTGTCTACATAAAGATTGTCTTCGAGCTGGGATATTGAAATTGCAGTATAGATTTATTAATTAGGTTTAATAAATTTTTCTTGTAGGGACTATAGTGTTTATGTGAGTAATCTCTGTGCATTACCATGTATGTCTCTCTATGTTTGTATCTATGGTTATCATAAATTCATCTTGTGGACTATGGTTGTTTTGAGTCTCTTCCTGGTAATGATGCTCTGTGCATCATGTTTCTAGGGATCTATTTTTTTAGTTGATAGTCTTGTTGTTTTTTATAACCATATTGGCTCTCTATATCTACTCCTTGTTCTAGATGTTTATCCTTGAGTTAGTCAGATTTTTTCCATCGGGTGATTCCCATCGGGTATTTGTTGTCAGCTGTTTGTCATCGGGTGGTTTCCATCAGGTGTTTGTCATTGGGCATTTTTCGTCGAGTGATTTTCATCAGGTGTTGTTGTCAGGTATTTTCCATTGGGTGTTTGTCATCAGGTGATTGTCTTCAGGTGTTCATCATTGGGTGTTTGTCGTCAAGTGTTTTCCTATCAGGTGGTTATCGTCGGGTGTTTGTTGTTAGATATTTGGTTGTCGAGTGATTGTCGTCAGGTGTTTATCATCGGGTGTTTTATCGTCGGGTGTTTTCTATTGGGTGTTTGCTGTCAGGTGTTTGCTATCGGGTGGTTATCATCAGATGTTTTTCTATCGAGTGATTATCGTTGGGTCTTTGTCATCAGGTTTTTTCTATTAGGTGATTTCCATTGAGTGTTTACCATCGAGTGTTTGTCATCAAGTATTTTGCCCTCAGGTGTTTATCATTGATTATTTATCGTCAGGTACATTATAGTGGTATCAGAGCTATGCTGGTTATTATAATTGTTGGATCAGTGATGGGTTATGAGCATTTTATGGTATTCTTATGTGCTTACAAGAGTCAATTTCCTTGCCATTGTTATTTGATTCTTGCATTCACCTCCAACAAGATGATAAATACCTTGCTGTAGAAGATTGTACTGAATTATGGTTTATGTCTAGCCTTGTATTATTTATGCATGAGGTTATTGGTTTATGTTGCATTGAGAGCCCTTGGTTGTGAGATGTATATGTTGTTTACCCTAAGGTCTAGGTGCATGCTAGAGGGAGTGGGCTTCCAAGTGAGTGACTAAGGTCATGAGGAGAAGACAACCAGGTTACTCGGGTCTAGACCACTAGGACACCTCAATGGAAGTTTTCCTTGTAATCAAGTGATAACTTAATTAATTATTTATACGAGGGAAGAGTAGTAGTAATTCATATAAGATAATAAATGTATGTTGTGGCCCTAATACCTTGCCTAGGGGTAATGATCTAGTTTCGGGATAGGTTTGGGTAGGCCTTGGTAATCTAGGTAAGATAATCTCCCTTACTTCCTCAAGGTTGAGATGGCTCCACATGAGTATCATGGAATCTGGGACTAGAGCCCATGGTTTCCATTGTTTTCATTTTCTAGCATGCGATGAAACTCCTCCCCTAAATGTAGGTCCTAGCACCTTGAGCCTTGATTTGTGGAATGCCTGTGCAGGTCTTATGTCTTATGTTGTCTTGAGTTTTGTATTTATCTGTGTGATGTTTTGAGTAATATCCTTTGGTTGTTGGGTTTCAACCTAGATCTAGAAAGTGTGTGGGATCTTGTGTCATCTCCTAGAACAGGGGGTGGTTCCTTATGGTTCCACATGATTGAGTAGCTTGATGCCTTCTTCCATTGGGATGTTCTTTGTTGGATACTCTTACGTGTGGATGTGGATTCATTATCTCATCGGCTATGGATGGATTCTTGGAGAAGATTATTGTACTATGATTCATATGGCATTAATATTAGTAGGATTCATGAGTTAGTAGTATTTTTACATTGGAACTATGTGGTATGATGTAATATGTATCCTCATATGTTTCAGAAACAATGTAATAGGTTGTAGTCATGATTCTTGTATTGAAATATGATGTTGTAATCCTTGTTGAATCTATATGGTATCTTTGTTATTGAGCATTTACAAAGAAAGGAATTGGAATCATGGTTAGTGTAATGATGCTATGGTTTAATTATAATATAATTAGATCACATATTCTTAGACTTGAAATGAGTAAATTCTCTTATTGCCTTTATCTAGGGATGGTTATGTACTTAGCATTATGTTGATGTCCATGTTAGATAGTGATTAAGAGATGAATAGATATATTGTAGACATTGCTTAGTAAAATAAAAATGGATGGAATGATATTGGGAATTAGGAACATTTGGATTGGTGCTCTAAAATGAATTTAAGAGGATTAATGGTATTTGAAATATGTAGAATATGCTCAGGGAAATTGACTAAATTATGTTATGTAGATTAATGGATGTTCTCTTATAATGTTTATAGTAATGTTGAGAGTAAATGATGGTTAAAGTAATGACATTAAGATACCTAGGGAATGTAATTGATCAGTTATGTGATGATGTTCATTCCACTTGCATTTTATAATCTTATGATTATGTTTAAAGTGATTATATGCATATCGGTATATGGATATTATTGCATTGAGAAATATATTTTCTTATGTTGCATTAGATAAATATGATTTAAAAAACAATTATCATCTCTATTGCATGATAGTTATTTATATTTCTCTAGGGTATTTTGGTGTGCATTTCATCTGATATCAGAGATTTTATTACAAACACTAGGATCTTTGGTTAAGGTTGTTGTTGTTAGTTTTGCGTGGTGCTATAATGTTTTCTTGACTTAAGTCATTCATTGATATTTTTGTTTGGAAAAGGTCACTATAATCTTGGAGATCTTAGATGCCTATGCATTGTGTTATCTCCCTAATCCTTTCTAGAAATTATAATTGTGTGCAACATATGTATTCACTCCTTATGCATGCCTCTTGGATGCGAGTGGAGTTTATGTGATTTTATGTGGTCTTTATTTTCTTTGTAATTTCTAGTGCTTACTTGAATGTTAAAGGTTCTTTTCATTATATAAATTATTATGTTATAGAGTGAGAGAAAATTGTTTGTATCCTCTTAAACTGAAGCTATGATTATAGGAATATCTTGTTACTTTGGAATAATACATTTTCTTTACGAATAGAAGCTGAAGTGTTTGTATATATTATGTATATAAGAATTATTTAGTGTAGATTATGATGTGTAATTGAAGTACTTGCATGAGATGCATTTGAATATAAGTAAATAGTATCGTAATCATGCCATTCTCTTTCCTTTATTCTCTTATGAAAACGTAATAAGTTAACTAGCAATGTATGAGTACCAAATAGAATTATTGAGTGTTCTATATGTGTGCAATCTTGCATGTAAGAAAATATACCTTGCATAAATCATAACATTCAATAAGGACTTGAGATTTCTAGCTCCAAATGTAATGTTAGGAGACCTCACGGAAGGCGAATTTGCATATTTTAGAAAATGATGTAAGTAACCGATTTGTATGATAAATATGGCATTCAAAATTGTCCATT
Organism: Cryptomeria japonica; assembly: GCF_030272615.1. Classification (NCBI taxonomy): domain Eukaryota; kingdom Viridiplantae; phylum Streptophyta; class Pinopsida; order Cupressales; family Cupressaceae; genus Cryptomeria; species Cryptomeria japonica. The sequence continues at coordinate 518,420,010 of NC_081407.1, read as the reverse complement.
TATAATTTTTCTATGCATCTATTGATTGTTTGGCAATGCTTTCCTCCGTCTTCTCTCTATTTGGGTAAAAGTTTTATAGAGCTTAAGAGTTTCTATGCATCTATTGATTGTTTGGCAATGCTTTCCTCCCTCTTCTCTCTATTTGGGTAAAAGATTCATAGAGCTTAAGAGTTTCTTAACATTAAGTAGAAGCATTGAATACACATTGACAAATATGATTTTTCATACACTAAAAAGAGAAATTTGGATGAAATAAATTTGCATTAAAGATTATAATTTATGTATTGCATCCATGATTTTTGTTTAAAGGAAGAATTAGTTAGATATAATATCTCTTCCATAAATAATGTAGAAAGTTTTTATGAACTAACAGGTTAAAAGACCATGCTATATATATGTGTTGAATGAAGTAAAGATTGGTGCATTTAATGTATAGACAAATTGAAATCATAACATTGTGTCTTTATTTGGTTTGGTGAGATAAAAGTCTTAGCTTTGAGTAGGAGTTGTGTGGTTTTGATGAAATGTTCTGCTTGATCAAATGGATAGATTAAAATATCTCCTTGCCTTATTGAATTTAAAAAAAGTGTTTTCTTAATGAATTCTAGTAGGATGGATCGATAACGAATTGTATGAAGTTGTATTGTGTTTCTAAATGACCTTGCTTCTTGAATCACTCAGAATATTTAGTTTACAGTAGGTTATAGTTAAGGGCTGATAGGAGATGAGTTTGAATTTGAGTAATTTATGTATATATTCGAATTTGTGTGACATTAAACGAAAAAGGAAATTAAGTAGCTGCAAGTAGGGTTGTGATATCCATTTTCATGCTTAATATAGATGGTTAACAATACATTAGGAAATTACTATAGGTAAGAGGTGTGGATGTGATTGGAATCTAATATCAAATTTTGATCATAATAAAGTAATGAGATTTATTTATTATAATAATTTTCTTGTGTTAGTATATGATTGACTAAAATATTAATGACACCATGAAGGACATTCTAGGCATTTGTATGCTATTTATTGTGCATTAAAAGAAATGGTGTGTGTTATAGTATATCATCAAGTGATTAATTGAGGCCCTAACATATATTTCTACTATAACCTAGTAAATGTGATTATTTTATAGATAGGATATCTTGAACATTAGTCATGATATGAGTGTAATCCTTGTGCATGTATGGGACACTTTATCTTTTCCTAGTATATGTCCTCTTTCATTAAGAACAACTTTTTAGACTTTCATAAGAGGTTGCATTGCCTTAAAGTTAATAAAGGGATATGGATGTGCAAATAAATTTATGGTTTTAAATGTTTGGCATGTACTCTCTAACACATTCAAGAAATTATACCCTCAGGTGTTGTGTAGCAGTTACTCCCTTTGGTGTGATTGATATTGGTCACCTTGTGATATAGATTTGGATAAGTTGGCTATATTACCTTCACATATTGTTGGAAAGAGACACTGCGTGTATGTTTAGATGTTGTCATTGATGGCAATTCATATCAGATTTTGCATCCATAGTTCATGTTTTCATCATTCCAGAAGATTGATTGCAGATTGATCAAGTATTGGTGAGGTTTAGTGAGAAGAACAATGTATCTGTCAGAGTGTACAATGTTTTGGTTGGCAGATTGGTTTTGGTTAATTATTTTTCTTTGCAGATCTGGGAGTTGTATTGTGGATATGCAATTTACCTATTCTAGGGTTGTGGCCTCCGGTGTAAAGTTTTTTGTTGGTTGGTAAGCTTCGATAAATTGGTTTTTGGTAAAGACAATGATTATCAATGGTAACATGTGGAAATGCATTATGTGGATCTTGTGGATCAATTTTGGTGAGTGTTTACGTGTTCAAGGTCGATGAGCCGATATGTGGACAACATATGGACATTTTAGTTTGGTCCAAATGGTTGTTTTGGATTAGATTGAGTTGACTTGTGTACACATTTTATTTTTTGTGATGTGTTCTTGAAGCCGACATGGTGGTGACCTAAATTGGTGATGTGGATATATAAGACAAGTTTATTTGATCATTTTGGATATCAATGGTTATGTGTGAATCATGTATGAGTGATTGTGTGTAGTTTAACGTGTGCATGGTGAAGATTTGAGCTTTGGTATGATGCATAATATTAGAACAGAGTAGATCTACAGAGTTGAGTAATATAAAATATTTTGTGCTTAACTAGAACTATTCTAGGAATTTGTAGATTCTATTTCATAGTTCATTTTCATGTATGTTACCTTTGTAACTCTTTTCTAAGGTAGTGTGCCTTCTAGGGTTGTAGCCTTGTTTGTAATTTGAGCAGTAAGCTCTAGGAAGTGTTCATGAATGCATGTGAATTCCTATGTAACATTTACACATACTTTTAACATAGTATCATTTTATTGTGAGTAGGATCCCACCATTTTTTTTCCCCAGACTAGGTTTTCCACATAAAAATCTTGGTGTTATGGTGTTGCTGATCTTTGTTTTGTGTTTCTGCACTTTACTTTTCCTCATTTGCATTAAGTGGATTAAAGGACAAATTAATAAGATCCAAAGTTATTGAACATTGATTCACCCCCCTCTCAATGTTCCTTGATTCTAATAATTGATATCAAATCCTAGTTCATCGGAGGAAGCCTAACAACTTGAGGAAGATCCAGAATGGTGAATTAATAGATTCTAGCAGTCCTAGAAAGTAGTTGGTTATTTCTCTTGAAGATCTTGATCATGCACAAGATGAAAACTGACAAGCGAAAGAAAATCTCAAGGATGTTGAATAATACATTGAAACATTGAAGAATCGGTTGAACAAGTCAAGGGAAAAGAGAAAGGAACTTGTTGATCAGTTTAAGTAGAAGGAAATTCAAATAATTGATGATGAAGTCTTGAAGGAGAAGACATAATAATATGATAGACTTTCTAGAGCTAATACAATCCAGAAGAATGAAATGTAAGCTATTGTGATGAGATTGACAAAAGAGATTGAAGAAAGGAAGAAGAATGAGGAGAAGCTTTCTCAGTCCCTGATAGACAAATCTAAAGAATATTGCAGACTTGGGAGTGAGAATGGACAACTGAAGATTGACCTACAAGATGCTAGACAACATGAACAATATTTTGAAAGGTGAATAATTCTTATTAGATATGATCTTGATATTTTTTATTATGAAAGAAATGAGAACTAGGGCACTGACCCTTTACATAGCATTAACTATTAATAGTACCATTACAACACTAGAACAACACAAAAAAATTTAAAGATAAAAGTATTTCAAAACCAAAAAATAGCTAAGAGTTCGAACCGCCAAAACACGAGGGACACCAACCCAACCAAAGACCAACAAACAAGACCTAAGGGGTCGACTTGCAAACCCTTGTAATTTCTATGAACCTGTTCCATTTATTAAAGAGGAACTTATACAATTCCTTGGCCTCCTCCTTATCAACATCATTGTCCACAATGAGCTCTCTCAGGAGGGAGAGAGTCAAAGCCAAGATGTGAAGGACTTGCAAACATAATTTGTTAATACTAAAATCTGAGTATCATAGACCTCCATCCGATATTTCATCTCTTTGACTTCATCAATGATGGCCTTCACATCTAGGAACGGCCCCAAGCTTTCAATCCATTTTAGGATTATCGTGACCTCCATGTTGATACTCTAGATTTTCTCCATGGTAGGGATCCCCTGGGGGATTTTAGTATCGACAACACTACCCTCCCTGTTCTGCTCATGGTTATTCATAGTCTTCACAGCCGGATCCACTTTGTCCTCCTTGTTAATCTCAACCATCTTCATCGCATCCTGATCAAGGGCACTAATTGCCTATGCTCCCATGTCCTCAAGGTCCACCATCTTCATGACCTCCTCTGGGTCCACCAGGTTGATCAAGTCCATAGGTTCCATTTTCAGCTTAGCATTTCCAACATCCATAGGGGGCCTAGAAGTGTCCACATCCTTAAGATCAGTATGTTCCTCATCAAAATAAGAGACACATTGAGTTTTTTATTTTTTCTTCGAGGATGCCTTAGACGCAAGTCTTCAGGATCTCCTCCTTCCTTCCATGTCTGGAGAGGGGTTTTCCTCCTCCATTTCTTCCGACAAAGAGTTATCATCAATGACAATTATTTTGCACTTCATCGAAGGTTTCCCTTTGCCCTTGGGGGAGTATGAAACTTTCTTTACCAGTAGAGGAAGAGGGCACAAAGTGGGTAATTTTAGTGATAGAAACAGAGGGGGAAAATTGGGCGGTCGCAAAGGCATCATGAGTGAATTGGAAAAACCTAGGAATTGCAAGGCCAGAAGAGAAGACCGTGAGAGGGTGTGAGGTTGTAACAAAGGGTTGAACCAACATAAGGTTCCTAGGATGGAAGAGAGATAGATGGAAATTGTAGAGCCTATAAATAAGGCCTTGGTGAAGTAGGATAGGTAGCTTATCCCCATTTTTGAGGTCCAGGACTTCTCTAATAAAAATTTACAGAGAATGCAGCAAGAAAAATGATAAACAAAATAAATCATTATTACAGAAGTGGTTGAGTAAAGGTAGGTTGTAGTAGTAAAATACCTTGAAGTGGCCTTCTAGCATAAATTATTTCATTATCATCAAGCATAGTTGATTCCACGGGTGCTTCAGCTCCTCAAGAGCAAAACCGCCCTACATTTTCACCAGTTCCTACTTATTTCTAAAGAAACATTTAAGACCTTCACTATTGGACACATGGCTGGTCCTCTTCCACCTTCTCCCTTCTAGCAAGAGGTCTGTCACTTGAGAAATTGAGTCTTCTGAAACCTCAAAAGAGACACGGTCCCCAATTGTGACCCTTCTCCCAGCCAGAGATGCCACAAACTGAGCTGAGAGATGCTCATCATGGCCACAAAGGAACTCCATGAAATAAAAAACCCCTCCTTCAACACAATAATTACAAACCAGAGCATCATTCTTAAAGTCGTCTGGCTTATCAGGTTCATATCGCACTCTATCACCCCTCATAGCCAAGATCGAGAGCTCTTATTTAATAGAAGACATAAGCAAAGCCACACAAAGTATGTTGAGAATGCATCTTTTAGAGGAAATAGAAATAATTATTTTACAACAGTCGAATAAATTAAGCCTGAAGAAACTATCAAGGCACCAAAAAGCAAAATTATTGCCATTGAAGACCTTGGAAATAGGGAACTTGTGCGATTCATTAATCATAAATTGAGGCAAAACATTAGGCACATATGAAATAATCTTGCAATCAAAGCTAGATCAATTAATAATGATACTAGTGCAGCATGGCTTAAATTTCATAAAGCAAGCATTAAAAACAATCCAGTGAGGCCAATTTACTAACATGTCATCACCCTTCAATTCATCATAAGGAGATGACCCCAAAAAGCGTACCAAAAAATGATTACCGTATACACCACACCTTTGGTGGCCATGTTGGTAGTCCATCTTATCCAATTATTGGCGATAGTCATCAACATATTCCCCATATTCAAATTAAAAAAAAAATTCCTCCCAAGACCCTAGAGAGGCAAGAGGAAGTACAAAAGGAGGCTAAACAAGAGCATTATCATAGGAATGGATTTTGATACCTTCACCCTTCAAGAGGGAGTTAACATGGGGAGGCAAGGAGTTATGGTTCCTCCAACATCTTAGGCTAGTGTTCGATAATCCTAGGTGTGTCAGGGAATTAAAAACCCCTTTTCCTTCCCTATACACATGCATGATGCAGAAGGACTCAAGCCCAAATATGAGCCTAAGGATATCCCTGATGATACCTTCAATAGTTGGTGTAGGAGCACCTTGCAGACTGTGAACACCATTGGAGAAATGAAGGCTCTTAGAGGTTTCTATAGGTTCCTTAAATTTTTTGAGTTGTGATAAGGTCTTTCAAGACCATTCATTTTGTTTTGATTAGCCATGTAAGGCTTTGATGCCATTTTGTAGTGTGAACTTCTTAGGACCTATTTGGTCAACCATGGTCAAATGACATCCAAAATGCCTAAATGAGGGAATCATTGTATTTTGGATCCTATGCAGCATATTTTTAAGGTTTATGATCTATCCTAATAGGTTACATAGGTTGTGTCATAGATTGTCAAGTTTTGTGCAAAGTTTTCAAGTTTGGCAAGTGTCATAGATTGTCAAGTTTTGTGCAAAGTTGTCAAGTCTGGATGACAAATTTTGTTGTCAACTTGTAAATAATCTCCCTCCAATGGCTACCTAATTCAAATTTTAGCTGGAATTGATTGAGCGGGTTGGAGAGACCTTTCTTAAGGCCTTGGAGGTCGAGGAGAAAGGATTGATGAAGCTTTGCATGTATGACAGTGATCCAATTTAATACACTCAAAAGTTTACTCAAATTCAGTATAACAGTGCCTTTTATAGTCATTGTACAGACTCCATGTGAATGCTAAATAATTAATTTGAATAGGCCTCTGTGTTTATGTTCATTTGGATTTGATTTGGTAGGAAAATACTAAGAAATAAGTGAGATATCTATATTTTTGTGAAAGGTGGTATGAAAACCCTCCAAAACCCGGGTTTCCAAGGAAATGTTTTCTTAACCCCACATTCCTGAAGAAAAATTGGCTCAAATTAGGGGTAATGGTAGGGGAGGTAATTTATTTTAATATTTCCAAATTTTTTGAGTGGGCTGTTGAACTGGTGGATTTTGGGATCAAGCCCTAGGCTAGGCATCCTCATATGACTAGCCAAATTTGATTGTTAAAAATTATGTAGAGGTAAAACCAAGAGTGGTGGACCCTATATAATGGTGTGTTTTATGTTTTAGGATGTGTTCATACCTTTCCCATCCATTTTTGTCATTGGATCAAGCCATTGGTGTGTGGTTTCTTTGTAAAAGTGGCCTAAAAGCCCTATTAGGCCTCCTGTAGCAGCAACGTTTGACCCAGTCAATGCAAGAGTTGGGGTCTGAGTTTTGGAAGTAGTTTGTGTCACCAAAGGAGAAATGAAAAAGTGTCAAGAGTATGTGGTGTCATTAGGATAGTTTTAATTTTTTTCCCTTAAAGGCTCGAACGAGGGCTACAAGGAATATGTGTCTTGTAGAGGGCAAGTCACATTGATTGAACTTGTACAAAAAAAGAGTGTTGTATTAGTTTTGGTCAATTTCTCTAGGGTTGGACAAGAGGTTATATAGGGTCCATACCTACTCTATAAAGGTGTATGTGTTATAGTCTAAGTTGGTCATAGGTGACTATAGGAGAGTTGGTGTCAAGGAGAGACTTGACGTGAGAAGTTGTATCTCAATGAGTTTTTTAGGAATCAAAAGGGGGCACCATTGAGAAAAGGAGAGTGTTCTGGTGTCCTGGCATGTTGTTGATAGGATTGTCCAATCCTGGCATACTATTGATAGGGTTGTCCAAGATTCTATGAATGTTGAGACCTTAATTGAGGGTCTTGTAGAGTGAGTTTGTGTGAGAAGCCTTTGTTCCTTGGGGCTCTGCATCATATTGGTATTGTTGGCAAATGCACACTCCAATGAGAAATTGTAGGTGATTGAAGGTTTTGTCATTGATGGCAACCTTGCAATCATATGATACTGACAAGACAAATATACCGACACCGACAACGACAAACTCTACATGGGCACACAGAACACTGGCAGTGAAAGGATGGATACCGACACTCTGGCCGACAGGAACTTTTATGATAATATATTTTGTAATTAATTGTAAAATCATTGTAAACTGACATGGCAAGTTGTAATATGACTCATATATGTATGAGATCATTGTAGAACATTTATGAATAAGGTAATAGGCAAAATTATGCAGACCTAATATGCAAATTATAGGTCAAGGGTTTATGTATGAAGCAGAGCTAAAAGCGGTACTGGATCTGGCATAGCAGATGCTAATTTGAAGTAGTACAAGACATTGGATTTGTATAATCCATTTTTGTAAGTCAATGTGACTTCCTTTGTAATTAAGTAGTGAGCTCTAGGCACTTGGCCTTCTTTCATGTGCAAGCCCCTCTTGTAAAACAATAATATTCCCTTATTGGCCAGTAAATGAATATTGTGGGTCACAAATCCCATCAAGGTTTTTCCCACACCGGGTTTCCTCGTCAACTACTGTGTTATGTTGTGCTTTTCATGTGGTTGTTGTTACTCTTGTTTACTGCATTATTTTTTACCAGTACACAGTATTGATATGCTTTACATGTTTTAATTCAAGTAAATTCAATAACTGGTTGGATACTGATTCACCCCCCCCTCTCAGTATCTTTGGGAATCCTAACAATTGGTATTAGAGCCTGGTCCTCTATTTTTAGAAGCCTAATAGCTTGAGGAAGATCTTATCACTAGTAGAGATGGAAAACTTGAGAGAACAATTGAAAACAACTCTTTCAGACTATGATGTAGAAAAGGTGAAGAATATAAAAATTGAAGATGATTTAAAGGCTTCTCAGGATATCATTCAAGTGCTTCAAGAAAATCTTACCATTGCAAGAAATAAGAGAAGAGAACTTTGTGAAAAGATGCAAAATGAGAATGATGAAAAGGAAACTCTTAATGATCTGGTAAACAAGCTAAGACAAGAGATCAGTACAACACACAATGAGATGCAGGATATGACTATGAGATTTTGTAAAGAAATTGAAGATAGGAAGAAGAATGAAGAAGAATGAAGAAGACTTGGCTAGAAGACTAAATGATGCTGGAAATCAAAACACAAGACTTAGTCATGAAAATGATATGTTGAAGATAGATCTAATGCACACACAAAATGACAGAACTAAACTCATAAGACAGAAAGAAATCTTGGAAAGTGAACTAACTGCTGCAAATCATCACAAAGAAAAATTCAAGAAAAGTTCAGAAGAACTTGGTGACATGCTGAAGAATCAGAAACCTAATGGTGATATAAATGGGCTTGGCTTTGAAGTTGGTGAAATCTCTGGTACTGCAAACACACAAGATCATAACAAACCGGTAAGGCAACCAAATGCTTATAAATTTAATGGCTAATGCTTTAACTGTAACAAGTATGGTCATAAAGCAAATCAGTGTAGATCTAGAAATTATCAGAACACTAACACACCCACTGGTCAATGTTCTAAATGCAACAAAGTTGGTCATAATTCAGAAAATTGCAGAATGAATGTGAGATGTTATGTTTGTGAAAGATTTGGGCACTTATCTAATCAATGCAGAACACATACCGACATAGGATATGGGAAAGCTGTTCAAAAGAACAATGTGACTTGTTATACTTGTAACAAGATCAGACATATTGCTAAATTTTGCAAAAGTAAGGCATCATCGACAAATAACAAAGGTCCTAGTTTGAAAGGTAAAGAAAAAGTTGAAGAGGTAAAGCAAGAATTTTCAAAACAATGGATTAGAAAGTCAGATCAGAATGTTGATATGATTACACCTCCACTGGTAGAACAAAGTAACACTCCATCGGTAGGAGAATCCTCATCTAACTGAAGAAAATTCTTTTGAGGGTTTAGCAACAAAATGAAAAACATGCTATTATTCCCTTGGTTGATGGTGAGAAGTTGAAATTACTTCTGTACCGATATATGACTTAAGTTGTGACTTAAATGGCAAGCATTAAATGTGGTAGTTGGCAAAAATAGCATTATAAAGCAAGTGTTTTGGCTCCTTTTTATTCACCGAGCATTGAAATCTTTGAGAGCGCAAAAATTTCTGAGCGAAGGTATTCCAAGCAAAGAAGTGAAGCAATCCATCAAAGCATTCATCCTTAAGGCAGAATGAGGTATTTATAGCTATGGCATCTTCATCCACTCCTAAATTTATTGCAAACCCTACTGTTGTTGAAGTTGTTAAGTGACCTAGACCCGTTTTTCAGTTAGTTCCCAAAATTGCTAAGAAAGATGACAACATAGGTGCATTCTCCCAAATCCCTAAAGGAGTAGTTTATGCTGAAGACCTTAGAATGTATATACATTTTCATATTGATGAACTAGGTGATGATGAAATTAAAAATATGTATGAGACTGTAATCTGTGATGAATTTGGAAATGTCAAACCTGAACACAAGATAATAGAAACCCTAGGTTTCACAGAAATTCTTAGTATCCTAAATTTTCCCAAGGATATCATAAGGATTGTGCTAAGCAGGGTGCATGGTGAATTTTTCTAGTTAGACTCTATTCACAAGATCACAAAAGAAGCAGTAAAAGTAGTAATAGGGTTACCCTCCACCGGCAACAGACCTAAAAAAACTAAGGTCTCAAATGACTTAGTGACAAACCTAACCAGTGCAACATTTGATAAAAGATCACTAAGGGTAAACGATGTAAAGGATACAAATATCAGATTTATCAGTATGATCTTAGGTTACAAGGCTACACATGCAAATAGGTTAAACTTAGTTTCTAGCCTATGTATTAAGAGTGTCTATGATATGGTAAATGATAATGCAAGTATAGGCATATGTGAATGGATTAAAGATGAGCTAATAGACAATCTAGGAAAGATCAAAAGGGAAAAGAAAGGAACATTTAGATTTGGAAACCTACTTGTTTGTCTGATGCTATACATAACCAAACAAGTACCCGATATTGGTGCTAAAGATTTTGGATTTGATATACCAGTAGGAAAACAACTATCAAAATTGCTGAACAATATGGGAGAAAACAGGGAGAAAACCATAAATGAGCACTTTCAAGCACTAAAGGCTCGAATGAAAACAAGAGTAAGGCTATCACAAGATATTGTGGATAAGTACCAAAAGGAAATCTGTTTTGTAATCAAGAAAGATAAAATTTGGATGGAGGAAGTTATCCCTAGAACCATCTGGGTTACTGAAATGGGGTATGAGACTGATGACAACATAATAGAAACCTATGCAAAAGCCCTCCTGGAAACTCCTAAGGAACCGAAAGAAAAAGTATTTGGTAGTGCTGAAACTATAGAAAGCCAAATTCAATCAAGGAAAAGAGTTAAGAAGGTTGAGGCAACTGTTAGAAAAGGAACCTGATAGGTACAAGCTCTTAAAGAAGATGTGCTAAAACAAACCGGTATAACTGAAAATGAGTTGGAAGCACTTCAACCAGAAACTCATCTTTCACCAGTTGGAACTTCTTCAGAAAGTGACATACCTGCTATATTTAGGAGAGTTGAAAGGAAAAGAAAACCTTCACTGACACCTTCTCCTACACTAAAGAGGACAAGATAGAAGCAACAAGCAGTGAGGCCCCCAACAAAGAAATTAACTCCAAAGAAAAAGAAGATGACTCCTAAGAAGAAGACACAACAAACTATTGCTCCCATTGATAAACTTCTCAGTGAGATTATAGAGGATGGAAAGTTGAAGAACATCAATAAATTATATGACACCCTATCCGTGATGACAAAGAAAAAGTAGAGAACAATGTAATCTTACACTTAGATATTTTCAAGAAATTTTTGATGCAAGTTGTTGATGAAATACCAGCAGATCTATATAATAGACTAGAAGCTAGAAGAGTAGCTATTGTTGAGCTAGATAAGAAAATAAAGATTGAAAAACTACTTATAGCGCACCCTATTAACTCACATGATGAGATAGATCAATTAATCTCTGAGGCTAACCGGTCAGTATTCTCAACTGCTCACCGACATATAGCACTGATGGCAGGAAGAGTGAATCAGGTAATAGAGGAAACAACAGATGCATGGGACATATTCCTGGTAGAAAAAGAGAAACATGAAGAGTATCAAAAACCTAAAACCTTCAAGGTATATCAAAAGGATAGGGACAAAGGAAAAGGTAAGGTAGGTGGACCTCCCAGTATAAAGATAACAGACAACTTACCCCCACCACCTCTAGATACTCCACCGGTAGACACTACTGACAATCAACTGGCAACTGAGAGTATGGACACACCACATGGGGATACAAATCCTAATTTTGAGGTGTTATATACAGTGAACATTGACACTCAGGAAGTTAATATTGTGGTGGATAAGGAATCTACTGAGAAATCAGATGTGGCAACAGAGCCACCGACAGGAAATATTGCAGTAGAAAACATTGAAATTGGGGAACTAAAACAAACTGAAGGATCAAATGAACCCCCGGTCATTGAAAAGGCAAAAGCCACAGATATGCATATTGATGCATCCACTGAGCCACCAACAACTACTGAAACTAAAAAACCAACCGAGTCACCGGCAACAGGTAGCATAGAGGAAAGACTGACAGTGGACAACACAGAGAAACAGGTAGAGAAACAGGCTCCTTCATATGTACAAGTTGAAGCACAAGTACAAACAGAGATAGTGCTACCGGTCCAAAATAAAAAGCCTAAAATTTTGTCTGTAGAAATGCAAACTCAAACAAATCCTCCAAAGAAAGAGGAAAGCAAAATTACAACCAGCGGATTACAGATTGTAAAAATTGTTGGACAAACATCTGGTATAGCCACGACAGAATTCAGACCTACTAATATAACTAAGGTCTTATTAGATTCAATAAAGAAAATAACAGAGTGAAATGCACAAGCCTATAAGGCTATAGATGACACTTTACCAATTTTGAAAATGATAACACCAAAGTGCAGTGTTGAGAATAAAGATTCTTTGAGACAATTAGACACATTGTCTAAATATATAACCAACAACCTAATAACACTAGACAAAATGAATGAGGATACATTTAAGGAGAGATTAATAAAGGAGAAAGAGAAATTCTTTATGGAAATTGTGAATAAGAACAAAGAGGAAATGGATACTCTTTTACTGGAACTCACTGAAATCATTTTTGACTTCAAGAAATTGTATAGGGGCACTTGCAAAACAGATGTATTAATAGAGCATCTTGTCAAAGAAATCAGAAAAGCACAAGATAAAATTAATAATATTTCTGATAATCTGATTGGAACATCAAACTCATTTTTGGAATTAGAGAAGAAAATTGCAGAGTAGGAAGAGAAAATCAAGAAACTGGAAAATGAAAAACAAAGAATAAAGGACAAAGCAAAGGACATAAAATGTAGACTTGGTCCAAGACTAGAGTATCTTATTTCTTTGAGAAAAGAAATATCTGAGGCTCTGGTTCCTGGACTAAAGAAACCGGAAGAGAAAATGCACATACTCACCGATACAATGGAGAGGACTCAAGAAGCCACAAAAGACTGCAAAACATTCAACAATGGAATAAATCTAGTTTTGACAGACATTTTTCAGATTGTAACCCACCGGTTACAAGAATTCAGGCAGGATTCCACTGACAGCGAATGACAAAATTTGTCATTGAAGTCAAAGGGGGGGTAGAGGAATGAGAAAATTGGTTCATTTGCTCAAGGGGAGCACACATTTTTGAGCATACAGTTTTGGTAAGACATTTTTGGTAGACTATTTTTGTATATCATTTTTGAACACTTTTTGATTTTTCTCATGAGTGTTGCCATCAATGCCAAAGGGGGGGATTGTTAGCAAATGCACACTCCAATGAGAAATTGTAGGTGATTGAAGGTTTTATCATTGATTCAAACCTTGCAATCATATGATACCGACAAGACAAATATACGAAAACCGGCAATGACAAACTCTACACCGGCACACAGAACAACGACAGTGAAAGGATGGACTGACACTCTGGCCAACAAGAATTTTGTTGATAATATATTTTGTAATTAATTGTAAAATCATTGTAAAACGACATGGCGAGTTGTAATATGTATCATATATGTATGAGATCATTGTAGAACATTTATGAATAAGGTAATAGGCAAAATTATGTAGATCTAATATGCGAATTATAGGTTAAGGGTTTATGTATGAAGTAGAGCTAAAACTGGTACTGGATCTGGCATAGCAGATGCTAATTTGAAGCAGTACACGGCATTGGATTTGTAGAATCCTTTTTTGTAAGTCAGTGTGACTTCCTTTGTAATTGAGTAGTGAGCTCTAGGCACTTGGCCTTCTTGCATGTGTAGGCCCCTCTTGTAAAACAGTAATATTCCCTTATTGGCCAGTAAGTGAATATTGTGGGTCACAAATCCCACTGAGGTTTTTCCCACACCGGGTTTCCTCATTGAACTACTATGTTATGGTGTTCTTTTCATGTTGTTGTTGTTACTCTTGTTTACTGCATTATTTTTCGTTTACCGGTACATAGTATTGATATGCTTTACATGTTTTAATTCAAGTAAATTCAATAATAGTTGGATACTAATTCACCCCCCCTCTCAGTATCTTTGGGAATCCTAACAGGTATCAGAGCAAGTCTAATCACTGGGAGGATATATTTTGGTTTATTTTAGTAGAAGAGAGCTAAGCAGAGGCTAGCATAATTCCTCCAAAGGGATGTCCGCAGAGGTGGCTGAGAAATTCCAAGAGATAGAAGAGATGATCAAGACCGAGGTCAAGGAGGCACTCAAGGCTGAACTAAAGGCAATGAAGAAAGAAAAAGGGCCAAGTGAGGAGACTGATGAAGAAGGGGAGCAAGGGGATGAAGAAGGAGAACCCCAAAGGTAGGAACCAGAGATAACTTCTAATCAAAGACCATTCATTGAAGTCCTAGAGACAATAGGCAAAGACTCTTACGAAGCCAAGATGGAGATTCCTACCTATAGTGGGAAGATGAATTCTGAAGAACTCGTAGATTGGATAGATGCCCTGAATAATTATTTTGAGTACAAGGAAGTGGTTGAGGAAAAGAAAGTGAAGTTTGCACAAACCAAACTAAAGGGTGTTGCTTTAACCTAGTGGAACTATACTGAAGGTGAAAGGGTGAAGATGGACAAGAGTATGATTCATTTTTGGGACTGGATGGTGTCCAAACTCAAGGCCCAATTCATGCCTATTGATTATGATGTGCAACTATATAGGAGAATGCAAAACTTGAAGCAAAAGGATTTGGATGTTGCTTCCTACACAGAGGAATTCCACAAATTGAGTTTGAGATCAAGGCACTGTGAAGATGAAAAGGAGAAGGTTGTTAGGTACTTGAATGGGCTCAAATTCAATATTCAAGATGAGATGAGTCTGATGACTCCTAAAACAGTAGATGAATGCTTTCAAATGGATCTGAGGGTAGAGGATAAGTTGATAAGAAAAGGTGAACATCACGGTAGGGGAAGAGGAGGCAAGAACTTTAGAGGAAAAGGAAATTTTGGGGGAGGAGGACAATCTCAAAAACCCCAAGGTGAGTCTAGCTAGCAAGAGCAAAGTGGAGACTTAGGTTCAAGAGGAGGCTTTAGAGGAAGGAGACCCAATGGAATGGGTAGATTTGGAGGACTAGGAAGAGGTCCTAGTGTCTTCATAGGGAGATGCTTTAATTGCAACCAAGTAGGGCATGCTGCAAGCAGGTGTCTTGAGAAATCCTCAAACTCTCATGGAGGAGAGAGAAGGAACCAATTGATTCAAGAAGAATATTGCCAAAGTGTTAGTTCCCCAATTGGAAATGTAGCCTTGGCCCATGATGAAAAAATATTGATGATGAGGAGAACCATGTTGAAGGTGCCTCAAGTGAAAGAACCCCCTTAGAGGATGACATTATTCAGAACCATGTGCAAGGCCTATGGTAAGCTATGCAAGGTAATAGTTGATTTAGGTTCTACTAAAAATTTGGTTTCCATAGAGATGGTGGACAAATTAAAGTTGAAAAGGTTGCCTCATGCTAACCCTTATAAGGTGTCATGGTTGAACAAGGGGCAACAGGTCTTAGTGGATGAACAATCTTGGGTAGAATTTGAGATAGGGGAGTATAAAGATAGAATATTGTGTGATGTAATCCCTATGGATTCTTTTCATCTATTGTTAGGGCGTCCATGGCAATATGATGTACCATCCCAACATGATGGGAAAACAAACTCCTTTCTCATAACCAACAAAGGGATAACATACAAGATGGATCCTTTACCGGATGAGAGTGTGGATAAGAAAATTGGGTCAAGTGTCATGTTAGTGAGTGGAAAGGAGTTTCTAGACATCCTAAGGGAGGAAGGAATACTTGGGTATACTCTAATTTTGAAGCCCAAAAATAGTCCTAATGTTCCTAGTAATGGTAAGGAAGAAATTACCAAGGAGGCACAACAATTATTGGATAGTTATAAGAGTATAATAGTGGAGGAAATTCCTAACACTTTGCCACCCACTAGGGACATAAGCCATTATATTGAATTCATATCAGGGTCTACATTGGCAAACAAACCAACCTATAAGAATACTCCATCTCAGAATGAGGAGATTGCCAAGCAAGTGCAAGAATTGTTGGATAAGGGGCTGGTGAGAAAGAGTCTTAGTCCATGTGCTGTCCCAATAATCCTAGCACCTAAAAAGGATGGCCAATGGAGGCTTCGTACTGATTCTAGGGCCATCAATAGGATTACCATAAGATATAGGTTTCCTATGCCTAGAATTGAAGACTTAATGGACTATTTGGGAGGGGCTTGCTACTACTCCAAAATTGATCTCAAGAGTGGGTATCATCAAATTAGAATAAGGAAAGGGGATGAATGGAAGATATCCTTTAAAAAAATGAAGGTCTCTATGAGTGGATGGTGACTCCTTTTGGGCTATCTAATGCCCCAAGCACCTTTATGCACCTCATGAATGAGGTATTGAAGGACTTCATTGGTAAATTTGTTGTTGCTTATGTTGAAGATATTCTTGTGTTTAGCAGGACAAAGGAGGAGCATTTGGAGCACTTGAACCTGGTTTTGAAGAAGTTGCATGATGAAAAAGTTGATGATCAATATGGAGAAGAGTATCTTCATGAAGGAGGATCTTATCTACCTTGGTTTGGTAATTTCCAAGGGGAATTTGAAGATGAATCCAGCAAAGGTAAATACTATCTTGTCATAGCCAATACCTAGGATAGTAGATGATGTGAGGAGTTTCCATGGGTTGGCAACATTTTACAGAAAGTTCATAAAAAATTTCAGTAATATATGTGCACCTATCCTAGACACAATCAAAGGAGGGAAAAAGTATAAGTTTTCTTGGTCAAATGAAGCAAATTAATCTTTTGAATATATGAAAAAGAGAGTAGCACAACAATCCATTCTTTTTTTGCCTGATTTTAACAAGTTGTTCACAGTGGAGTGTGATGCTAGTAATCTTGCCATTAGGGATGTCTTGAGTCAAGAAGGCAGACCTGTGGCTTTCTTTAGTGAGAAACTCAATGATGCTAAAAATAAGTATTCTATATATTATTTGGAGTTGTATGAAATGGTACAAGCCTTGAAGAAATAGAGGCATTACCTTTTACCTAAATAGTTCATTGTTTATATTGACAATCATGCTCTCAGTTTTTTGAATGCACAGGAGAAGCTTAGTCACAAGCCTATGAAGTGGATTGAACATCTTCAAGTCTACACATTTACCATTAAACACAAGAAGGGATAGGCCAATAAAGTGGGGGATGCATTGAGTAGGAGAGTGTGCATGGTGCAAGAAATCTAGTTACAAAGTGTGGGAATTGATTCCCTCAAGCAAATGTACAAGGATGATGAAGATTTCAGTGAGATATATGAGGTTTGTACTCAATTTTCAGATTCTTATCACTTTGATTTTTCTATTTTTGTTGCAGCAGGGGTTGTTGTTCAAACAGAGCCAATCGTGTGTCCCTAGATACTCCATGAGGGAGAACATTATCAAGGAGAAATATTGTGGCAATTTGGGAGGTCACTTTGGGATTGATAAAACCTTTGAACAGATGAAGAGGTTCTATTTTTGGCCAAATTTGCAATCAGATGTTAGGAAGTTTGTTGAAAGTTGCAGCATATGCCAAAGGGCTAAGGGAACATCATCAAATACAATTTTATATTAACCGCTCCCTATTCCTAATAGGCCATGGGAGAGTATCAACATGGATTTTGTTTTGGGTCTTCCTAGGACTCAAAGAGGCTTTGAAAACATTTTTGTTGTAGTAGATGGGTTTAGTAAGATGGCTCACTTTTTGCCATGTAAATGTACTAATGATGCTTCCTATAATTATAGCTTATTCTTCAAATAAATTATTAGAATACATGGTTTGCCTCTCAACATTGTGAGTGACAGGGACTCTATGTTTGTGGGCCACTTTTGGCATACATTGTGGAAGAAGTTGGGAACTCAATTTTCCATCACATCGACCTATCAACCTCAGACTGATGGATAAATTGAGGTGGTGAATATATTATTGGGGAATTTACTTAGATGTCTTACAAAACAACATGGAGAAACATGGGACATGAATTATTCCTCAAGTGGAGTTTTCTTATAGTTATTTTGTCAATATAAGCACATGAAGAAGTCCTTTTGATGTGATCTATGGGATTCATCCCAAAGGTATTCTTGAATTAAGGGATTTACATGGATTGGAAAGAAGAAGTGCTTAAGGAGAGGATTTTGCATTGGCCATGAAAGACATTCATGAGAAGGTGAGATAAAATCTTCACAAGAACACTGAAAAGTACAAAGAGAAAGAAAATGAGAGGAAGAGAGATGTGCAGTATAAGGTGGGAAACTTGGTGATGGCACACTTGAAGAAAGAGATACTTCCAAAGGGGAAACCAAAAAAGTTGCTCATGAAGAAGACTGATCCTTTCCAGATTGTGCATAAGTTTCCTCCTAATGCCTATGAGATTTAACTTCCTCAAGGCTTAGGAATATCACCCATTTTCAATGTTTTAGATTTATTTACTTATAAAGGTGATGTTGCAAATTCAGATGCAGGTTTTCCATCTGATGGAGATGAAGGTTAGGTCAAGGATCTACCACCTAGCCAAGCATTGAAGTTGGAGAGCATCTTGGATACCAAGGTGGTCAAGAAGACTAGGAAGAAGACTTATAAGTAGTACTTGTCAAGTGGAGTGGCCCACCTAATGAAGATGCCACGTGGATGACAGAAGTTGACATTAAAAAACATGGGCATTTTGTTGCAGACCTCATTCCTCAAGAGACTTGAGTTTTCTATGCCTCCAAGAGTTTGGTGTAAGAGCACCTTGCAGACTTTGAAGACCATTTGAGAAATGAAGGCTCTTAGAGGTGTCTATAAGTTCTTTGAATGATTTGAGTTGTAATAAGGCCTTTCAAGACCATTCATTTTATTTTGATTAGCCATGTAAGGATTTGCTGCCATTTTGTAGTGTGAACTTCTTAGGACCTATTTGGTTAACCATGGTCAAATGACATCCAAAATGCCTAAATGAGGAAATAATTGTATTTTGGCTCCTATGTGGCCTATTTCTAAGGTTTATGATGTATCCTAAGAGGTTACATAGGCAGGTGTCATCGATTGTCAAGTTTTGTGCAAAGTTGTCAAGTTTGGATGACAACTTCTGTTATCAACTTGTAACTGATCTCCCTCCAACGACTACCTAATTCAAATTTCAGTTGGTTTAAGTTTAGGATGTTGGAGATACCTTTCTTAAGGCCTTGGAGGTTGAGGAGAAAGGATTGATGAAGCTTTGGATGTATGAAAATGATCAAATTCAATAAACACTCATAAATTGACTCAAATTCATTATAACAATTTCTTGTATAATCATTGTAGGGACTTCATGTGTAGGATAAATCATTGATTTGAATAGGCCTATATGTTGGTGTTCATTTGGCAGGAAAAGATCAAGAAATAAGTGAGATGTCTATATTTTTGTGAAAGGTGGTCTGAAAACCCTCCAAAACCAAGGTTTCTGAGGAAATGCTTTCTTAACCCTACATTCCTCAAGTGAAATTGGCTCAAATTTAGGGGAATGGTAGGGGAGACAATGCATTTTAAGATTTCCAAATTTTCTGAGTGGGCCCTTGAACTGGTGGATTTTGGAATCAAGCCCTAAGTTAGGCATCCTCATGTGACTTGCTGGTTTTTAACTATTAAAAATTGTGCAGAGGTAAAACCTGTTGGCATATGTGCAGAGCATGATGACATGATGATAGTGTATGTTGTCATTGATGTCAATAATCTAAAGTATGAACTGGTATGTTGAAGTAAGCAAACTAGCAAGAGAACTGGTATGATATTGTGAACCGGTATATGTGAGAACCGATATGATAATGTGAACCGGTCTATGTGAAAAAGTGAAGCGGTATGTTGGAATGAGAACTGGTATATGGGAAGTTCTGTATCGGGGTTTCATCTGGCATGACTATCGGTTGGTAGTCTCAGCTTCAGGGTTTCTGATTGATGCATTCCAAGCTTGTGTGATTCAACTGATGACATCTTATGATGAGTTAGCATTATAATGAAGACCAGATAGTGTTGCCACATTAGCCTTGTGCGCATGAAGGATTTCCTTGATGATCTTGCATGGAGACTGATCCTATCTACCTCAGAATGTGCAAAGTCTCTGTAAATGATGGAGAGCGCGTGATGGGTTATCAACTTCCTGAAGCGACAAAGAATGAACGTTGGAGAACACCTTGAGATCTGTTCAAGACTGTTGTATTCGATGCAGTGTGATTAATGGTCAGGATTGAACTGACTAAATTGTTAAACCTAAATGTTTAGGGTTTATGCTACCGACCTATCTGTTTCCTATAAGGTCATTGATGTTTTTCATTTTAAAGTTGTTGGAAAATGTTATGTGTGTATCCAAGTGTAGAGATACTTGATTCTTGCCAGACTGGAGAAGTGTGTTGATACTTGCAGAGTGTGATTGCAGAAGAAAAGGAGCTAAAGTGGATTTGCCTTGGCATTGCATGTTGTTATCAAATCAGTGTATTACCTATTGACTTCTAACCATTTCAGCAGTTGGAAAATCCCTTAGCCGGGTAGCTTTAACATGATTTTGTGTAAATCCTTTAACAGGGTGACTCAATTCAATGAGTTCTTCAAATCCTCTTGCGAGGTAACCTTTAATAGGGTTCTAACCTTTAACCGAGTATTTAGCCATCCCTTAACCAGGTGATCCCTAGCAGGATCGGTTCCTAGCAGACCCTATTGTAAAAGTCTTTAACCAGACTAGACTCCTAATAGAGCGAACTTCAAAAGAGTTCAAAGAACATCTTGTGGGTATTCATCCACACCGTGGTTTTTCCTAGTTGGGTTTCCACATGAAAAATCTGTGTGTCATGTGTGATGCTTTTCATGTTATGCTTTAATATTTTATGTTAAGTGGTAAAGCATGTTGAACCGATAGTCATTATATTTTTTATGATATATTACCTATTTGTGCATAAGGGCGAAGTGGAAATGAGATATTAGATTGTGTAGAGATCTAAGTGTTTACCAGTTTATGCTATTCATACTCTCACTGTGTGTAACCGATAGTGCCCTGATTTAGACTGGTGTTACAGTTTACTAGTTAAGTGGAGTCTTTGCAGTCAAACTGTTTGAGGGAAAGTTTTTTCCTGTACTAATTCACCCCCCCTCTCAGTACTGGTTTGGTACTTATTATTCATTATTATTCATCAATTGGTATCAGAGCATCTTCCAGGTCCTCTGTGTTGTAAGCTTAACCACTTGGGGAAAAGATCCTATTCTAATGATGAAGATGGAAGGTCCAAAGTTCAACAAAGATAACTTTAAGATATGGAAGGACAGAATGAAGATCTACATTAGAAGCATGGGTGCTCAACACTGGAGCTATGTTGAGAATGCTTATGTTATTCCTACCAGTACTCTCACCGATGACCAAAAAAGAGAGATATAGGAGAATGGGCAGGTCATGGAAGCCCTAATCAGCAGTGTATTTGACATTAAGTTTATTGATGTTTAGTATAAAGATAATCTCAAAGAAGTATGGGATGCTCTGGAGAATATCTATGACAGTGATGAGCATGTGAAACAAGATAAGGAAGAGAGCCTTAGGGGAAAGTTTGAAGACATGCAGATGGTTGAAGGAGAGAGCATTCAACAATATGGAATAAGAATCAAAACTGTTGTTGGAGACATCAAGAGTCCAGGTGGTAAAATAGATGATTCCACTATTGTTAGCAAAGTATTGAGATCCTTATTATCGGTCTATGCAATAAGGGTTGCTACTATTCAAGAGTTGAGGTCTATAGACAAGATGAAGATATCCCTAGACTTGATCATTTCTAAGTTGACAACTTATGAGCTAAATAATTATGATGGCAGTATTCAGAAGACTGAATTAGCCTTTAGAGCATCTGTTGCACCATCTAGAAAGGGTAAAGAAGCTAGTACCAGTTGTGAACCAAGACAAAGCAGAGAAATGGATGATGAGGAGATGCTTCTCTTGCAATATGATAGGACACATTGCTGTAAACTGTCCTAATGGTGATAATAAGGACAAACCAGAGAAGTTTAAAGGAGGAAATAGGAGAAACTGTTTTGTAGCAGTATACAAAGGTGTCACTGATGAGGAATCAGAAGATGAAGAAAGTGAAGACATTGTGTTTGTAGTAGTTAAGGAAGATGTGTCAGACAAGAAGGCTCTTACCTCCCGCTTTGATAATTCCAATGATTGGATTATTGATAGTGGCTGTTCTCACCACATGAATAGTGATCAAAGTAAGTTTCTGTCTCTGGAAGAGTATGATGGTGGTGTGGTCCAATTTGGTAATGATGCACCATGTATGGTAAAAGGCAGAGGGTCCATCTCTCTGAATGGAAAAAGTAGTGCTGATAATGTGTATTGGGTAGAAGGTCTCAGACACAACCTTTTGAGTGTTGCCCAGCTGAATGATAATGGACTCACTCTGGAATTTAGAGATGGAGTGTGCAAAATAAAAGGAAAGAGTGGTGAAATGATGGCCACCAGTTTGCAGACCAGAGGTAACTTATTTTAGCTGAATGAAAATATCAGTACATGTCTAATGGCTAAGTTAGATGATAGATGGATATGGCATAGGAGAATCTGCCATGTAAACTTTGATAATATTGTGAAGGCCAGTAAGATCAAGGCAGTTAGAGGATTGCCTGTGCTGAGCAAACTGAAGAATCCTTTGTGCAGAGAGTGGCAATTGGGGAAAATGTCCTCCTCAACCTTGAAAGGTAAATCTTTCACTGCAGACAATTTACTTGATCTTGTGCATACTGATTTGTGTGGTCCTATGAAAACTAGGAGTGTGCAGGGAGATAGGTATTTTATGATTCTTGCTGATGATTGCTCAAGAATGATTTGGGGTACATTCTTGAAAGACAAGTCTGAAGCTTTTGGAAAATTCAAAGTCTTTAGAGCACTAGTTGAAAAAGAAAGCGGTAAGAGAATTAAGTGCCTAAGAACTGATCAAGGAGGAGAATTCACTTCCAGCAAATTCAACAAGTAGTGTGAAGAGAATGACATCAAGAGGCAAGTGTTTGCCCCCCGAACTCCACAACAGAATGGCCTAGAAGAGAGGAACAACCGGACTGTAGTTGAAGCAACCAGAATGATGCTGATTCAAGGGAAGGTTTCTCACACCATCTGGAGAGAAGCGGTGAGCACTGTAGTCTACACTATGAACCGGGTACTCGTCAAGAAAGGTAAGAATAAAATACCTTATGAGTATTAGACTAGTAAGACTCCTATAGTAAGCTACTTTAGAGTGTTTGGTAGCAAATGTTATATCAAGAGGAGTGAATATCAGAGCAAGTTTGATAAAAAATGTGATGAAGGAATATTCCTAGGATATTCTACCAAGAGTAAAGCTCTTAAGTGTTTCAACAATAGGACTCAGAGAATTGTTGAAAGTATCAATGTTAGAGTTGATGAAACCTTTGAGAAACCTAAGGAAACCAATAGTGAGCAAGTAGGAGATGAACTGGTAGTAACCTTTTGGGAACCAGTTGCAAAACAACCTAGCACCAGTAACAATGCTCCTACACCGGTAGATGTTGATGCTGATGAAGATGAGGATGAATAAGAAAAGCAAGAGGAAACAACCAAGATCATTCCTAGGTATGTAAAGTTGAATCGTGATCCAAAGCAGATCATAGGAGACAAGGATGCATGAATTCTTACAAGAAGAAAGGTCAGAGAAAATTCTTGCATGATATCTGAATTTGAGCCTAAAACATTTAAAGAGGCACATAAAGATGAAGACTGGATCAAGGCAATGGAAGAGGAACTTGACCAAATAGAAAAGAATGGTACATAGTCTTTGGTACCCAGACCTGAGCATAAAAATGTCATAGGCACCAAATGGGTTTTTAGAAATAAGCTAAATGAAGATGGAATAGTGTTAAGAAACAAAGCCAGATTGGTGTGTAAAGGATATGCTCAAGAAGAAGGAGAAGACTATGGAGAAACCTTTGCTCCAGTAGCTAGATTGGAAGGAGTTCGTATGCTTCTTGCATATGCAACTTTTAAGGGATTCAAAGTATATCAAATGGATGTAAAATCTACATTCCTAAATGGAATAATTGAAGAGGAGGTGTATATAGAGAAACCAGATGGGTTTGCCCTATCAAAAGTTAGTGACATGGTGTGTAGGCTACATAAAGCCTTGTATGGATTGAAGCAGGCACCTAGAGCATGGTATGAACACTTGCACTCCCATCTTGTGAATATTGGATTTGAAAGAACAAGGGGAGATAGCATTATCTATTTGAAGTCAAAAGGAGATCAGATTCTAATCTATGAGGTATTTGTTGAAGTTAGAAGGAGATGACAAGATGAGTCATGATTTTGCAAATGAGATGAAGAAGGAATTTGAGATGTCACTTATAGGGGAGATTAAGTTCTTCATTGGACTACAGATTCAACAAATGAAAGATGGAATATTTATCACTCAGTCCAAGTATGTCAAAGAGGTATTGAAGACCTTTAGCATGGAAGACAACAAACCAGTTGGTACATCGATGGTGACTGGTTGTAAACTATCAAAAGAGGATGACTCAGCATTGGTGAATGAGAAGGAATACCAATCAATGATTGGTAAGTTGCACTATGTAGTACATAGCAGACCAAACATTGCACATGCAGTAGGCATTACTGCATGGTTCCAAAAAATTCCAAGAGAATCCCACTTGGTAACAGTCAAGCGAATTCTTAGATATCTGAAGGGAACTATTGACTATGGATTATGGTATCCATACAACAATGATTTCAACCTAAAAGTGTTTACAGATGTTGATTGGGCTGGTAATGTGGATGATCAGAAAAGAACAACCGATGGTGCATTCTTTCTTGGTGGTAGAGTGGTCTCATGGATGAGTAAGAAGCAGAGTTGTATCTCACAGTCTACAATAGAAGAGGAATATATTGCAGCATTTATGAACTGCACCCAGACAATCTGGATGAAGCATGTATTAAGTGGCTTCAAAATTACTGTATCTGAACCGATAAGTATATTTTGTGACAACACAAGTGCAATCAACATTTCCAAGAATTCGGTTTTGCATGCTAGAACCAAGCACTTCGAGCTCAAGTATCATTTCTTGAGGGAAAAGGTTTAGAACAAAGAGGTTGTACTGGAACATGTTTCTAGTAAGGAGCAGTTAGCAGACATATTCACCAAGCCTCTACCGAAGGCTACCTTTACCTATTTGAGAGTTGAATTAGGGGTCCTACCCCTTCAAGAGGTGAACTAAAGGTGTGTGCTCCACATCAGTCAGGTATTGCATTGATAAATCTTTTTCAGGATTGGTGTGTTGAAGGATGCTACTCCTTAGGGGGAGTAGCATAGTGGGACATAGCTGTTTGTGCCTCCACTTTGGCATTGTTGTCAAAGGGGGAGAAGATGTGAAGTGGAGAACATATCTGCAGTATTGGGGAGAAGAAGATGTGAAGTAGATAAATATCTTTGTATATTTCCATCAATTCCAAAGGGGGAGATTCTTGGCATATGTGCAGAGTATGATGACATGATGATAGTATATGTTGTCATTGATGTCAATAAGCTGAAGTATGAACTAGTATGTTGAAGTAAGCAAACTGGCAAGAGAACTGGTATGATATTGTGAACCGGTATATGTGAGAACTGGTATGATAATGTGAACCGGTATATGTGAGAACTGGTATGATAATGTGAACCGGTATATGTGAAAAAGTGAAGCGGTATGTTGGAATGAGAACCGGTATATGGGAAGTTCTGTATTGGGGTTTTATTTGGCATGACTACCGGTTGATGCATTCCAAGCTTGTGTGATTCAACCAATGACATCTTGTGATGAGTTAGCATTGTAATGAAGACCAGATAGTGTTGCCATGTCAGCCTTGTGCGCGTGAAGGATTTCCTTGATGATCTTGCATGGAGACTGATCCTATCTACCTAAAGAATGTGTGAAATCTCTGTAAATGATGGAGAGCACATGATGGGTTATCAGCTTCCTAAAGTAGCAAAGAATGAACATTAGAGAATGTCTTGAGATCTGTTCAAGACTATTGTATTCGATGTAGTGTGATTAACGGTCAGGATTGAGCTGACTAAATTGTTAAACCTAAATGTTTAGGGTTTAGGGTTTATGCTACCGACCTATCTATTTCCTATAAGGTTGTTGAAGTTTTTCATTTTGAAGTTGTTGGCAAATGTTATGTGTGTATCCAAGTGTAGAGATACTTGATTCTTTCCAGATTGGAGAAGTGTGTTGATACCCGCAGAGTGTGATTGTAGAAGAAAAGGAGCTAAAGTGGATTTGCTTTGGCATTGAGTGTTGTTATCAGATCAGTGTATTACCTATTGACTTCTAACCATTTCAACAATTGGAAAATCCCTTAACCGGGTAGCTTTAACAGGCTTTTGTGTAAATCTTCTAACAATGTGACTCAATTCAATGAGTTCTTCAAATCCTCTTGCGAGGTAACCTTTAACAGGGTTCTAATCTTTAACCGGGTATTTAGCCATCCCTTAACTGGGTGATCCCTAGCAAGATCGGTTCCTAGCAGAACCTATTGTAAAAGTCTTTAACCAGACTAGGCTCCTAACAGAGAGAACTTCAAAAGAGTTCAAAGAATAACTTGTGGGTATTCATCCCCACCGTGGTTTTTCCCAGTTGGATTTCGACGTGAAAAACTTGTGTGTCATGTATGATGCTTTTAATGTGATGCTTTAATATTTTTTGTTAAGTGGTAAAGCATGTTGAACTGGCAATCATTATATTTCTAATGATATATTACCTGTTTGTGTATAAGGGTGAAGTGGAAATGAGATATTAGATTGTGTAGAGATCTAAGTGTTTACTGGTTTATGCTATTCATACTCTCACTATGTGTAACCGATAGTGTCCTGATTTAGATTGGTGTTATGGTTTACCAGTTAAGTGCAGTCTTTGCAGTCAAACTGGTTGATGGAAAGTTTTTTCCTGTACTGATTCACCCCCCCTCTTAGTACCGGTTTGGTACTTATTGTTCATCATTATTCATCAAAACCAAAAGTGGTGGACCCTATATAATAGTGGATTTGATGTTTTTGGATGTGTGCAGAACTTTTCCATCCATTGGTGTGTTGTTGCTCTGTAAAAGTGGCCAAAAAGCCCTATTATGCCTCCTGTAGCAGCAGCATTTGACCCAGTCAATGCAAGGGCTTGGGTATGAGTTTTGAAAGTGTTTTGTGTCACCAAAGGAGACATAAAAAATTGTCAAGAGTCTATGGTGTCATTAGGAGAATTTCAAATTTTTTCCCTTAAAGGCTCAAACGAGGGCTACAAGGAATAGGTGTCTTATAAAGGGAAAGTCACATTGATTGAGCTTGTATAAGCCAAAGGGTGTTATCTTGGTTGTGGTCAATGTCTCTAGGGTTGGACAAGAGGTTCTATAGGGTCCATACCTACTCTACAAAGGTGAATATGTTATAATCCAAGTTGGTCATAGGTGACTATAGGAGAGTTGGTGTCAAGGAAAAACTTGATGTGACAATTTGTATCTTAATGAGTTGTTTAGGGATCAAAAGGGGGGCCTATTGAGAAAAGGGTCATGTAGAGGTTTCCTAGCATGCTGTTGACATGATTGTCTAATCCTAGAATATTGTTGATAGGGTTGTCCAAGATTCTATGAATGTTGAGACCTTAATTGAGGGTCTTGTAGAGAGTTTGTGTGAGAAGCCTTTGTTCCTTGGGGCTCTGCATCAATAGTCCAGTTGATTCTGTTCTGCCCTTTGACAACATCAATTGTGAGCTTAGAGTCCCCTTCAATGTCCATATTCCTTATTCCCATGGAGAGAGAAAACTAGACCCCCTAAGCGAAGGCCATAGCTTCTGCTTGATTGCTAGAGTGGCCATTCAGATTCCCTATATAGGAAGCAACCAAGGCCCTATTGTGAATTCTAATAACATCGCCCCCAGCCACAAGTCCTAGATGAGCTACCCCATCAAAATTGAGTTTGTAGCAACTAGGAATAGGGGGGACCAAAATGTATTCTGCCTTAGGAGACGTTTAGATCAATTAGAGTGAGCAAAGGAGCTAGGGAGGTTCTAGCTACGTGCGATCTCCCAATCCTATTTTGAGGGAGGATTGGGTGGCACTTTAATCCTATAAATAGAAATGTTCTCCATGATGAGATTTAGGAAACTAAAAAAGATAGATTCTAGAGAGGCCTCTTTGTCCCTAAAGATCTTGTAATTCCTTTCCTTCCAGATGCTCTAGCAGAGGTGTGGGGGAATTTGTCTCCAAAATTGGTGAACAAGAGGGTTGGAGGAGGGGCCCCCAAACTCTTGCATCAAATGCAACATATTTTTCATTCAGGGTCCAACAAATGTTAATCTTGTGACAAACCATCCCCCAAAGGTCTTTGGCAAAGGCACAATGTAGGAAAAGATGAGGGGAGCTTTCAACATCCATTTTACAAAGGACACATCTATTAGGGAACTAAAATACTCTCTTAGCCAAGTTGTCCCAAGTCAGAATTTTGTTGTGCAGAGTAGTCCACTAGAAGAAATTGATCTTAGGGATGATTTGAGGATTCCAAACCTCTTTCCAATTAATAAGCAAGACAGGTGCCTATTGTAAGAAATCTTAATAGAGAAATCCCCAGAGGGGTCCCATTTCCAAATGTTTTTTTCCTCCCTAGGAAAGAGAGGGAGAAAGGTCTCAGCTAGAAGCTTTTGTAGTGCACTAGCAATAGGAAGAAGAAGAGGCTGATCAAATCAACAATCCTCCATAGTCTTCTAGGTGTTGTTGAGGAAGTAGTTGGAGACCTTTTCCCCAAAGAATCTTTTAGTAGTATCCTCAATCCATTTGAGGGAGGGGGAAGCTATGAGGGGATTTTCCCCAAGCCAAAAATCCTCCTAGGAAAGAATATTTTTTTCATTTCCAATAAGGCACTTCATGCCTAGGAGATGGGGTCCCTACAACCAATAATATTATTCCAAATTTTAGATCCTCTGGGGAGTCCATCTTCATTTAAAGAAGATAGAAAACTATCATTGCCAAGGTATTTAGCCTTCATAACATGACCCCAATCAAATTCCTTGTGAAGAAGCTTCCAGGATGTTTTGGTCATGAGAGCCTTACTGAAGTGGGTAATTTTATGAATACCCAAACCCCGCTTCAATTTTGGGTACCAGACTTTATCCCAACCCACAAGAGCCAGCCTTTTCTTTTCTTTCATCCTAGTCCAAAGGAAAGTTCTTTGGATATTTTCCGATTTGTTAGCCATGGTGATAGAAATTTTGAAGAGGGAAAGGAAGTAGACAAAGATACCCTACAGGGATGAAGCCAACAATTGAAGCTTTCCCGTACTACTGAGGAACCTTCCCTTCCAACTAGCCAAATTTTTTTACATTCTTTCCAAGACAGTAAAACCAAAAGGAGTTAGAGACATCCTTGATAGTTAGAGGTAACCCAAGCTAAATACCTGGGAGGGGGGCCATTTGATAACCAATGATCCTTCAAATTTTATCTTGAAGTTTGTCAGTGGTGTAAAAGAATTAGATATTGATTTTATCATAATTAATGTGCTAACCTGAGGCATCTCCATACTGATTGAGAAAGGATTTCCATCCCTTAGCATCAACCACCAAAGAGATCCCAAAGAGAATGGTGTCATCCACAAACTACTGTAGAATAGAAGGAGGAATAGTGGAAGTAGGTTTGATTCCCAAGAGGACCCCTCTATTAACCATAGAGTTGAAATTTTTGTTCAAAACTTCAGCTAAAATAAAAAAGAGGTAGGTTGAAAGAGGGTCACCTTGTCTCAGCCCCCTAGAGGCCCCAAAGGTCTCATGAGGGCTCCCATTGAAAAAGAACAAAATAATTAACTATAGTTATGCATTCCCTAATAAGGTTTAGCAAATTTCCCCAACACCAAGATTTTGCAAAACTTTAAAAAGAAAGCTCCATTTCACTCTATCATAGGCCTTATAGATATCTAATTTTAGCACCATACTAGGTTTAGAACTTTTGTCCATAGAATGAATGATCTCATAAGTGGAGATGGTTGCATCAAGGATTTGTCTACCAAGGACAAACCCCTTCTGACTAGGAATGATGAGGGAATCTAGAAAGGGTTTAAGTCGATTGACCAAGACTTTGGTGAAGATCTTGTAAATGGTGTTGCAGAGGCTGATTGGGCGAAAGTATTTTAGAGAAGATGAATCTTGAATTTGCAAATGAATATAAGGAGAAGTTCCAGATTAGTTAAACTAAGATTGATGAAAATGCTTTCAAGTCAGAAGAACCCTAATGACACACAAGTGTTGGCAAATGACACTGTTCTGGTGACTCCAGTGAAGATTGGTGCATGATAAATTCTTAGGGGTTGTCATTGATGGTAACTCAGTTTGCAGATCCTATCCGGTATACATAAAATTGGTTAACTAGAAGTCATTTTGTTCACAAGGCATAAGTCTAGATGGTGGAACTCAGTTGCCAGTAAAACATGAGATCATGGTGTACATATTGGTTTTGGCGATGTATTTGTAGTTGCGGTGATCAAGACAGTTGGTTCAAGGCTCGAGACAGATTGTTTTGTGATCCTGATATCTGGTTGGTGGTGAATTATGTACAAGTATAGATTTTTGGTATCAAGTATTTCAGTTAGGGTAGAGCTATTTTGGAGTAACATGTGTTATGGATTTGTTGGGATGATTTTGGTGATCATTTTTGCATTTGTGGTGATTGGACTGACTTATGGGAAGCATTTTATCATCTTGTTTTGGTCCGCATTTGGATTTATGATCGATTTAAACTGACTTTGGTGGAATACATTTCATGTTGTGTTTTATGCGATTTTTGGAAGCTGACTTAGTAAATGATTCCTTTCAATGATGCAAATATATAAGATTGGTTTGGATGATCATTTCGGTGTGTGTGGTGAATGAAGGAAGTCCGTGTGAGTGATTTTATGAGTTTGGTAAATATTTTGTTTCTTTGGTATGTGAAAGAGTTGTGTTATAGAGAAACATATCATAATAGTTATAATAGACATTTTGAGCCTAGCCGGATTTGTATTTTAGCATACTTAGATCATTTTCTTTAGTTTATTACTCATTGTAATCATTTTGTATTAGTTTGTAAGGCAATGAGCCTTCCTTCGGCTTGTAGCCCTTTTGTAATCGAGTAGTGAACTCTAGGTAGTGAACTTGAATGCAAGTGCATTCCACTTTTTGTAATATTGTTCTACTATTGGCCATAGTATAATAATATTGTGGGTACTCAATCCCACTATGGTTTTTCCCTTTCCAGGTTTCCACGTAAAAATCTTGGTTTTATGGTTGTGTGGATTCTTGCTTTGTTTTTCTGCATTCTAGTTTCTATTATTATCATCTGGTGGATAAAGAATTAGATTAATAAATTTTAAATTACCAGAACACTGATTCACCCCCCCTCTCAGTGTTCATTGATTCCAACAACAAGGTCTCGATTATGAGAAACGTGAAAGTTCCAAATTGGCACAACAGAATAACAACTCAAGAAGGCCTCTGGTAAGATAGCCTAATGCTCTTAAAATAAATGGAAATTATTTTGTTTGCAATAAAGTTTGTCATATGGCTAGTCAATGCAGAAATAGGATGGTGAATAATGGTCCATCTTTTACCAGTCAATGTTTCAAATGCAACAAATATGGTCATAAGGTAAATGTATGCAAAACTATGATGAATAAATTTTAGATTAGGAGAAATGTCAGATGTTATGCAATTGGTATGTTTGGACATGTTGCTAATCAATTTAAAACAAGAAGAAATTAGATGAATTATAGTCTTATGCAAGGAAAGGTTTTTTTCTATGCATGCAACAAATCTGGTCATATTTCTAAGTATTGCAGAAGCAGAAATATGAATAGGATAGGTCTGAAAGACAAGAACAAGAATGTGAAACCTAATAAGAAGGGTAAAGAAATAGTTGAAGAAATCAGAGATCAGATGAAGAAGACATGGGTTAAGAAGACTGATTTAGAGGCAAGAAGTGGGTTCGCACTTGAATCCGAAGCTAAAAGTACATCCAGTAAATAAACCTAGGCATCCAACCTTGGGGGAGTTATAATGAAAATCTTTCAAACCCCCTATTTTAGATATGTGCCTATTTTTGGCAGGTTGCAGAAGTGTTTATGATGATTGCAAATATTTATGGTGGATCTTCGGAAGAATTGAGCCACTTTGAGGATTCATAAAATAATTTCTGACAGATGCAGAGCATTCAAAAAAATTAGGGTAGAGTGCATTTATTGTAGTGAAAAGTTAGATTTGTGGTGAATAAAAGGTAACTTTTCCTCTTCATTTCTCATTTTGCAATTGAAGAGAAGAATTTTAGAGAGCTCTACAAAGAAGGCAATCAGGCAAAATTAAGTGCTACTGATTTTTGAAGTGATTTGGCAAGAATACTTGATCTGGTATCAAAGGTATTTATCAGTGAAAACCATCTTTTAGTTGAAGTTTGAAATTTGAATCTTTAAGAATGACTGCATCTGGTATTGCTACCCCTATGGTTGTAAATACCATTGAGTGTGCTCATCCCAAATTTAAAAATCATCCATTCATTTCAATGGAGGATAACCCTAAGAGTGTATTTTCGTCCATGCCCTACAATATCATGCATAACGAATACATAAGGATTTATACACATTGTCTGATTGAAGAATTGAGAAGCTCCCAAATGTTGAATCTTTTCAATAATTGGTTAGCTAATCAAAGCACCATGTTGATGCTTGAATTTAAAGGATTAGAAAGCAAGGGTTTTTCACAATTTGTGAAGTTTTTAATGGCATATGAACAGGAGTGGATCTGGTACATCATGATTCATGTTCATGATGAATTCATATTGTTGGATAAGTTACATAAGATCACTAAAGGTGTGATTTAGGTAGTAATAGGGTTGTGTGCATCCGGTCCATTGCCATCTCTAAAAATGGTAAAGAATGACATCGTAACCAATGCAATTGGGTCGAAATAAGATAAAAGGGAAATGACTATTGATGATATTTTGGAAGATGATTGCATCCATGGTGATAGAGTATAAGATCTACTACTCTAGGCAAATGAAATCTGTCTCTGGTACTATAGTTTATGCTACATATGAGATGTTAAGGGAGAATAAGAAATATGATCTTTGTGAGTTGCTTCAGAGTGAGCTTATCAAGAACTTGAAGAAAATCAAAGAGAACAAGAAGCCCTTCAAGTAGGATACTCTACTTCTATGCATATTCTTCCACTTGAAGAATGAGATTCTGGGAGTTGGTTTGGTACAATGGGCATTTGATAGGCTAGTGGGAGTGCAAAATCCAGGAGTATCTATACATTTCCAGTGACTCTAAAGCTAGGAACAAGAATCTATGGGGTTATTTCAAGAACTTTCAAGAGGAGATGCATGAGAGGGAGAGAATCCCGTAGTCCAATGTGGAGAAATATGTAGACACCATCCGTTTCATGGTTGACACTGACTAGTGCTTGATGGATGTGGTGGAGCCCCAAACTTCATGGATTCTACCAATGGGTTATCAGGTTGATGAATAGATTTTGGAACTATATTCTCAACATTTGCTGAGTCAATTGGTGGACCCCAATGAAGAAAGACTTGGAACCTACAAGGAGAAGAGATCAAAACAACATGAGTAGTTCAAGAAACTAGTCATTTAGAAGAAAGTCGAGAAAAGGGTTGGAGATTTTGCAAAAATTATAGGGATAACTAGGGAAGTTGCCAGAAAAGCCAGAGAGGAGAATATCCTTTCTAAGGAGAAAACTGTGAAGAAAGAAGCCAATTCAAAATCACCTAAGCCAAAGGCAAGGCAAACCAGAAATGCTACTCCTTTCTCTGGTATTCCCAAGCTAGAAAGCAAACCTAAATCCTCAATTAGGCCATCTGGTGGTGTGCAGAAGAGGAAATCAATCAGATTTGTGGTGGTTGATGATGAAGAAACTGAATTAGATAAGGTAGTTATAGAGGTGAAGGCTAAAGCTCCAAAAGCCACTAAAATCACAAAGGAGAAGCCTTTCGATAGAACCAGATCCAACAAGAAACCAAAATCTAAAATTGACGAGGCATTGAAACATGGTAATTATACTATTATACTTCCTATCTCATTAGATCAAATTGTGAAAGCATCTATTAAGGATGGTAATTTGAAACCACTATCAGAGTGGTATGAAATTTTTAATGAATCCGGAAAGAGAGCTCTAGAGGAAACAAATGTAGAATACCTAAATGTGTACAGTAAAGATCCAATTGAATTAATGATAGTGATACCCAATATTTAGTATGACATTTTGGATGCTCAAAGACAAACAATGAATAAGGAAGATGAGAGTTTGAAGGAATATATATTAGTCAATTTATGTTCAGTTATTTCCAAGGAGAAAATAGATAGACTACTCTAGTTAGAAAAGGATAAGTTTCGAAGTAAACACAGAGTAAATAAGATTATGTTTGGTAAAATTGATGAAGTTGCTAAGGAAACAGAGAAAATTTGGACAATTTTTTTGTGAGAAAGTCAATATGCAGTTAATCTGGCGAAGGAACAAGATGACACTCATCCATAAATTGAGCATACCAAGGTGAATATACTTTCCATTTTGGAAATGAAATCAATTGAGTAGGTAGTGAATGATACTTTTGTTTTGGAAGTTCAATTAGCTGAACATGAAGTCAATATTCCAGAATAAGGTAGAGTGGAGAATGATGTAGGTGTGGGTGAAGCTGTCAAAACATATAAGGTTGAGATCCCTCTGACACCTAAAAAGGAAGAAGTTACAAAAGAAAATGTGGAGAAGATAGAGGTTAAGGTTGAAGCCAAAACTGAAGCAAGAGACACTATAGAGACTATGAAAGGATAGCAGGTTATTGATAACCTAGAATTTATACAAGGACCAATCAACCTTACCTCCCTGTCTCACATACAAAAGCTTCATTTGGCATCTTTTTCCCAAGACAAAGACAATGAAGATATTTTAAAATGTCACACTGAAGACAACTTGTTGATGAACATGGCAATCAGTACTTTGGAGAAGTTAATACCCTCATTCCAAAAAGATACATTTGATACTCCATTTGGGCAATTAAAAAGCCTAATTGATTCTGTTGTTTCCCACTTTGTATCTTTTGAAAAGTCTACAGAAGAAAAGATTGGAAATGAATTTGATGCCAAAAGACTCCACACCTTGAAGAAAATGATCATAAAAGACAAAGCCACAATAAGTAATTGTGTGAAAAGCATGCATGATGCAATGACGGTAGGTGAAAACTTGTATAAATTATGCCCATCCCTGAACAAGTTCACTATGAATATTGAGAAGAAGTCTCAGGAGTACAAGGATCAGTTGGAAAGCTTATATCAGTCAGTTGATCCTTTGTCAAATTCATCGAGCCATCATGAAAATCAGGTAATTTCATTGCTTGAGAAGGTTCAGAGTCTGAGCTATGATTAGGATAGGTTAATCGACAAAGTTGGAGAACTTAGGAGCCATATTATCCCTAAGTTGGATATAATGATAAATTCTCTTCAAGATGCTCATAATGCTCTCAAGTCATATGATCTAGATGATCTCAAGATAGCAATTCACATAGTCTTATCTATTCAGTGGGTTTATAACAGTTTTTGAGAATCTGCAAAAGGGTTGGGATAGTCACTTAGACTCTCTGAAGAATCTCTATGCAAATATTTTCAAGTTTTTGTGAGTCTGTGTGTACATACATGTATATAACATTTTTGGCTTCAATTCTTGATTTTTGAGACTCTACCTTTGCCATTGATTTCAAAGGGGGAGAATAGATGAGTGAAAAAGGAGATCTTTGATTCTTTGATTCTTTGGGATCCAGTGATTAGATTTTTGGTTTTAGTAAATTATATTTTGGTTTTGGTCTGACACTTAGTCATTTTTCACTAAGTGTTGCCATCAATGCCAAAGGGGGAGATTGTTGGCAAGAGACGCTGCATGTAAGTTGGGATTTTTCATTGATGGCAACTCATATCAGATTTGGCATCTGTAGTTCATGTTTTGATCATTTCAAAAGATTGATCAAGTATTGGCGAGGTCTGATGAGAAGAACTATGTATCTGACAGAGTGTACAATGTTTTGGTAGGTGGATTATTTTGGTTAATTTATTTTCTTTGTGGATCTGGGAGATGTATTGTGGATATGCAATTTACCTTATTCCAAGTTTGTGGCCTCTAGTGTTAAGTTTTGTGTTGGTTGGTAAGGTCCCGTAAATTGGTTTTTGGTAAAGACAATGGTTATCGCTGGTAACATGTGGAAATGCATTATGTGGATCTTACGAATCAATTTTGGTGAGTTATAATGTGTTTGAGGTCGATGAGCCAACATGTGGAAATTTTGTGGACATTTTGTTTTGGTCCACACAGTTCTTTTGGATCGAATTGAGCTAACTTGTGTACAAGTTTCATCTTTTGTGATGTGTTCTTGAAGCTGACATGGTGGTGACCTAAATTGGCGATGCAGATATATAACACAAGTTTACTTGATCATTTTGGATATCGATGGTTATTTGTGAATTGTGTATGAGAAATTGTGCATAATTTCACGTGGGCATGGTGAAGATGTGAGCTTCTATATGATGCAAAATATTAAAATAGAGTAGTTATACAGAGTTGAGTAAGATACAGTATTTTGTGCTTAACTGAAACAATTCTAGGCATTTGCAGATGCTATTTCATAGTTCATTTTCATGTATGTTACCTTTGTAACTCTTTTGTAAGGCACTGTGCCTTCTGGGGTTGTAGCCCTGTTTGTAATTTGAGCAATGAGCTCTAGGCAATGTTCCTGAATGCATGTGCATTCCTATGTAACATTTACACATAATTTTAACAAAGTATCATTTTACTGTGGGTAGGATCCCACCATGGTTGTTCCCTTGACCGAGTTTTCCATATAGAAATCTTGGTGTTATGGTGTTGTTGATCTTTGCTTTGTGTTTTTGCACTTTAATTTTCCTTATAAGCTTTAAGTGGATTAAAGGACAAATTAATAAGATCAAATGTTGCAGAATACTGATTCACACCCCCCCCTCTCCCCTCTCAGTGTTCTTTGATTCCAACAGTTATTTGGTGATTTGTATGAAGTATCATTGGAGTTAATTTGATTTTTCAATTTCTAAGTTCTTCCTTCATCTATTTTGTTCCTTATGGTGGCACTTGTCACACCTTATTTCTTGTTGATTTTGCTAACAATATTTTCATGATTTAACATTGAATTTGATGATCTTTTCTTTTTGGAATTTTTTTGTAGTTGTCTATAGTGGTCATTTCGAATGTTGAGTATTGCGGGCCCTCATTTGTGTGTAAACATAGTCTGTATCATGTTCATTTTAAACCTTTGATAGTGTGTGCAAGGGAGGACACCTCAGAGAAGTGCACTAGGCTTAGTGAAAAATTATATAATGTTGATATTAGTTGAGTAAATGAAATATGTTAATAGGATGAAATGTATTGGTAACTTCCTTGATTTTATGAAATATTAAATAGAAGTGCATTTGGATTTGAGAAGTTTGTAATATATGAAATAGTTAAATGAAAATGAATTGTTGATTTCCTATCTTCAATGAGTGCTTATGTATATATCATGTATAATTAATAAATAAGGGTGTCTTTAAATGATTTGATTGGATGAAGAATGCAATGAATATTCGTATCAAAGTAGCACAGTGGAAGCAAGGTGGAAAATAGGATATTTGAATGTCGTAAATCTTGTTTCATCTTGAGTTTATGGGATATAGATTTTTGAAAATTGTGGGATGTTTTGATTTTATTTGGTCTTGAAGGAAGTTTATTCAAATAATTTTCCCTCATATAGGTGTAAGACATGACTTCTTCAATAATATAAGGGTGTGCCTATGTGTAAAATATATATCTGTCTTCTTAATTGTGTACAACTAGATGTTAAAGGGGTGTTTCCATGCTTAAATCGTGTGAGTTATTGTGAATTTTTCTTATAGATGCTAACTCGGTGATAGGATTTATAATTTTCTCACAAAATGTTGCTAGATGTTCTCTCTTGAAAATATTTTAATGATTTAGAATGTTCATTGTAAGTAGTAAGGGTGTTGTGTCTTGTTCTACCTCTCGTGTAATGCATTAATTTGAATATTTGAAGCATAGAAAGGGAACTTTTGTTGTTATTATTTTACTTCGAGATTAGGAAAATGTTTGAACTAAGATGTTTTAATGATTGATGAATCCTTTACTGAGAGGATTAGCTCTATTATTTGTATTGTTCTATATGAAAGATATAATTTAGTCATGTTCAAAATAAGTTTTAGACTAATGTGCATGTGTCTTCATCCCAAGCTTTGCAACTTCCAGGAGTAAGTCAAGTTTTAGGGGGGGGAAATGTAGTGCCTCTCCCTAATTCATCCTTCATGAAAGGAAATAATAAGTACTTTTGAACTTGTTTGTGTTCTCGATGTCTCCAATTTCATTCTTTATATTGATATCTCCTTTGACATTAGTATGCTTACTATAAAGATGTTGATTCTATACTCTGGTTTGATTATTGAAATTAGGACTATGTTGAGCCTTGTGATTATTGCACCATTTAGGACATGAGGTTCATGTTTATCTCTTATGATGAATTATCTTAGACATTTCATAATTAAATTTTATATATTATGATTTATGTGGATGACATTATATCCTGGACAATTATGATGATTTGAACTTGCATTTGGTGATCTACATCCACTCATTATTCACGTATGGATTATATTTCTCATGAGGATATGATGGTATCTTACTATGTGCTAACCTCACTTCATGGTTGTAATTGATATGAGGATTATGATAGTGTTTGGTTGTCATGAGTGTCTTCTACTGTGGTTGTGTTAGGGACAATGTCATACCACTCATTGAGGAGCACGATATGACATTGCGATTCCCTTTCACTTGTCTATCTATTTCCTGATATATGTTATTGTATATGTTGTTATACATGTATCAATGGTGATAGGTTTGCAAGTACTAAACATCAACTCCACCTCGATCCACAGGTCTGAGCATGTCTTCATCCCAATGGCAAGTTGATCGAAGGTGACATGAGATCTCATTATACACTCTAGGTTTAAGTTGGTACACTACCAGTCCTAGTATCTTTTTTAGATTTGTTTGGTGGCATTTTATGTTATCCTATGTCGAGTTGTCTTGAGGAATTGCGATTATGGATTAATTAAACTATAAATTAATTAATTAGGTAATATAGCTTATAATAATAAATTAAATTAATGGTTGGCATTGATATTTAATAGTAATGAGAAATCATTACTTGGGATTTACTAATGTTTATCCTTTAGATTTATATTTAATTAATAATTTATCATTATTGTTATTTATTATGGATTATTTATTATTTATTTATATAGTTGTGGCTTTAATATTTATTTGGGTCTTTATATTTTATTGTGCCTTGGTTTATTTAATTAATTGGTTGATTATATTACTATTTCCCTTTTTACCCCCTTTTTGGTTAATAAATTAATTATTTATCCTACCTACCCTATCCTACTATTGGTTGAGAAAATTGGGGTAAGTTAATTAGATATTATTTTATAATCTTAACTTGATTTTTGGAGAGGGTTGGTATGAAATATTATATTATCTAATTATTTTCCTTTGGCCAACTGATTTTATGGTTTTGAGAGTGAAATATATTTATATGGGATTTTGTTCATTCTCAGGGGTTGGCCTGTGGGAGCGTTTTTATATATATTAAATATAGAGAGTAAACTTACAAAAAGTATAGCTTCAGCAATAACATGAGGTCATGCCTCAAAACCAACAATCCTGACTTACATAGATCTGATCAATGACTACTAACAGTTATACATGTACATTATAAACAACATAATCCTATACATAGCCTATTTTATGATGTGTCCAAGAAAAAAGAGTATACATAGATAATGATCATGTTCAAACAAAAAGAACCAAAAAGCATCTCAACACTCATGAAGACGATCTTGACAGGGCTCCATCCAAGTTGTCCACCCTAAAGGGCCTTCCATTTGGATTGTCTTCCTTCCCTTATGTGACTGAGTCAACATCTGGATCTGTTCCATTGTTAGGTTTCTGGCTTTTTGAATCTCAACACCAAGATTCTCCATTATAATGGAAAAATAGGTGTGGTCTCTTGCAACTCGTTTCCATTCAAATCCATGACCATCTTTGAGAAACCGTAGAAGTTTGTTCTTCTCTATCCTCATAGTTACAGAGACCTGCAAAATAATGTAATGAAGAGTGAGTCCACAAAATGACTCAGTAAGGGCCCTAGTTTTACCATGGAATTTATCTTCATTTCTAATTTTCCAAATGTACCATAAGATATCAGTAGAAAGAATATGCCAAAATAGATTAGTATTTTTTTTCAAACCATGGATGTAACGAGTAAGAACTTCCATAATATTAACCTAGTTAGGAATAGAAATACCAAACATCAACCAAATTTCTTTAGAAATAATGCACTCAAAGAAGATGTGTCTAGCAGATTCATGCACTCTACATATATTGCACATATCAATAATGGATTGATCTTTCCTAAAAGGAAGCTTGTTAATTAACATCAGCCATTTAAAATATTTATTCTTAGGAATGATAGGACTATTACATAATCTTGTGAATACTTTTTTCCATTGCTTTAAAGATAAATCTACATACCACAAAGTATTAGCATGATTGATAATAGACTCATCATAAGAGAGCGTATTATACACAATGCTATATTTAACATTAGAAATAAGGATATCATTATTTCATTTATAATCAGTAAATCTCTTATTATCCACATTACAATTTTTAGGTAACTGAAGAACAACACAAGCATTTTTAACCATATTGTAAGTTCTTTTTTGGGAAGCCGAAAGATCATACTTAGAACTAAGTTCTTCCCAACTCATAAGCATATCACTATCACTAATGTCTTTAAAGAAGCAAATACCTTTGTTAGCCCATTCTTTGGAAAAACAACCTTGTGTAAGAGCAAGAGGTTTGGAGGATTGGAAAAGGTTCCACCGGATAGTTCTCTCTCCATGAACGTGATCATTATTGTTGGCCCTACTACTGGTGATGAATGGTTTGACTAATTCCCAATCCCTCCAGATAGATTTAAAGACACATGAACCCTATACTGAGATTGGAAAACCTCCAGCCACCAGGTCACAAAAGGGTAAAGACTTCCAAGATTTAGCCCCGTTAGGTACAACATTCATAAAGTTGATTCTAACCAAGACTTTCCATGGTTCACTACCTTCAAATGCCTGAAAGATCCATTTTGTAGCAAGTGCAATCCCTTGGAGACTAATTCCCAGGCCCTCCAAATAGATTTAAAGACACATGAACCCTATACCGAGACTAGGAAACCTCCAGCCACCAAGTCACAAAAGGGTAAAGAATTCCAAGATTTATCCCCCTTAGATACAACCCTCATAATGTTGCTTCTGACCAAGACTAGTGGGATCTTTTCTAGGAAACTCTTGTTGATTTCTATGAATCTAGATTGTGGAGTTCTTGGCTTGGATTGGATTTTGGTTGTCGGATTATTTCTCATAATTAGATTTCTTCCTTCTCTTCAATATTCTAGGCTAGAGATCTTGACACATCTTTGTATTTGATTTTGAAATTTTGTTTGCTCTATGATTGCATAAAGATTGTCTTCGGGTTGGGATATTGAAATTGCAGTATAGATTTATTATTTAGGTTTAATAAATATTTCATATAGGGACTATTTTCATGCTTGAAATCTGTTAGGTTAAACATATAGCTAATTAGACTAAAAGGATGAATCACAGAATCCTTAACTAATTTAGCAACCTTAAACACAAATCAATGAAATAATTTCATAAATAAGAGATTTAAACAATTAAACTAATTGAAAACTCCCTTCAAAAGCATTGTGACTTTCATTGCTCATCTCCAAAATTATTGGTTGATTGGCTCTCAGGTGTTGCACTAAAATTCCTGCATAAGATATACAATTGTTTTGAAGACTGTGATTCTAGATTGATTTGAGAAAATGACCTTGTTTATATAGATTTTCAAGATAGATGGGGTGAGATATTGAACTGAAGTGTTGATCGATAGACAACTAAATTAGATTGATCAGTGAAATCATCTTGATTGATTTGTTAACTCAATAGATTGATATATTAACTAGATAGATTGGATAGTGGACTGAATAGATTAGCCAGATGACTAAGTTGATTGAGGAGATAACTGATTTGATTGATTAGTCAGAAAATTTGATTTGCAGTGAAAAGGGGAGATTGAAGAGTTAACTGATTTGATCAATCGGTTATGATTTTCAACACGTGTTCTAGGAGATTGATTTTGAAATTCAATTTCATGTTATTTGGATTTTGAATTTTGATTTTCGAATGCTAAAATGCACATGAAATTTTATTGAAATGTGATGAAATCCAGATTTGGTGGAATGTGGATTTGAAGAAATGAAATTAAATGGAATGAGGTGAGATTTAAATTTGTGGAATTGGAGGAATAAGTTAATTAATTTAAATAATTTAAATGAAATTATTTAAACATTAGAAATGAGGTTAATTAAATAATAAAGATTATTTAATTAAGGAAATAATCATAATTAATTAATTAAATAATATTTAATTAATATTCAGGAAAGGATTGAATGATGAATTGACGAAGAATTAGAATTTGAACAATTTAGTAAGATGGATAATGAAGATT
Source organism: Cryptomeria japonica (assembly GCF_030272615.1). Taxonomy (NCBI): domain Eukaryota; kingdom Viridiplantae; phylum Streptophyta; class Pinopsida; order Cupressales; family Cupressaceae; genus Cryptomeria; species Cryptomeria japonica. Next base: position 518,377,158 of record NC_081407.1, on the reverse strand, counting down.
AAATTAATTCAGAAGAATGAGATTAATTAGATCAATTAAATAATTAAATAATTATTTAACTAATAGGACGAATAATTAGTGTGCGATTAATGAGACATTTTTAGGTGTCTACATTTGCCCCTTTTTGAGATAATGTTGAAACAATGTTGTTTCAAAGAAATAAAAAAATTTCTACCCCAATATGCCCCGGTGACACTTATAGTGTAAATATGCCCCCTTGGAAAAAGTGGTTGAATTTTTTTGGAATTGAGACCATTTTTTTGATATCATGCTAGTGAGAAATCGTGTGAAGTTTTGCGCGATTTCAAGTTCGTTTGACTGGTCTACAAGTGCTTTGAATTTCAAGGGGACCACAACCGTTGGAGTGGTAAAAACCCTAATTTTGAGCTATAAATAGTGATTTGGCCCTTTCATTTGCTCATTTGCATTCTTGTGAGTTCTTGGAGATCATTGTTAGTTTTGAGCCTTCTTGTGACTTTGTGAGCCTCATGGCCAGCTTTCGAGCATGATTGCACCTATCTGATCAAGTCCAATCATACCAAAGACCACCTGGGTTTGGAAGCATAGTACACATTTCAAAAAATTTGTTCGTTTATGCCTAATTTTGCTATTTTTTTTCAATTTTTTCTAGAGCAATTTTTTTTGAATTGATGTGCATTCACATTTCGAATTATGCACAATCATTGTTATTTATTCGTATTTGATATTATTGATACACATTCAATTAAATTATTCGCATTAGTGTACCATTATGCGTATTCGGTTTTAGTGTTATGCATACACCCTGTGAAATTCACATTCAGTTATAATGTTGCACAAAAGATCTTATTAATTCACATTAGGCATGACTGATTCACATTCATTGTAAACTTTGATTTTTTAATATGTATAAATTGAATTTTGTCTTGCAAATAGTTTTTATGACATACTTGTTGTGTTTTCACTTATATGTGAACTTTAATGTGCTCGTATGTAGACAAATGAGGCCTGATGGTCTCGATAGGAGAGATGAGTTTCTTGCTAAGGAAGTATCATTGGTCAAACATTTGGGATTATATCATATCTTGCATCTTCTAGAGGTTACGGGCAACATGGTCATGATCACTACTTTAGTCGAGCGGTGGCATTTTGAGATGTGTTCCTTCCATTTTCCTACTTGACAGGCATCCATTACCTTAGAGGATGTCTGATGGATTTTTCACATTCCTATCCATGGTATGAGAGTCGTATATGATCGTAGAGATGGAATAGATGGTTTATGCGATCTCTTTGAGTGTAGTGAGAAGGACTTGTAGATGAGAGGTCGATATGTGATCACATGTGAGCAGATGGACTATGATGACCTCACATTAGTCTTGTGTAGTATAGTAGCGGGTTTGTTAATACTCGATAGGAGGTCACATGGATTTATAGCTGGATGGGGTCATGTGATCCATCATATGATTGTACATAGACATTTGTTTTCTTGGGGTCCATGTCTTATTGGGACTTTATATTATCAGATACATGGCATAGTATATCTATGGCAAAAGTATATTGGATGCGGTGTTATATTGCTCCAAGTTTGGGCTTGGGAGCATATAGCTATCTCTTGGCCAACTGTTCATATTTCTCTCGAGGGTGAGTAGCCTTATGCGTATAGGTACACTCTAGGTCTTAGACATAGGGGTTTGGGGAATGCCTTGTAGTGGAGATATCAGATAGATATTTTACAATACTTCACATGGAAACCATAATTTCATTGCCCTGGTTGGGCAGATGATGCTCAACATTTACCATTCTGTCGTAAATAGTGATATCTTATTGGTTGGATTTTGGATACTCATTAGATTATTGACATACATCTTCCAGGATGAGTACTTTGACAATTTAGAGAGATACAGGGTATTCCTGATATGACTGCATACTTTGCTCATGTTACCTATGAGATCAAAAATTGGGGGGCTTGAAATCAGCCTCATGTTGTTGTTGGTGAGTTTGATTCCTTACATCCTATGCAGTTGGGTTGGGGGGCTGGTCCAGAATATCTGGGGATGACAGTTCGGTAAGATGGGTGGTCGTTGGCACGTAGACCCATTCCTTTGATAGATCCTACCATTCCCATATCGCCACAATAGATTCAACATTAGTAGCCATGGGTGAGAGAGGGAGAGGGAGAGGAGAGGGAGAGGGAGACGGAGACAGAGAGGGAGAGGAGATGTGTTGGATATAACAGTAGTAGGAGAGGAGGAGGAGGAGGATGAGGGGGATGAGGGGGAGGATATGGAGGTAGACATTGATGGAGACACCGAGTCTAGCAGTTCAAATCAGGAGGGAGATGATGATTCTAATTTAGGATCATTGAGCAGTGGATAGGACGATGATGACGATGAGGGTGCAGATGACATTGACATGCTCGAGTTGGAGGATGTTCCTACTACAGAGGGAGGAGGGGATATAATGTAGGGTGGGGATGGAGTTGATGATGATGATCCGTAGGTGTGTATGTGAAAAAGTGGTCTGTAAGTTGCAAGCACAACACTTCAATTAAGTCATTATATGCATGGTTAGTAATCAATAATCAGTAAGTAAAAAACCATAACAAAGCGACTAATTGCCTTCTAAAAGATGCGAGTATAAGATTGCTCTCAGATTGTTATAAGCAATACCAGTGACTAGACTACACCAAGACGAAGGATTTAATCTATATGATATTAACTATATGGATGCAAGATGGATGAATAATTCAAGCAAAAATCAATTCAAGCAATAATGGATGCAAGCAATAATGGATGAAAAATGGATGCAAATAATCTAAAAAGCACAATAATCTTCAATGACTCCAGAGCGAAATTAGCATGATAATAATCTCCAAGATTGTTCTCAAAAATCTCTGGGGTAAATTGGAATGAGGGCTAAAGAATGAATTTATAGAGAATTGCCAAGAGAAAAGCTCAATTTAGAATTAAATAAAAATAATTGAGAAATCAGGTTTAGTTAACCTTGAGATAGATTCCAATTATAGTTTAATTGAAATGCATTCAAATTAGAAGTCCAAGTTGCATTGGAAATAATAATAAATTAATTCCATACATTTGTGATAAAAATAGATAATTCTTTTATTTATTCAAGAAAAGAGTCTTTTCAATGCAACTGAACTTCTTTTTCTGAAAAGCTTTGAGTTCCAATTTTAGAGAATAATTCAATAATTCAATTTAATTACTTTTTTGATTTCAAGTTCTAAATTTAGAAAAAGAAATAATATCTCAAGTTTGATTTCTCTTTCAATTCAATTATTTTATTTTATTTTTAATTCAAGTCTTGTTTTGTAATTAATTCCTTTTTGTAATAAATTAATTCCTTTTGCATGATTAAAAGGCAATTTATTAATTAATTAAATATGCAAGGATATTTAATAAATTAAATAGGATAATTTTTCAAAATGATATTCTTGGAAATGATTCAATTAATTAAATGAATATTTAATTAATATTGAGTAATTGATTTGTCATTGAATATTTGATGATTAAAGAATTAATAATGTGCTCAAGGTTGATTTAATTGCCTTTGGTTAGGACCTTAGTGATGTTGTCGAGATTAGGGGCCCATGATTTAGATGACCATTTTTAGGGTATTACATTTGCCCCTCTTTGAATTAATGTGTGAGTAGCGCGTTGGTTCAAAGAATGTGTGATGTCTAGGAGATGCTAGTTCTGAACTTGAAGGATCACGAACTAGATGAAGAACAAGGTGTTTAGCTTGATTCAAAGCGACAAAGCTGAATGAAGTTTGATTAAAATGATACCATTCCCGAACTTGATTGAACTGAGGAACGATAGAAAACAAAAGATACTAAACTTGAACTTGATTGATCAAGAAGCGGATCTTACTGATCTAGAACTTGATTGAACTTAGATGCAATGAGTGATGATAAAAATCGATCTTGAACTTGATTGATCAAGATACGATGAAGATAAACTATTCTGCTTGATCAAGAAACAAATACTAAACACCTGCTTAGATTGAGTGTGATCAAAGATACTCTTTAAACTTTTGATTAAGTCTAAATGAATAATCAGTTTGATTTGAAGCGATGAAACTGATTAATGTTAAGAGATTGATTCAGATGAAAGACAAATATCAGTTTGATTTGAAGTGATAAAACTGATATGCCCCTAGTGATTGATTCGATTCAGATGATCGAGAGATCTCAACTTGATGTGAAGCGATGAAGCTGAGATACCCCTTAGCAATAAGAATTGATTTTCTTTAGTTGAAAAGATTTTGCTTGACTTTTGATGAAGATTTGAAAATTTTTCTCGACTTGTGAGATGTGAGGTCATAAGGTCGTGAGTATGCCCCCTCGGGAATGAAATCAAAAAATAGTGAGGGTACATGATTATAAGCAATTATTTGGCAAAAATAAGTTATTTGAGTGCAAATTGATTTTGAGGAATATTTCTGAAAAATTTGGCGTTGATTGATGAATTAAGCGCAAAGTTGATCGTAGTGTTGATGTGTAGAATTGAAATTGATATTCAGTGTTGAAATTGAGCGCAATTTGAAGAAAAATAAATGAGCATTTGATGAAAAGAGCGCTAAGTGGTCCAAATTGTGAAATTGACTAGCAAAATGATCTCGAATTTTGATTTTGATCCCGAAAATGGAATCGGAGCGGTCAAATTAGCTCAAATTAGCTAAGGGTACAATTTTCATGTCCATCGGAGCAAGTTGAAAAATTAGGTTTTTAGCTATCTATGGGACGAAAGTGTCATTTTCAAATCATTTTAACCCTCCAAGTTTGAAAATTCAAAAAGCCTTCTGTGAAGAAAATGGTGGTCCCTACTCATCAGCATCAATTCGAGCGCCAAAGACGTCATAATAGACCCCGAAACTATGAGCCAACGGTAAGTGATTGATCTTAAGCCTCTTTATGTTTTCAATTTTGAATTTTTTTGTTCATTTTTCAAGTTTTCGCATGTGTGGGGTCGGGTTTCATGTTTTATCGTACGAGACAAGATCCTGTCTCGTATGAGTAACTGGAAAAATTTCTTTTGTCATTTAAGGTGATTAGAATTGTCATTCGGGATGCACCCTTGTATCGTATGATAGGTTTGTTAAAAGACCATTTTGTCATGCAAAAGCCAATAGTTTGTCGTTTGGGATTGTTTTATCGTACTATAGTTATTCTTGACTCATATGAGATTTTGTCTCTCTGTGTTTTGTCATTCGGGAAACAGTGAGCATTTTCTAAGGTCTAAACATGAAATTTTGATTTTGCATTTGACTTAGTTGGATTTGCGTGATGTTTTAGTTCTCTTGTAGGCTCACTTGGAATGTTTTATGATGCTTCGTTGTTGGGTTTTTGCAGGTTTGATTACCTCTTGTGCTCTTTAGATGCATTTATCCTCCTACTATGGCATTAGTTTGACATTTATCTGAGGTTGAGCAGGCTCATATTGACTTGTGCAGCTTGACTCATCTATTAAGATTACTTGATATCCTTGTGAACCATAGAATTATCACGATGCTGGTTGAGCATTTTCATTTAGAGCATAACACATTTCATCTGCCAGTGGGGGAGTTGACTATCACTCCCGAGGATGTATATAGGATCCTCCATATCCCTTTTGCTGGGGATAAGGTGGATTATGATTTAGGGCACCTTCCAGGATTACAGATAGTGAGGCATGTCTTTAGTGATCCTGACATTTTGACTCATTCCATTAGTTGGGACATACTGATGAGCAGGTACAACGAGGAGTATCCTCTGGCATGTGTTCTAGCAGGGTTCATAGGCTATTTTCTGATGCCAGATAGAGGGCAACAAGGTTTCCAGTGCAGATGGGGTTGGATGCTAGAGAGATTGATAGAGACCCCTTAGAGACTTGGCTGGGGTTTGTGTTTATTGGCCCACATGTATCGAGAGATGCATGAGATCGTTTAAGAGATGGGTGGAGCATGGCCACGGTGTATATATTTTGTAGGTGTGGGCTTGGGAGAACCTTCCTGTTTGTTGGCCCATAGTAGATGATAGTAGAGAGCTTGGGCAACCGATTATATACAGGTATGCCAGATACATTATGCAGCCCCATCTGGGTAGGATAGATTTTTGGAGACGACAGCTAGATGACTTGATAGCCGTTGTATGGAGACCGTACAAAGGTTTAGAGCCATGGGATGACTGGCGGATGGTTCGCAGGGACCTTTTTATTACATGCCCTCTCATCAAGAGATTACAGACTATTGTGGAGTGATTCATCATTTCTCGAGTGATGAGGTAGTATGGCCAGCCTCAAGGGATCTCGCAAGAGTTTATAGCATATGCGTATTATGCAGATGAGGAGAGACAAGGATGGTCTCCACGTTTGTCCTATCCTTTGGCAATGTAGGAGCTAACTGGTTTACATCGCTTGAGGTGGGATTATATGGATGATGTGGAGGATGCGGGGGTATTGCCCCAATATAGAGATTGGTTTCAGTAGCATCCGTTCCCTCGATTCACAGATCCAGTAGAGCAGGCTCCTTATATTGAGGATGTTGAGGATGATGCCCCCACACCACTACAGGGACAGGGATAGGGCCACAGGCAGGAACACAGGCAGGGACAGGCAGTGGCGAGATAAGCAAGGTGGAGCTACAGGTGGAGATGGGGGTGGGGAGCCTGTGAGAGAGCAGGTGACTGACGCAGGGTGATCGATGAGAGCACATCTTGCAGAGCTACAGTCACAATTGATAGTGGCTCATACTTAGCTGGCGGAGCGAGACTGACAACTTGCCGAGGTGAGGGTTGAGTGTGATCGCCAGATCGCATCATTGAAGGCAGAGTCTAGAGCAGAGATAGAGGCTTTACGACAGGAGGTCCTTCTCCAGAGTAGTAGGGAAGCCTACTATGTGGCAGCATATAGTGTCGTAGTTCCTATTGCGCAATAGGTGATACCCTACTCATAGTATATGGCACGATCAGAGGGAGCTCGGGAACCTCGTCAGGATCCTAGGCATCAGGCTCATCCTCCTCCACCAAGCGATGAGGGAGAGGGTGCTAGCTAGATTATTTCTTTTTGTAGCTCAGATATTTTTTTGTAGACACACCCATTTTTTGTAGCCTATACAATTCTTTCTCTGATGGGAGTTTGTATATGTCATTCGACATCATTTTGTACTCTCAGACTTGACATGATATATATATGAGATCCAATTTGACTTCATCGTACTTGTGTTGATTCATTTATGAGATGTCTTTTATATGCTTTATTCTATATCTATGCATTTCTTTTCAATATGAATGTATGTAATGCAAATGATTATGGATGTCTATTTTTGTTTCTTTTCATATGCAAATAAATGAATGAGTAATGAGTAATATGAGTAATGCAATGTTTTCATTTTTCTATGCAATAAGATGAATGCAGATAAGTGAATAATGAAATTTATGAGGCTATATTAAATGTTATGTATGCAGCTAACATCTCAAAACATAAGTACTCAATTGAAAAAATGATGATAAATAGACCGCTTAGCTTAAGAAATGATTATGCTTTCAGCTCTCATTTAGAAGATAAAGAGATTATTATCATACCAAAATCACTCTAAATTCACAAAAATGCAGAATGATATGCAAAATGATGTGCGAAATGATATGCAAAATGATATGCAAAATGCATCCTAAACCTAGTCACTGGATTTAAAATACTTAAGATTCATCACTGAGCATAATGAACACAACAGGCAAGTTAGAGTTCCTTTCTTTATCAATGTGCAATATTAATTATCTTGTCCGCAATGACCCTTTTTTTGTTCATATCCTTGGACAGATTTCGTAGGGACCCGAATTGCATCATAAATAAATTCCCTCAAAACAAACAAAGAAATGATATGGACCTCCTTGTTGCATACAAATAAGTGGAGTTGAGGTATGTGAGGCGATTTCACCTTGTTGTGAAGGCTCTTATCACAAACACCTAGCTAATTTATATGTTTCCAGATCATTGGGATCATTCCTACAAGCAGAAAACAATGAAAATATTATGCCCCCAATCCTTGCTCCTTTTAGTCACAATAGACTTCCTCGAGTTACTTAGAGGGATAATAATTGAAAACCAATATAAAAGGCAACACACAAAGAAAATTTTCATTCGTAGCTCAAACTATTTAGTGATTGTTTTCTGTTATGTTGTTTTTCTTGTTTACTCAGTGATAAAAAAAACTCTTTGGTAGTTAGGAGATAGGTGACTGACTCAGAGTGGATGACGAGGTTTTACTGACAAAAAGATGACTTGGTTGACACTACTTAGGATATGTAAATTGCTCTGTCAAGTAACGTAAGACTAGGAAGTTGATCAGTTTCAAGTCATGAGGGTTCCAACGAACTAGGATGTCATGAAAGTGACTGGAAAATATGTACAAGCGAAAGCAAGGATGCTTGAAAGCGAGAAATGCTAACGTTGCATTGATAGATGGAGCGCTTGAGTACAAGAGGCACCTATTTGCTAGGTTTTCACCTACTTGGCAGAGATTCATATTTTTTTACCAAGGTGCCTGTTTACCAAGTTTTCACCAGGGCATTTTCTTTCTTTATATTTTTTTTTCTTTCTTTTTCTCTTTTTTTTTGATTTTTTTAAGGACTTTTTCCAGTTGTACAAGTGGGTGGCATAGAGAATGCTAAGTGAAGAATTTCTTCAAGTAGATGGTGTTAATCAGTTCATGGAGCTGTTCTTCTTCTGAGTTTGAGAGTTGATAGGCACTAGAGCCGAATACTATAGTAACAATGCAGGGACCCAACCAGTTGGGTTCAAACTTCCCTTTATTGTCGCGAAACTGTTGATTTTTTGGATTTTCTCTCAGAACTAGGTCACCAACCTAAAATTCTCTTTGTCAAACTTTCTTTTTATATCCTCTCAACATTCTCTTCTGATATACTCTGAGATGATCAAACGCCACTTGTTGATGATCATCCAGCAATTTGAGTTCTTGGAACCTAGATATTCTATGATCTTCATCAGTAACAAGACCTTGCAAAGAAACTCTTAGAGATGGTATTTCTACTTCAATAGGTAGTACTGCTTTGGACCCATACACCAAAGAGAAAGGTGTAGCCCCAACAGGTGTTCTAATACTTGTTCTGTAAGCCCATAGTGCAGGATTGAGCTGTAGATGCCAATTCTTCCTGGATTTGTTCACTATTCTGTGCAAGATAGTCAGTAGGTTTTTGTTAGACGCCTCAGCTTGTCCATTACCTTGAGGGTAATATACCGATGACCAGTGTTGCTTTATTTTGAATTTCTCACAAAGCTCATCCAGATCTTTATTCTTAAACTATCCTCCATTATCAGTCACGATGGATGAAGGTATCCCATACCTGCAGATGATATAATTTAGGATGAACAAGGCGACTTGTTTACCAGTTTCTTTGATTAGTGGAATCGCCTCTACCCACTTGGTGAAATACTCAGTGGCCATTATGATGAATTTATGTCCATTAGATGATGCAGGATATATCTAACCAATGAGATCAAAGGCCCATTGCTGAAAAGGCCAGTGTGTTATAAATGGTATGAGGTCCCTTGCCGGGGTATGTATGAGATTTCTATGAAGCTGACATTTTTCCATGTCTGGCCAATAGTAGCCAGCCCGTAGTAGTTTCCAAGCTAAAGTAATGCCATTCGAATGAGATCCACAAAAACCTTCATGGACTTTCGATAATGCATGTTTAAATTCTTCAGTTTCTAGACATCTAAGCAATGTACCATCCAAACCTCATCTAAATAAATCATTAGCTATGATAACATACCGTGAAGCGTTTTGAGTTAGGTTTCTTTTCTCATTTTGGGTAAGATTTCTAGGGATAATTTGGTTGCATAGATAGGAATAGATGTGACTGTATCGGGATGAGTCATGTCCAATAATAGAACAAACTATTTGGGTCTTAGGAGAATCATAAGCGGGGTAATATAACTCTTCCACCAGGAAATCAAAGCAAAAATTTGACTCCTATAACTCAGGTATAGATTCCAAGGTAGCCATAGCATCTGCTGCTTTGTTTGTAGATCTAGGAATCTGTTGGAATGATACAAAAGCAAAATACTTCTTAAGACCATCAACCATCCTCTTGTAAGGCATCAGTTTCTCATCTCGAGTCTGATATGTATCATTGATTTGATCAACCACCAGTTGAAAATCTCCATAGATATACAATTCTGCAACCTTCCATTCAATAGCTAGTTTTATCCCATTCACCATAGCTTCATATTCTACAATGTTGTTTGTACAAGGGAATATAATTTTATAAGACTTTAGGATTGAATACTTCTAAGAAGTAATGAATAATATGCCAGCACCTAAACCATTTTGGGTAAAGGACCCATCAAAGAACATTTTCCAAGGTTGTTGAGTAAGCTTCATCAAGTTGATCAGCAATTACCTGTCCTTTTATGGATTTGCATTCCACATATTCAATGTCAAACTCTGTAAGGATCATGACCCATTTTGCCAATCTTCTTGTAAGTGTTGCTTTATTGAGAAGATACTTGAGTGGATCAATTTTGGCCACTAGCTTGACTGAATGTGCTAGCATGTAGTGTCTTAGTTTTTGTGATGCAAAGACTAATGCCAAGCATGCTTTTTCTATTATAGTGTAGTTCATTTCATAAGATGCCAATGTCCTACTGATGTAATAAATAGCTCATTCCTTTTTGTTGTCATCCTGTTGCGCCAAAAGTGGCCCCAGTGATGAATCAGTTGCTGATATATATAAGATTAGTGATTTGCCCTGAATCGGTGGCATCAATATCAGTGGATTTGATAGGTACTCTTTTATTTGTTGAAGATGTTGTTCACATTGTTGATCTTAGTTGTAAATTACTCCTTTTCTCAATACCTTTGTGAAAGGTTGAGCTTTGTCTGCTAGCTGAGAAATGAATCGTCTGATGGATTGGAGACGTCCATGTAGACTTCTCATTTGACTAATGTTCTTCAGAGGTGGAATTTCCATTATATCTTGGACCTTATCAAGATCAATCTTGATTCCCTTCTTTGAAATGATATAGCCAAGTAGTTTACCAGATGTCACTCCGAATGCACACTTCTTTGGATTTAATCAGAGTTGGAACTTTTCCATTCTGTCGAGTGTAGGACCTAACTCTTGAATATACGTTGATATTTTCATAGTCTTCACTAAGGTGTCATCAACATAATCTTCCATATTCTTATGCATCATGTCATGAAAAATGGTTGTAACTGCTCTTTGATAGGTTTCTCCTATGTTCTTTAGCCCAAATGGCATGACGTTCCAGCAAAAGGTTCCCCATGCACAAGTGAAAGTTGCCTTTTCTTGATCTCCCAGAGCTATTTTGATTTGATTGTATCCAGAGAATCCGTCCATTAGTGAGTACATTTCATACCCAGCAGTCATGTCAACTATCATATCAATATTTGGTAATGGAAAGTCATCCTTCAAACATGCTTTGTTAAGATCTCTAAAGTCAGTGCAAACTCTGATAGACTTGTCTACCTTTGACACATGTACTATGTTTGAAATCCATTCAACATAATCTATAGCTCTGATGAATCCAGCTTTGAGCAGTTTTCCAATTCAGCCTTGACTAATAGTGCTACATGCGGGTGCATCTTATAGAGTTTTTGCTTAACTAGTTTTACTCCTGGTGTAATTGAAAGATGGTTCATAATGAGATCAGGATCCAAGCTTGGAATATCAGAGTATGTCCATGCAAAATTTATTTTCTTTTCTAAGAATAGCTGAGTGAACTCCTTCAATTCTTCTGTTGATAGTGATTGAGCTACATGAATAATGTGTGGTTTCTCTTGACTCCCAATGTTCACTGGCTAAGTTGGCTCAATCAATATGGAGGACCTTTCCTGGAAATGACTTCACAGTATATAAAGTGTCTCACCTTGAGGCGCCTTAGAGAGGTTTTCACCTTTGGGTACATCCTTTATTTTCTCTTTTTTAGATTCTGACACCGCCATAATGTTATTTTTGCCATTAGATCTTTTATTTTTATTTTTCTTGTTTTGTGACTAAGATACTTTATATATGCTTCAATCATATTTTCACTATGTTCACTGGTGGAAGAGTCTATAGGTTCGACTGCATTGAGATAATAGGCTAACGTATAGTCATTGGCAAAAGTAGGTATATTCATGGGTTGGTTTTGTAAAGTGCAGTCAATCAACTCGGGATGTACTAAGGATAAATTTTGGATAGGTTCAAGAGCGTTCACGGTATTGTTATCATAGCTGCGGATTGAAAAGTCGAGTTCCAGAAGAATACCTTGCATAAGTGTCTCAAGACCAGGAAGAGTCAGATCATGATTATTAAAGTTCATGTTAATATTTAGTTAATCTAATCTGATAGACACACTTGTAACATCGTTCACTACGTCAGACTGGACGTCATATCGTGGTTTAACAACAATAAGACCAGTAGACAAATTTTCATTGTTTGTATCAGCTCATTCAGAATTTGAGGCTGAGTAGATATTGTCCTGAATAGGACTGTCATCAGAGTCATCAGGTGAAGTTTCTGAGTCTTCTTCAAGTGATTTAATAAGTGTATGTATGGTATCAACACCAACATTTTTAATGTTGCAAGTTCCTTCATGCTGTGGTTCATTTGTCATTTGTATCTGACACACCTGTTGACATGATTTTGCTATTTCTGTGATTTGTTGTCGTCTACTCCATTCAACTTCTTCTGGACTGATAACTAGTTCTTGTTTTGTAGCTTCCAAATCTTCTTGTGTAGTGCTATACCTGATTTGTTTTGTTTTAGGATAGGGGTACATAGATGAGAAGCTTTCTGGTATTCTTCCTTCTTTCAGTCCTTGTTCATAATTTGCATGTCTCTTTTGTCTAATTTCCTATATTTCTTTCTCTAGTTTTATGCGCATCAGCTCTTGAGTATCATTTATGACATCGCTAGACCCTTCTGGAGATTCTATAGTGGATGTGTCTAAGAGGTGGTCAGGACCCCATTCATACTCGTTTGAATCAGTCTCTAAATCATCTACTTGTTGTCTACTAGTATATGTGACTGGAACTTTTAGTGGTGCAAACAATTCTCTGATTCTTACTACTTCATCTCTTATATCCTTAGGGACCTCAACTTCCTGTATTATTGTAGCTGATACCATCGAAGATTGAGCACTAACTATTTCTTCTTTCTTGACTGTTGATTCCTCTTTCTCTTTTCTACACTCTGCTTTTGTTTGTTGAGTGTCTACTTCTTGTAATGTTAAAGGCGATATTCTTTTCCGCCACTTAGACTTAGAAACATGTTTTTGGTCTGATGTCTTTTTCGGATTGTATCCCAGTCTAGCCTTATCATTTGTGGATTTGGTTTGTAACTGAATTGGTTCAGTAATACCTTCATTTTGTTTGCCCAAAGGACTAGTACCTGAGTACCCCATGCGTTGAATCATTTTGTAGCCAGGACCATATTGGTTTGAAGAAATCTCACAATGTCGTACCTCCTCATTTTGACTATCTTCCTTAAAGAGCCAATTAAGAACAACATCCTCTTCTATTTCATCCGCCAAGGAGGTAGAAGACTGTACAAAGAGAACATCATATATGGTATTCGAAGCTGAAGTTTGTGTTCTCATAGCCTCTGATGGCTTGCCCAACTATTTTGGTGATGAGGGGAGAGAAATTAATGAAATTATCGGTTCTATATTGTAGCCATCCATGTCAGTATTTGTAATCTTCAATCTCTTTTCTAAGTCTTTCATTAGTGCTTCTGGATCTGCATTTGGAGAGGCTGCCCTATTATGAGGCACAAAAGTATCTGCATCTTTTTTCAATGCATTACAGATGACATTTGTATTAGTAGGAATACTGAATTCAACTCCATTATAAGGAAAGTTTAAGCATTGATGGTATGTTGATGGTACTGCCTTCATTTCATGAATCCACGGTCTGCCCAGTAATATATTATATGACAATGGAATATCAAGAAACTAGAAAAGGACATCTCTCTACCGGTCCCACTCTAATTGGTAATGACACCAGATCTTTAGAAGTCCTTACTTCTTCATCATAGGCTTTTATTGTTATTTTCTTGCTAGGATCAATGACATTTTCAAAGAATCCTAGTTGTGTAAGCAGACTATAAGTACATATATTCAACCTCGCACCTCCATCTATCAAAACATGTTTGACTTTTTGTTTGTGGATCATGGCTTCAATATGCAATGCCTGGTTATGTGGATGATTTAGTGAGTTATCATCTTCTTCAGAGAAGGTCAGATAGTGAGGTGAAGTTAGATGACCCACCATAGACTAAAAATGATCAATATCTAAATCTTTTGGAATGTTGGTGGTGAGCAATGCTTTGTCTAGGATTTCTTTGTGAGTAGATGAGAGTTTTAGCAATTCAAAGATTGAGATTTGAGCATTTGTTCTTATCAACTATTCAACTACGTTGTATCCAGAGGATGATGATGAGGTTAACCTTTTAAATTTGTCCAAGGTTTATTCTTTTTGTTTGTTTGGCAAGGCTGATGGGTTTGATGTTTCTTGAGCCGGGTCGAAAGAACTAGCTCCTTGGAGGGTGACTTTCTTTTGAGAATGGGTGAGAGATCTTGCATATCATGATTCATTTGGTTTATCTTGGACTATAATCACATTGCAATATTCTGAGTGGGAAGGCTCAATCATGTTGATAACGTTGTCCTGACTGGCATACGTATAATTTACCTTGGCACCTCCTTTGGTCTTTGAAGAATCACCTTGTTCGTAAACAGGCAAAGGGTCCTTAAATTCTTTATGACCTGCATTAGTTGGATGATTCCCAACAACAACTTTACCAGCGTCTATGAGATCTTGAATCTCATGTTTTAGCTTCATACAATTGTCTATGTTATGACCTTTATTCTGATGGAAGTCACAGTATTCATTTTCTCTCCACCATCTTGGTTTGACATCTGCATCATATGGTCTGGAGTTATCTGGTAGTGTTATCAAGTTGTTTGCCAACAGAGTTTTGAAAGCGGATTCATATTATTCTTCTAGAGGAGTAAAATCAAGCTTAGGTTTGGAAAGCCAAGACTTTTCTTTGAACCATTCCTTTGTTTTCTTTGGCGTATTTTCTGCTGCAGCCTCAGTGGTTTTAAGTGCTTGTGTACTGCTAGCCAAGTTGAATATTGTGGATTTCGAGTTGATTTTGACAGTGTCTACTACTCCATCATTAACAACATTCTTGTTATTGTCTTTGCCAAACTTCCAATACTTGTTCTTCTCTTTAAAGCTAGATCCTGGTTGTGTTTCTTTCCAAGGTGTGATATCCCCCTTGTTTATGAGCACATCTTCCATTTTTTAAATGATGGGTGTACTTGCATTTGTATACTATATTTCAGCTCAGGGACTAAGCTATTGACAAATATATCCATTTTCTTCAGCTCGAGGACTAAGTTATTGACAAATATATCTATTTTATCAGAGTCTGGGATAGGTCAAGAATACCTAGAAAAACATCTTTCTTCAGCATTGGAGAAAAGTAAGAAGAGGCTCTCCTATTTTTTGTTTAGTATTGCAAAGCTCGATCATAGTCACAGGATGTCGAATGTTGTATGAGTAATATTGTAAGAATAGTTGGATTAGTTCTTCAAACATTTTTATTCCTTTGGGTAGACTTGAGAACCATTCCATTGCTTGACCCCTAAAACTCCTCAGGAAAAGGTGCATGAGGTACGTTTTATCATGCATGAACTCCATACAGGCGGCACAAAACTCTCTGACATGATCTTGGGGATCTGAGGTACCATCATATTTGTCAAATTTTGGGATCTCCACTCATGAGGGAAATGGAGGCATGTATAGATTCTTGTCAAATGAAAAGGGACATATTGTTTCCAGAGAATATTGTTTTGGGGACTTGTCCTTATTTTTCAATTCTGTGACCTCCATTCGTAAGGCTAGTAATTGTTTGTGTACCATGAGTATAGGTGATTCTTTATTTTTAGTAACAAGCGTTTGAATATCATATCCAGTAGGAAGTTTAGCACCTTGTTTTGCTAGTTCTAAGAAATAGTCTTCCTTCTCTCGGGTCATGATAGCTTTCATCATTTTTCTAAAGTCTTTGTCCTTTTGACAGTCAAGGATTTCTTTTTTTGGGGGTTCAGTGTCTTCGTCAGCCTCACTTGATGATGAGGAATCATTATCATTTTCAGGAATGTTATTATTGTCCTTGTTTCCATCATTGTGTTTTGTCTCATATATAGTGGGAGATTTAGGCTCATCAAAAATTGGTTCGCCTGATGACGACAATATGTTAGTGAGTGGATCCTTTTCATAAAATGGATTGTCAGTGTATGAAAAGGGTATTCCTTTTCCTTTGGCTTCTTTCTTACTAGAGTCCCTGGTTTGTGTAGGCATTTTTATGGATTAGTGAGACCTAACGCTGTTTGTGATGTAGAGGTCAAGATCAATTTTAGAGCTAGTTGTTCGGTTAATGTATTGTTTGGGAGAAACAACTAAGATTTAGTCTGGTTTCAGGAATGATCTATCCTGTATAAGACGTTTATCTAAGTTGGTTCTAAGTGTAGTGTAAGATTTAGTCTGGTTTCAGGAATGATCTATCCTATATAAGACATTATCTAACTGACTAAAATTTGATAGGTAGTTGATTGAACCAGCTGAAAGATGATCGACCAAATCGTGCAACGCAAATGGTAGAGGTACATTGTCTTGATTTGTTTATGCTCAGGAAAATTGATAACTAGTATTATGTTCGCTGTAAGTTATTTTTAGGCAAATTTGACTATTTTGTTTTGACAAAACCAGAGACTCGTACGACAGGATTTTCTTAACCAGACGACAATTTAGCAGCTATAGGATGATAAAGTTACGTTTCGTATGAGTTGTTGTCTCATACCGTACGACAGATGGGTATGTGTAGGACGACAAAAGTCTCAGAGCAGTTTTGTTTTGTACGACACAAGATACATAACTAGATGACAGGTTAAAAAGACTTGTATGACACAGGATCAGGTTTAGGATGACAACTCAGAAAACTCGTACAACATAGGATCAGGTGTTGCATGATAAATTATCAGACTCGTACGACTGTTCAAAGGACAAAGCCTAGAAATTTTGAGTTTTTTCGATTGTTATGTATGATAACTGAGTATGACCAATTCTAAGATGGACTGATTTTGGACCAGGATACAGAATTTTGACTTAAGATGGACAAGTTTCTGACACGGACAGAGTTTCGACTTAAGATGGACAAGTTTCTGACACAGACAAAGTTTTGACTTAGGATGGACTAATTTCTGACATGGACAGAGTTTCGACTTAGGATGGACTAGTTTCTGACACGGACAGAGTTTCAACTTAGGACGGACTAGTTTCTGACACGGACAGAGTTTCAAATCACTGAGTTGTTTCTTGTCTTCTCCAATTTTGGTATTTCAATTTTTATTTCAGGAATGAAAAAAAAAAAGTAGCATGTATAGTGACTTCAATCACAGCATGCAAACCCTAAGGAATTTGGTGAGGAAAGAAAACCTTTTCTTGTAGACTCAGGTACACACCCAATAGCTACTCAGAATACAACCGTTGAGTCTCACACAATGGATTCTCGACGCCATATTATCCGACTCCAAACGCTAATGGGGGCACGAAATGACAAGTATCTTGGGAGAGTTACTATCTCTCTTGCAAAAAGATTATCCCCCTTTCAGAGATGAACCAGGTAGCTTCTAATTTTGAATTGGATTTAGTCAGGGATTCGTTCGGTGCGCCAAGGTATAAACTCAATTAAGAGGTCTCCCAGCCTTGAAAACCAAGGTTTAATATACCTGAAGGTACGGAGGAGAACTATTCCTGAGCACTGCCGTTGACTTGATTTTCATCAAATCACGTTTATTTTATAGTGGGTTGGAGTACTTGGCATCTAGTCGTTCCCACTTAGGTTGTTCCCCTCACACCGGTCGTAACGACTTTAAGAGTTTTTCAACCCCTCAGAAGGGAAGGCCTGCTAAAGATGTACAAATCTCAAACAAAGAAAAAGCCTCAAGGGTCTGGATTTTTGATTGTCTAGAAAAAGACAAGAGCATACTCTCCTAACTCTCAGAATATTCTAAAAACATGAAAGATAGTTTTTTTCTTTATCTAGATAGCAAGTTAGGTTCCTAAAAAATGAATTTAAAGAATACACGATGTTTAGTCGATTCTCCTTAGGCAACCTGCAAAGACAACGAATCAGTAGTCATATTGTCTTTGTGTGAAAAGCATATTCTTTGACAAGCGCTCTACAAAAAAACTGATTAGGCTGTGAAAATTTTTGAGATAGACAGATAAATAGCCAGGGTCAGTCATCAGAATAATCAAAAAAAAAAATCATGAAAATTCTCCTCTTTAACCAGAAAACATAGAGTCGTACGATAGTATGAAAACTCATACGATATAGGATCCCAACTCATACGAGACAGGATTCCAGTTCGTACGACACCTGCAGTTTGTCGTGTCCGCCTGTGGGAATTGTCATACGAGATGTACGGATGAAAAAATTGAAAAATCTGAAATCTGGAAAATAACAAAAAAAATAAGCAGTCAGTCTTGGAGGCCAAAAAATGTAGTATTCTGCCCCACGGTGGGCACCGAAATATGTGTGTGTGAAAAAGTGGTATGTAAGCTACAAGCACAACACTTCAATTAAGTCATTATATGCATGGTTAGTAATCAATAATCAATAAGTAAAAAACCATAACAAAGCGACTAATTGCCTTCTAAAAGATGCGAGTATAAGATTGCTCTCAGATTGTTATAAGCAATACTAGTGACTAGACTACACCAAGACGAAGGATTTAATCTATATGATATTAACTATATGGATGCAAGATGGATGAATAATTGAAGCAAAAATCAATTCAAGCAACAATGGATGCAAGCAATAATGGATGAAAAATGGAGGCAAATAATCTAAAAAGCACAATAATCTTCAATGACTCTAGAGCGAAATTAGCGTGATAATAATCTCCAAGCGTGTTCTCAAAAATCTCTGGGGTAAATTGGAATGAGAGCTGAAGAATGAATTTATAGAGAATTACCAAGACAAAAGCTCAATTTAGAATTAATTGAAAATAATTGAGAAATCAGGTTTATTTAACCTTGAGATAGATTCCAATTAGAAGTCCAAGTTGCATTGGAAATAATAATAAATTAATTCCATGCATTTGTGATAAAAATAGATAATTCTTTTATTTATTCAAGAAAAGAGTCTTTTCAATGCAAATGAACTTCTTTTTCTGAAAAGCTGAGTTCCAATTTTAGAGAATAATTCAATAATTCAATTTAATTGTTTTTCTGATTTCAAGTTCTAAATTTAGAAAAAGAAATAATATCTCAAGTTTGATTTCTCTTTCAATTCAATTAATATTGAGTAATTGATTTGCCATGTAATATTTGATGATTAAAGAATTAATAATGTTCTCAAGGTTTATTTAATTGCCTTTGGTTAGGACATTGGTGATGTTGTCGAGATTAGGGGCCCATGGTTTAGATGACCATTTTTAGGGTATTACAGTAGGTACTAAGAGCGCGGATTTGGAGTCCAGAGGATGCATTGGTGAGAGAACTGCAAGTGAGGAGGATGGGTGATACTATGCAGATTCTTAGAGCAGAGTTACAAAGCTTGGAGGATGTGGTGGTGAGGGTTAGAAAGAGACAGAGGGAGGACAAAGAGTTGTTTTAGAGAGATTATGGATCCTTGAAGGTAGAGAGGGATCACCTCCAGCAAGAGAGAGATGAGGTTGTGCGCAAAGCATAATTGACCATAGATGCTTATGATCAGCTGTTTGGTCTAGGGACAGATACGTGAATGTAGGCAGATATATTTTTGAGTGCTGCCGAGGAGGCTATATACTATAGATAGGCATATGAGAGAGCCATTCTCGAGGGTCAGAGGGAGCCTAGATATCAAGCCTATAGATCTCAAAGCGGGTCTAGCAGAGACACGTTTCAACAGAATAGTAGGGGAGGACTGATGGGTCCCTCCTATGGCATCATCGAGACATCCTGGAGCAGGATCAAGTAAGCAAGATCCTCCTGGAGATAGAGGTAGTGTTGGTTGACACTTATTTGATAATATTAGTCGATCCATTGGGCCTTTTATTGTATACTTTGACACATTATCATTTTTTATTTATATGATATGCAGTTTTGGCGGAATTCTATATGCTTGTTTTCTATTGATGATGCATGTTATGCAAACTATATGATTTTATTTGTGCTTTCTATGCGATGTGTGATGCAGTTCTCTATGATGTATGATTTTATGTGATGCAGTTTGATTGAGTGCTATATTGTGTGATGCATTTTAAGTGTATGTACCTATCTTTAATTATTGAATGCAACTATTAAAGTGGTTGAATGATAACACACTTAAATGAAATGTAACTAAATGAATGCAATTTAACATGATAATGCAATTAAAATGAGATTTAAATGAGTGTAATGGAATGAATGATCTAAATGAATTAAGTAAATGAATCAACTAATTCAATACAATTAATGTTTTTGTTTCAAATGTGCCAAAGTACTATTTTATCTTTTTTTTTACTTAGTTAAAGTAGAAGGAATGTTGGTATGATGAAAGAATTGATGAGATTGAGATAATACAAAATGATGAGAAGATGAGAAAGAAAACTAAAGACAATCCACTAGGAATGGTGATCTTGATTGATACAATCAGCATGATAGGACATGAAATGATATGATACAATTGATGATTAATAGTCTTCTTGTCTTTATTCATAGTGCAACACATTATCATCACTGAGCCTTATTATGTAACAATGAAGCTGCGTTCAACAAGGTATAAAGAACCAAGACATAAAGATATCTCAGTGTAAGAAACAAACACTTAGTGGACAAGGAATGAACCCTTCATTCTAGGAATTACACTAGGGGTTGATTTATGTGTGGCATTCACAAGCTTAATGCTCCTAGCATAGACACGCACTAGAGCCATTTCCCCAGAACTTCATTGGTTCAAACCACAAACAACAAACAAAGAAAAGGATCATGCTCATCATAGCTCCTCTAGTCACTTTTGGACATCCTTGAGTAGCTTAGAAACATGATCATCACCAATTGATAAAAGATAAAAATCAAATTAGACTAAATTCAATGGCTTTACTGACTGTGCCTTTGATTTGATTTGTTTGATGTGATGGTTGATAATGTCTAGTTCAGAAAGTTGTGGACCCCATTTAAGATTGATCTGTCTGGTTTTGAGTGTATCATCTTCTATTTAAGACAAGATAATGATCACGTTGATATGGATATTGATGATTGATAAGACTTGATCAGTTTAGTTGCAAATGTTTGATAAGATAGTTATATCGTTTGCCGAACTTCGTGTGAAGTGTTTGTTGGATATCTACTAGGGTATTTGTTTCTCACGAGACATTTTATTGCATGCTTTTTATTGTTTTCAATTTTTAGTTCTTTTTTAAGAGATTTTTTGACATTTTTTGGTTTTTGTGGATCGATATTTGACTGTTTTTTGTTGGATTTTTTAATATTTTGATTTTGTTGTTTTCTGAATGTTTTTGGTATTTGTTGTTTTCTAATTGTTTTTGGTATTTGTTCAGGATATTTTTATGATTTTTAGTGTTTTGTCAGGAAATTATATGATTTTTTAGGATTTTTTCAGGAATTTTTATGATTGTTAGGATTTTTTCAGGACTTTTTAGGATATTTTAGGATTTTTTTCAAGACCTTTTAATGATTTTTAGATGATTTTGTCAAGACATTTTACGATTTTTAGGATTTTTCTAGCTATGCCCCCAGTATGTAGACCTATGATGACATGATGATCTGCAAAATGTACATGAAGACAATGAATTTTTGGCATGACCTTTGTGATGAAGATACAAAACGATTTCTTATTTGAACAAGAGTGATTGCGTGTGTCTTTCATTTTGAGAAGCACTAATTGAATTAAATGTGTGAAATGGTGATTGCATGAGGTTACTTCTTAAATCCTCTAAGAAGGTGATCCATTAGCTTGGATTCTCAAATCCTCTATCGAGGTTACTCCTAACAGGGTATTTTGCTTTTCATCAAGAAATTTTGTAAATCCCTTAACCGGGTGATTCCTAACAGGACTTATTGTAAAAGCTTTAACAAGCTTGGCTCCTAACAAGGTGAACTTCAGAAGAGTTCAGATAGCTATCTTGTGAGTCTCATCTCACCCTGGTTTTTACCTATTTGGGTTTTCCACGTATAAACATTTGTGTCAAGAGGTGAATATTTTTGTGGTTATGATCTTATTTGTTGATTTGATTGACTACTTAACTATTCTGATAAGGCATGATAACTGGAAGAATTGAGAGATGAAATATGTTGATATATGATTAAGCATTTGGATGTTTACAAGATTTAAGTTGTTTACTATTAAGTTGTTATAACAGTTAACCAGTTGATGTTGAGTATTCTTATGAGTATTGACCTTGATAGTGAAAGTTTACTTTGTGAGTTTGAATTTGAGATTGGGAAGTTTGTATCAGTTTTTTAGTTTACTGATTCACCCCCCCCCCTCTCAATAATCTATTGGATACTTATTCTTTCATCATACCATCACTATCATTATCTGTGATGATGAATTATGGGATGCCATAATGACATATGAGATAATTCAGGATAAACTTTTCTATTTCTTTTCTAGTGGTATAGGTGAGTGGAATAGCTTCCACCCAATTGGTGAAATATTCAGTGGCAGTGATGATGAATTTATGACCATTGAAGGAGGTGGGATGGATTTTGTTGATAAGATTGAGCCCCCATTGCAATAAGAGCCAGGGAATGATAAATGGTCGTAGTTCTTGTGACAATGCATGAATTTTGTCACCATGCTTCATAAAAGATATACATTTCTTCACATAGTGATACGAATCTCATTCCATTGTAGGCCAATAATAAACCCATTTGAAGTACCTTTTTGGCCAAGGTGAGACCACTTGAGTATTCTCCACAGATACCTTTTTGTACCTCTTATAGTTATCGTTCAACCTCTTCTTTGTCTAAACATCGCAAGAGGTAACCATCAAAGTACCTTTGAATAGGGTATCTCCAATGATATTGTAGTGGGCAAATTGGCAAATGAATGTTATTCAAGTTGAGTTTTGGTGAGATGGGGTGGGATAATGTTGTTGTTAAGGTAAGTGTAGTGTCTTGATACTAGGGGGAATCAAGACCAAGAAGGACATTGGTGGGAAAGGTCGTTGATGTCACAACTCGCACCATTTAAATTATTATTTTTATTATCAAATCGGGGTGTGTCTGAAAGCTGTCTACGATAAGGAGATATTTAGTTTTGGGTTTTTTTGCACTGTAAAACAAGGACTTCCAGGGTTGGATCATGATTCATCAAGATTTGTCAAGAGCTCTCACTTGTTACTGAGTTTTAAGCCTAAAAGACACTTTTTCAAACTTAAATTAATGAAACCAAATTATCCTAAGAAAGATTCAAATTTGATATCAAGAGTTCAAACTGAACAGAGTTAAGATTTACCATAAAATTATCTAATCAAAAACTTGAATAACATCTAATTTCCTATGAATTCAAATCTATAATAAAGTGTTGAGAAATGAATCTATTTTATGTTTGTAAGAAATGAAACCTATATTATGAGTGCGAGAAATGAAATTTAATTTTACAAACACGAAAGCAACTAAATTCCATGAGTTAATCTAACAATGTTTTTTCTCTTTTTAAAATATGTGGGGAGGAGCACATGCGGTGGCACAGGTGCAGGAGGGAGGAAAATTAAAAAAGAACGTACCAGAGATTCCAAAAAATTCACAGAGGGTGGCTCAAGTTTCGCCATGACTTTGGTGGTGGCTATAGTGTTTAGAAGGGTAGCTTTGGTGGTGGCTATAGCAACTAGAAGGGAAATCACTCTCAAATATTTTGACAACACCTATCTTGGCAGAGAATCGACCGATCAAAAGGATTTCCAAGCAAAAGTAACCAGTTTTTGATATCTGTGAAAATACTTGGCCTGAGATTCCTCGAGAGACAGACAAAGCTAAGGGATTCTTGGATAAACTGCAAGAGAGATCTAAGGCTGATCTCATTTCTAAAAGCTCCCTTGGGGGCTTCTCAAGTGGTCACACTCCTTCCTTCTTATCCTGGCCAAATACCATTCCTCTTCATAAGCCTTTTTCTTCATGGCCAAATTAAATTCCTCTGCATAAACCTGGTTTTCTCTCCTCTCTTAATAATATTCTCCTCCATAAGGATGGGCTCTCTCATTCTTCAGGCTCCAAGGATAGAACGTCCCTCAAGCAATATAATTCAAGGAAATCTAAGTTGCAGTCAAATGCGAAAGTTTTTAATCAACCCTCTCATCAAACCCTAAAAGTTTGGAGGAGGAAACATATAGCAAAGGAATTTTCTCAAGGCATGGATGCATCTTCTATTGTATTCCCTAGACACCATGCTCCAAACTATTTGGTCTCTTTACCTGATCACTTACTCCATCCGTAGATATCACATCTCAAGGATCGTGTGCTCATCATTAAGTTCTAGAAGTCTTATCCCTCTCCCTTTGATTTATCTTCCTGGGCAAATTTCTTTTGGAAAGGGATTAAAGAGATCTTTTACATTGATGACGGATCTGATTTCTTTATTGCAATATTCGAGTCTAAAGAAGATACGGATTTGATCCATATATTTAAAGGTTGGTTTTGTAAAGGATTTGGTGTTTTCACAGTCCCATGGATCCCAAATATTAAGAAAGACTTAGAAATTTGCAAGTTTGCCCCTTTCTGGATTCTATTACCTACGTTACCATTGGAATATAGATTTGGAGCTAATTGAGATTTTTTCCAATCAACTCAGAATTTTTATTAAACATGACCTCATTCCCTTAGAATTGACTCATCTCCCATCTCGAGTGTGCTTGTTGCTAGATCTATCAAAACCATTTCCAAATAGTCTAACAATTTCTTCCAAGTTTGGTAAATCAAAGCAAACCATTTTTATAGAAAATACTGAAGTAGTAGAATACTACTCTGAATGTTTAGGTCACTTTAACTCCCAATGTCAAGGATCGGCTTACTCATCTATCAAGGTTTGTGTTGACCACTCGTCTAGTCCCTTATTATGTTCAGTGGATAGTCCATATAAATAATGCGACCCCAATGTTGAGGTGTGAGATGAGATTAGAGCTCCCTCCTCATCTTCTAGCAAATGGGGAACTCATGTTGAACAAGAAGAGGATATCCTTTTTGTTAAAGTTTTGAGGTACATTATTCCTTTTTTAAATAGCTATTTTACTCTACCCGATTCCCCACTCATAAATCAAGACAAATAGTATTTTAGTCTCCCTTGGCATTCATCACCTCCTTAACTCCTAAATGATAATGTTAATAGTGAAGTAATCAATGCTCGGGTGGAAGAGATTGAGGTTTCTATTCAACCACCTCTACAGAGATTCATTAAGAGGATTTTTTATTTTTCATCCTTACCCTTCTCAAATATGGACGATTTAGTGCAGAGGCTAGTCATTAATAATCAACCTATTGACATTATGTCTTCGTCTATGCTGGGAACTCACAATTAGTAGTGTAAACTTCAATGTCACCCTAACTTAGAGATTCTTGAACCACCAGATAAACTAGAGCAAGTTGTTGATGATTTGCTGAAATTTGTAGGTTCTCGACTCTTTGATGACATTGTAGATGAATTCTTATTTGAAGAAGATAAAAGGGTCTCTCAACATTTTAATGCTCTCCCTCTCATTAGTTAGGACTCACGAAATCCTCCTTTCCCTCATGATCTTAAAGATGATGATAGTATTTCTGCAGTTGATCCCCATAAGCATCATGACTTATCATTTGACTTTTCGCAGTCCTTATCCATATCCCAATCTCCGGCTAGTCAGAGGAAGGTTTCAATATCTCCAAAATTGAGAGGGAGGAAACCTAATTCAGTGAAAGTTAAAGAGGAAATAGAGGCAGGTATATAAACCACATTAGATAGAAAATTTTGTAGTGACTAAGAGGCCAAGGAGGACATGCTGCTCTCCTTGATCCCAATGAAGATCATCTCATGGAATGTCAGAGGCATAAATGCTTCTGACAAGATATATCGAGTTGAGCAACAACTTGATTCGTTAGGAGCTGACATTATTATGTTACAAGAAACAAAAAATTCTCTGATACATTTCAATCAATAGTTGGTAAATGGCCAAAATGGAAAGCAACACATGTTCCAGCTATAAGTGCTTCACGAGGCCTTGTAGTACTATGGAATCCAAAGAATTTGATAGCAGAAATAGTTAGTGAAGGTAATAATTGGCAAATGATGAACATATAGAGCTTTGATCTTTTGTTTAAATTGATAAATGTTTATGGCCCCACTCCTACTCATGAAAAAAGAAGACTATGGGATACCCTAACAACTTTTATTCAGCAGTTTGCAAATCAGAATTTTATTGTAGGTGTGGATTTTAATGCACTTGTTTCTGATCATGAAAAAACATGAGGAATTAGCCCCCCACAGAAGACCATTGATGATTTTGTAACCTTCATCTCTGATAATGCAATTAAACATATAGTCCCTGAGAAAGGGCTTTTTACTTGGACAAACAAGAGGAGAAATTTTGCACAAATAGCTAAGAGACTGAATAGATTTCTCATACCTCAGCAGTGGATGCTACAGAATTACAAATTTAAAATTAACATTCTACCTCTTATATGTTCAGATTAGTTTTCTATTTCTTTTTCTATATCCCCATCTTCACCTCACTACTTGCATCATTCATCCTTCAAGTTTGAAAGAATGTGGTTCAGACACCCACACTTTCTCCCTCTTTTGTGCCAATGGTGGGTAAATTCACCCTAAAAAAGGGGCATAAAATGTATTAGTTTTATAAGAAAATGCAGCATGTGAAAGCCCAAATCAAACTATGGAATGTGCACACATTTAAAAACATTTTCATTGAAAAACAAGCAGTTACCAATGAGTTGACTGAAGTTCATGAGCATGTTATTCTTCATTGGATGGAAACACTCATTTATGATAGGCAAAAAAATTTACAATCAAAGTAGGAGGAGCTCAGCAAAACAGAGGAAATTTACTAGAGGCAAAAATCTAGAAAGCTTTGGTTGAAAGAAGGAGATAGAAATACAAGTTTTTTCATGCTTCAGCAAAAGCAAAGAGTGTAGCAGCCTCCATCTTCTCAATTAATGATGTTGTCATAGGTAACTCGCTGTCAAATGCTAAGGATATTCAAGAAGAAGGTGCCAATTTTTTCAAAACTTTCCTAGCTCCTCCACCCTCTGCAAACCCACCCCATTTGACCATTAATGATCATGATGTCCTTGGAACCATCCCTCATTCTATTTCTCAACAAGGCAATGAGGATCTCATGAAGTCATTCTCATTAGAAGAAGTGCAAAAAGTGGTTTTCTCATTAGCTCTAGATAAAGCTCCGAGACCTGATGGATTTACTGCCATTTTCTTTTAGAAGTGTTGGGATGTTATTAATCTTGATATGTTGGCTGCACTTGAAGAATCAAGAAGGAGTACTTCAATTTTAAAAATGTTTAATGTTACAAATATAGCAATCATCCCTAAAGTTAAGGAACCAAGAACATTTGCAGAATTCAAACCTACTTTATTATGTAATACAATCTATAAAATTCTTACTAAGGTTATCTATATGAGACTTCAACATCTAATTCCAAAAATTATCTCTCTAGAACAAGGAGGTTTTGTCCCTGGTAGAGAAACGGTTGAAGGGGCATTAGTAGCTCATGGACTTCTTCACTCAATCCATACATCTCAGTTGTCCTCATTTATTGTTAAGCTTGACATGATGAAAGCTTATGACAAATTAGATTGGAACTTTCTTTTGAAAGTACTGCAAAAATTTGGTTTCTCAAAAAGATGGTGCAAATGGGTCAATTTATGTATTTCAGGAGCAACCTTTTTGATCATCATTAATGGGGTTCTAACGGGGTTCTTTTCAGCTACCCAAGGAGTTAGATAAGGAGACCCTTTATCTCCCTTCCTCTTCATTATCATGGCTGAAGCATTTAGCAGATTAATCATATCTAATAATGTAAAGGGTAACTTGTAGGGTGTTCACATCCCAAGAACTAATATTTCAGTGACACACACTATTTGTAGATGACTCCCTCCTGTATGGTAAGTCCTCTATTTCAGAAGCCACTCACATGAAGAAAATTTTGGAAGCTTATACATCAATTTTAGGTCAGAATATTAATGCTCTAAAGTCAAAGATATATATCTTTAATACTAGAAGTGTTGTTAGAAGAAAGATTACAAAAATCCTAGGATTCAAGATAGAGGAGTTATCTTGCACATATTTAGGCATTCCTTTTTTCATGGGGCCAAAAAGGGCTTCCTATTGGAAATTTTTTATTGAAAGGATTAAAGCTAGAGTTTCAGCTTGGAAAGTTCGGTGGCTTTCTCTTTTAGGTCGCATCCTCCTCATAAAAATTGTCCTAACTGCTATACCAAATTATTACATATCTGTGCTTAAAGCTCCAAAATCAATCATCACTCAGATTGAGAAAATCATTAGGAACTTCCTTTGGAAAGGTAACATATCTCAAGAGAAGAAGACCCCCCTAGTTTCTCTTAGTAACATGACTATTGAAAAAAATTCAGGAGGGGTAGGTCTTCAGGATGTCACTAAGCGCAATAAA
Source organism: Cryptomeria japonica (assembly GCF_030272615.1). Taxonomy (NCBI): domain Eukaryota; kingdom Viridiplantae; phylum Streptophyta; class Pinopsida; order Cupressales; family Cupressaceae; genus Cryptomeria; species Cryptomeria japonica. The sequence goes on along the minus strand of NC_081407.1, from coordinate 518,348,469 downwards.
GCTTTTGGAGGAAAATTGGTGTGGAAAATGTATTCTAAGCCCAACACAAAATGGTGCCAAATAATGCAAGCTAAATACTTGGACTCAACTAACCCCATTAGAATTTTCACTATCTCTAACCCTCTGGAAGGGTCTGTTATGTGGAATTTCATGATTTCCTCTAGGGAAGTAATAACTTCATATATCTCCGTGCAAGTGCATAATGGAGAATCAATACATTTTTGGAATGACTCTTGGAATTGATATATCCCACTATATCAACTGCAACATTTGGAGGATGTAATTCCAATTGTCATTAGTGCTTGGGGTGATAAATTAATTGATTATGTTAGTGGTGTTAAAATACATTCAGGGAAAGTAATTTGGAAAGATTTTTCAGAGATCCTTGTTGGTCACAATTATAAGAGAATAGTGCAGCAAGCCTTATCCTAGAGAATAGCTTTCTTGTGTAATAAGGAGGATAAAATCATTTGGGCTCCATCCAAAGAAGGTAATTACTCAGTTAAGTATGGATACAAGTCTCTACAACATATGGTGAACCAACACTAGAATCAAAGAGCATATTCTTTTTGTTGGAATCATATAGTTTTGCCAAAAGTAGGATGTTTTTCTTGGTTGGTTCTGCAAAAAAAGATTCTAACCAGTGATAAACTTGATAAGTTGCAAATTGCTCAACCTTTTTTGTGTGTCCTTTGTGGTCAAGAAATTGAAAATGTTGATCATTTATTCCTTCAGTGTTCTTTTTCTTGTCAATGTTGGCTCTTTATTATAAATAAATTGGAACTCACAATGCCCCTGCCAAGTTCTATTTGGGATTTGTTCTAATCATGGCCAACCCTTTTCAAATTATCCCTTTTTTATTTCATTTGGAAAATTATCCCAATGACAGTCCTGTGGTCAATTTGGTGGGAGAGGAACAAAAGAATTTTCAGAGAAATTACTTCTTCTAATGAGAAAGTCCTCGAGGGTTTAGAAAAATCTATCTCAGGATCTATAAATACATATGTGCAAAGGTATTTCAGTTATAGCTCAGTTTTCACTTCATGGGATGCATATATAGTTAAGAAATGGAAGTTGATTTGTATTCCCACTACTAACTACTCTTCATCTAACAATCCATTTAAAAATGATAGATCTCGTGTTGTCTGGCATCCTCCTCTGTGTAAGTTTATTAAAAAAAAAAATGACGGCTCTTCATGAGGTAACCCAGGTGACTCAGGGGATGGAGTGTGTATTAGAGATCATCGTGGGGACCTAAAAGCCTTCAAATCCTCAATCTTGACCCTAGGAACCAATAACATGGCAAAAGCCCAAGCATTGTTGCTTGGTTTGACACTTGATAAGAAGATGGATTTTTCAAAAGTTCATGTTAAAGGGGATTCTACTATTATAATTAATGCTTGCAAACATAGAAAATCCTTCAATTGGCACATTCATTATATGTTAGCTCAAGTTTGGGATCTATTGGATTCATCCGTAGAAGTCCACTTGTCGCATACGCTCAGAGAAGGGAATGAATTAGTGGATAGGATAGCAAATTTGGGGTTGTGATGGGATAGAGGTTGATTAAGCTAAAGATGACCTTTTTTATTTTGAATCGTCCCCCAATTAGATGACATCATCAAAGATGAGTCAAGTATGGGATAAGGAGTTTTAAACCATTAATGATTTAATCTTTATAATATATGCCACCTGAATCCTATTTATTCTTCACAAATTAGAAATCATGCAACTTGCTCTACTCACTCACATACTCTATGGTTGCATGTGCGAGTAGGTACTATTGGTTTAATTGTTGGCTAAGAGATGGAAGCCTTGACACACTCATCACCGTTGCCTCGTGCGAAGGAATGGTTTCGGTCTTCAAAATCTTCTTTAATCGATCCCATACTTGATTTTTTTGCTTTCATTGTCTTTGTTATGTAGATATTTATTACACCTATAATCCAACATACATGTGGCCGATTCATCATCATTAATTGGTAGTTCTCAACATTTATTACTTACATCCTTTCTAGTCTCTTCACTCGATTAAGGGTTCCAAATTAGTGCAGTCTTCAGGTAGGGTTCGATTGTAGGTGTGAAATGCTTCCTATCGAAATAGGGGACATGTAGAGTAACAACACTTTTATCACTTGCAGAAGAGAACACATGGAGTATATGTCTCACAACTTCAGAGTCAAAATCTCTATGGAAGAATGGGAACGCTCATTCACAGATCGTATCTCAGATGACCAACTTGGGCAGGTTTTCCTCACTCATTGTCATCAGGTCCGAAAGAGCATCAAATGTTTAATTGGGGAAGAAATCTTCTTTCCCCAAGTAAGGAGGCTCATATTTCCTTCACGTTTGGTTTCAATATTCCTCTCGAATGCTCTAGATATGTTAAAATCTCTTTCATTGTTGGAGATCATTTCTAGTAAAGTTTTTGAGGTTTTTCTGCCTAATAATAAACTCCTTCTTCTAGTCTAGAAGTACGACCTCTGGGAGGGGCAAGCACATGTTGGTGGAATCTTCCCACGTCAATTCATCCTCAACTGGCTTGAGTTCCTTTCAATTTATAACAATATTAAAAACACTCTAGAGTTGCAAAATTTCACATACATTCAAAGGGCTTTGGAAAGACATCATAGAGTTATTGGGCATGAGATAACAAGCATTGTTAAGAAGAAGGTGTATGCACTTCTTATCTCACCTAGCACTCCTCATGTAGATTCTCGGGTCCCTCCTCATCAACCTTCAACCTCTCAAGTCACTCATTTTTCTCAGCCAGATGTCAATTCTCTACCAGTGATGGTAACAACACAGGGAGATGCTGAATTTGCCTCCACTTCTCATGAGCATGTTGTTCGTGTAAGCACCCCACCCTTCGAGCAGCTAGATGAACATGATGTGGTTCCAGAAGCAATGGTGGAATAAGCTCGTGTCTATTTCCTTTTTTGGATCTCTACGAGTAAATCAATGGTCATTTTGCTACAAATTTTCAAATCTCTGTATGGATTTCAGTGGTCAATTTTGGTAATGTAATACTTATCGATCAATGTGTAGCAATATTAGGTAAAAAGGTTAGCATTTTGGTATTTGAGTTCCAGTATAACACAACCAGTTACAAGGGCATTTTCTTTAGTGGAACAGTATACACATCTACTCACTAGTAATTTCAGTTTACCGGTATTCATTTTCTCACCAGTAACAGGTGTTAGTCTCTACATTTAATTCAACTGGTATAACAGAACCGATAGTGGAGACATTTTGTTCATCGGCTAGGTAGTACTGATAATGGAGGCTCTTTTATGAACAAGTTAATAGGACAGTGTACCGATATTAAAGTTCAGGTGTAACACAACCGGTAACCGGTTGTGGAAGCTCTACAATGTTCCGGCAACCAAAATTTTGCTTCTCAAGTTTCACGATAACCGGTTGTGGGGGTATTTTTTAAGGTTTCTTTTGGATTTGTCTCGACCTGCTACTCTCAATTTTGGCCTCTATGAGGTTTCTACTATGGGCAGGTCCCATTTTTCTCTTCGAATCTTTGGGGGGTTTCCTTCTTATAGCCCTGATTTCTCTTTGTTCATTGCATCTGAGCAAGGATATAGGGTTTTCTTCCTGGTTCTTTCCCTATTGAGCTCTTGAATTAGTTATCTTATATATATATATATATATATATATATATATATATATATATATATATATATATATATATATATATATATATATATATATATATATATATATATATATATATATATATATATCTGGCTTGCCACTTTTTCTTAAAAAAATAAATAAATGTTTTTGCTCTTTTCTTAATTCCAAATTCATCATCTTGATAACTATCATGGAAATAGAAAGCATTTACTAAAAAAGAATTAAAAAAATATGAAAACTAAAAATTCTTAACATTCACCTACCAAAACACCATCTGCATGAGGAATTAATAACTAAAACTTCTGTAATCAAATTCCTAATTACTCAGAACTCTTCATCATGTAAACTTAACAAAATAAAATCAAGTTTAATGCATAGAACTAAAAATTAAAAAGAGATAACATAAGGATCACCTCCCTTTGGTTGAGCGGGCCCTGCTCTTCCTCTAGTGGGATCTAAAACACAAGAATTCTTAGATCAACCTTTGATTTTCATTGAAATATACCTCCAGAAGGAAGTAAAACAGGTTACAAAATATGAGACTCTACTGCTAGATAACTTACTGACTTGTTGACTATCTAACTAGATTTCTTGAAGAAAGCAAGGGGATATTTATACATATCCTTTATTCAAATTAAAACTAAGGTTACCCGCTAAAAGAAGAATAACGATTACAAAACCAAACTAAAGAAGACTTAACATAAAATTAAATAACTCCAGAGAGAAGTTAAATTTCTCAAGGACAGATGAAGAATTATATGTAAAGAAGATCAAGGGGATCTTCTATCTAGAACGATCAAGAGTTATCATTATCTTTGTGGCAACAAACTAGATTGGCCTGCTTGTTAACTTAAAACACATTCAAGAATGCATTTATGAAGATAAAACATAATATATTGATACTATTGTGATCATTTAACCATCCATTCATGCATACAAGCGAAAAGTAAAACATTTAATAAAAGATACTATTTATAATAGTTTCCCTAATAAGAATCATATAATAGAATAGACAAGTAAACATGCATGCATTTAAGTATGCCGCTAGGCATATTAGTCCACAAAACATTAAAAGTTTAAAGTATAAAGTATGATTAAAAGTTTCATGATGATGCACTCATCAGACACGTACCATTTCAGACTTGGGAACATCATATGATGGAACAAGTAGATGCTCAACCAAGAATTCATAGTTATGACTATTATCTGGCATTTATAGGAGAGAGCCAAAGGTATTCATAGCATCAATAACTTTGTTTCATTCTCAGGGATTCTTCTCAAACTAAATACAAGAAAAATGTTCCTTCAAGTATTCAACCATGCAATGATAGGAGAACAATTTGTCATCCTTAGTTTTATATTCATCATTGACTTGTTTAATGATAAGTTGTGAATCACCATACACATGAATATTGGTGATTTTCCATTGGATAGCAAGACAAAGACCTATAATGAGAGCTTCATACTCAATAATGTTGTTTGTACATGAGAAGGTGATCTTATATAACTTAGGGATGCAATCACCTTGAGGGGTTACCAAAATAATTCTTTCCCTCAATCCATGTTGTGTGCAAGAACCATCAAAGTATAACTACCACTTGCGAGAGTGTGTGATGGTCACAATGGCATTATCTTGAAATTATATGATCAAGGGGTGTTCTCCTTCTAGGGACATCAACCATCTAATTTGTAATGACCTTTCATTTAATAATTTTGTGATCCACATACTAAATATCAAACCCACTTAGAATCATGATCCTTTTAATAGTGTGTCCCATGAGAGCGTCTCTTGAAAGTAGGTAGTTGATAGGATCAATCTTTGTGATTAGCATAGTCTTATGATTAAGCATGCAGTGGCAGATTTTTTGAGTTCTAAAACCTACTACAAGACATGTTCAATAGAGGTGTAGTTAAGCTAATATCCTACTAAGGTGTAGGTGATGTAGTATATGGGACATTATTTCCCTTTCTTGTCAACTTGTGATCATAATGCCCTCAGGGCCACCGGTGTTAACAAGATATAAAAGAGAAGGGGTTGTCTAGGAATAGGAGGCATCAATACACATGGGAAAGATAGAGATTCCTTGAGCCTATCAAATGCCTTTTGACACAAGAAATTCCATTTAAATTTGTTATCTTCCTAAAGTAAATGAGTGAATGGGTGACACTTATATGTAAGCTGAGCAATGAATCTATAAATAGACTAGAGCTTTCCTTGAAGGCTATGAAGTTGCTTGAGATTCTTCAATGGTGCCATGTCCATGATAACTTTCAATTTAGCAGGATCACATTCAATGGCTCTTCTTAATATAATAAAACCCAAGAGTTTGTCAAAAGTAACCTTAAAGACACATTTCTTAGGATTAAGCCTCAAGTTATATTTCTCTAGTCATTCAAATATTTTAGTCAAGGAAATGATATGCCCCAAAGGGTATAACTTGATAGCATAAGGTTCCCCATGGAGTAGTAAAATTCATCTTATGTTATTCTTTAGTAACAATTTTGATCTAATTATATCCCAAGAAACCATCCATTAAGGAAAGCATCTCATGTCTAGTTGCCAAGTCGACTATGATGTTAATGGTAGGTAGGGGGGAGTCATCCTTAGGGCATGCTTTATTGAGGTCTCTAAAATTAGTGCAAATGTGTATGCCCCCAATAGGTTTTCCAATAGGTAATATGTTTGAAACCCATTCTGGATGGTCAATAGGTCAAATGAATCCAACATCTAACATCTTTTATACCTCTACTTTGACCAAAAGAGAAATATGAGGATGCATCTTTCTCAATTTTTTCTTAACAGGTTTCACATTATGATGTATTGCAAGGTGATGCACCACTAAATCAGGATCAAGGCCTGGCATGTCAACATATTACCAAGCAAAGTTGACTTGTGTTTCTTTGAGAAATTTTATGATATTATTCTTTTCTTGGTCAGTAAGAGACTTGGCAATGAACACATTCTTTCGAGTTTCTTTTATTCTCATATTAACTATGTTAGTTTCTTCTATGAACAATGATGATCTCTCATGCAATGGGGGAACCATGGTAGGGAAGTCAATTCTTTCATCCTCTAGCACTTGATCTAGGTTTTCACTAGCGGATACGTCCTTTCTTTTTACTTTTCCTATGTCTTGTGGCACCTCATCAAGATTTTCACCAATGGACTTGATTTTTATTTTCATTTTTGTCACTAAGGGAGTTGACTTCACTGCCAAAGTATGCCTCCCCATTAAGTTGAATGTCATTGACTATTATGTGATCTTCAAGGTTATGCATGTTCAAAAGTACTAGGAGGGAAATGTCATCAATGCAAATTTTAAAGGTTGGTGGTCCTTGTTGGCCCTAATTGATAAGATCAGTGTTTACAAATGGGAGATCACATGAAGTGGAGGGAGTTATAGTGTAAACATAGGTATTATTAAAAAATTCATCAAGGTATTCAAGAGGTTCTTCATAGAATTCTTCTTCGTTAGAGTCTTCAATGTCAAAAGGAGGGTGTTCAACGTCAGAAGGAGGGTCTGTTGGAGTGCCAATGATGGTAACCTTAAGCATGAGGGAGTAACCTAAGACTTAGTTATGATTGTATGAAACAGGTGAAATTGGTGCCTTCCTTGTTCTTTAGGTCCTAAACCATATCCTTCATATCTCATTTTTTCCACAATAGTAGATGCTTTTGGATACATCTCTTTTGGGATGTTTGCAGGTTCTTTTTCTTATCGATAGAGCTAAGAAGTAACATCATTCTCAATATTTTCCTCATCAAGTGGGCCCCATTGTACGAATGTTGTCTTCTTGCATTGTATGGTAGGCTTTTTTCTGAATCTCAATTTCCTTGGTCCTGCCATAGGAATTAGGAGAAGGAGGGAGATGCCCCATTTAGAATGGATTCTGAAGGGTGTATTATTCACGCCCATTGTCAATGATTTTGGCCTTAATCACAGGTTGGGTGGAAGTGGAAGAAACATTGGAAGCATCATTTATCAGTGGTGAAGCAAGTGTATTCAGAGGACAATGGTAGGGATGTTTGCCTTCAATATGTTTGCTATGGATTAGTGGGCATGGTGATTTATCTACCATTGTATGGGAATTTTAGGCATTTATTCTAGGTGAATGGAATGGCTTGAATGGAATGGATCCATGGACAACCAAGGAGAATGTTGTACTAGAACATCAAGGTCCAAAGCTTGACATGTAGTCGCAACTGTTGTTGGGCCTACTTGAAGTGGAAGTGTATCTTTAGAGACTCACTCAACATCATCATATTCTTTGATAGTGATTTTGCCAGAAGGATCAACTAGATCTTCAAATAATCCCAATTGTTTAATCAATTTATAATTACATAGATTCAAACTGGATCCACCATCTATAAGGACTCATTTTATTTAATGCTTATGTAAAATAACTTTAATGTGGAGGGATTTGTTGTGTGAGGGATCAATGAATGGAATGTCTTTGGAGGTAAAGACAAGGTGATGATGCATGGTGAGATTACATATCAAAGCTTGGAACTGTGAAGCATTGATATTATCAGGTACATGTGATTATAGCAAGGCCTTTCCAAGGATTTCTTTATAGATAGATGATGTCTTGAGGAGCTCAAGGATGGATATCTATGCAGACATCTTACTGAGGTGATCATGAATGTTATAGTGATTGTCAAATGAGGTGGAAGATGGAGGAGGAAGGGGATGAGCTCCTTGAATAGTTACTCTCCCTCTATGTATGGTTACATTGAAATCATTTGGAGGGGGCAAAATAGAAGATGAAGCACCTTGAATGGCTATTGTAGACATCTAAAATTAATTAAATTAATATTTATTTAATTTAGATTTTTTGCATAATTAATCATATTAATTATGTCTTTCCTCATTCTTCTCAAAAATAATTAAAATTAATTTTGTCACTTTAGCCATATAAATAATTTATCAAATTAATAATACATAACTCTTCTAAAATTCGTTCAATTCCCAACCTTAGTTATATTCTCATCTAATATTGATTACTTAATTAATTCTGATTAATTAATTAATACCATGATTCCTACAAATAATCCTCCTAATCCCTATCATTTAGCCTAATTAATCAGGCCTAATCAAGATCATCATTTCTTTCAATTTTAAATTCGTCCACTCATTCTCTTTCCTCATGTCCCATCATCGTAATTAATCCACATGCCCTCATAATCCTCCATTGTCCCACCTAATCACCCTCACTAATAATTTTCACACTCCCAATCACCATGATTAGAAGTTGGTCAACTTCTTACCGCAAATGGCTTCCCCATCGCACCTCCCAACCTTAAATTCCACCCACTTGTGTCTATCCAAGGAATTTTGAATTCCTTGAGTCTCCCCATGCCCTCTCTTCCCAAGGAAATTTTTAATTACTTTTATCCTTTATTCTTCCAATTCCCCTCTTTCTTAGGAATTTTAAATTCCCTTTGTCCTCTCCCAAGGAATTTTTAATTGCTTTCTCCTCTTCCCAATGTACTTGGGGATCTCTTCCCCATGTACTTGAGAAGTGTGGATACAAGAAATTCCTTTATGGAAAAATCTCTTGGATCTCCCACTTGTCCTCTCAAATACACCTCACCTTCTTTCAATCTTATCCCTCCTTCTCCTTTCAATATTGACCATTCATTGTGGGCCCCTCAAATCTATAAATTGGAGTCTCCTCCCTTCACAATTCATCTATCTTATTCATATTGTTATACTATCAAGTTGAGCCAAGAAATCCATAAATCATATCCTTATTATGCCCAAATCTAGCCACATTTACTCCATCCTTCAATCATTCTCATCTTGTTGTTTTTGGAGAGCAATGGACATCACTCAATACCAAGGAGAAAATCAAGTGGAGACAAAGGTGTACTTCCACTTAAAGCTCAATTGGAAGGGGTGAGAAGAAGGTATAAAAGGATATTTGTGTATCTTGTATTCTTTTATTATGTTTTGTGACTTAGTATATGCAATTAACATTCTCACCATTTTTCTTTCATTTTGGCATGCCCAGTGGGACCCCAAATCCCTAAATTTAACATCATTTTGAGTGTTTTTTAAAGAAGGTTCGCACGAGTAATGCATTGGCATCTCCGGCACGCATCACCGTCCGAGTCTACAAAATGATGTCTTTGACACCAGTGGACGTCTCTGCACTTGAGATTTTGCTAACTCTCTATTTTTGGTAGGTTCTACAAATCAGTGTTCACATCTACAAACTTTTGTCTCTACCTTGGAAATGACCTCTTCGCATTGGTGAATCACTGTCTCTGCACTAATCAGTTTTTTATGGAAGTTTATATTAGTAAATTTTGATATTTTTATAAATTTTCAAAAGAAAAAAAATAACATAATATAGTTAGAGTCTCTATTTTTTGCTTATTTAAATATTTTAGTAGTTATCAGTTTTTGTCATTTGTCATTTGATAAATAGTGTTTTTATTTTTATTTTGTGAACTAACTATTTTTTGCAGCGACTTGAAATGGCATCTACACTTTTGCACCGACGTCTCTGTTTTGGTGTCTAAACAAACAATGCATCGTCTTTGCCTATCCTTCGACGTCTCCATCCCAGAATATTTATTTGTATTTTTTGGCTAGTCATTTTATGTTTTCAACATCTCTTGATTGTCCAAGATCAAAATTCACAAACTACTAATTGGTTTTCTTTAGGATTCTCTTGTCTAAGATAATTTTTTCCACTAAGTGTATGCTTAGGTTTTATTTCTTGCATTAGTAATTAGTTAACTTCTTGTTTGCCATGATTGTGTGGGATATTATATTGATGATATGATGAATAAATAAGGATCTAGACAACTAGTGAGAGGGGGGGTGAATCAGTAGATAGAAAACAAACTAAACTGTTACCAAACTCAAAACCCAACTCATAAATCAATCTCTGAACTAACTAGTTCAAACACTGACCTACAAATTGCAACTACACTGTCAAGTTTTCCGGTTGATTGGCATAACAAAATAATAGTGTAATAGATTGAAAACTCTTAAACCATTTAACAAAAACATCAAACCTCTTTACTAATATTAGTAAAAACACATTTCAGATCACTTTCGGTCATCTTAACACATCTAAGTGACTTTACTAGTTAAACAAATTTACCATATCAAAACATAACCACAAAAACCATTCACCACTTGAAATAATGCTTTTTGACACGGAAACCCAAATGGGAAAGACCACAGTGGGGATTGTTGGTATTTTGGTTATGTTGATATGGTTCTGTCATTGGTGTCAACACCTTTAACACTTATCAACTCTGGCACTTTGGAGAATTGGCAATGTTCACCGGCAAGCAAGTGACTTTATGCACAGTCACCGGTATCAGGTACACCGGCAGGATATATTGTTCACCGACACTTGTAATGACATGGAAAACATCTGGTTATGTTGAAGACATCATTTGGACACTTTGTCTTGGATATTTTTTCATTGACATATTCGTATTTGCATATTTGTTGTTACCGGCAAATAGGTCCAGAATAAGCACTGGCAGGCTTATCTATTCCAGATCAGCACGACACACTTTGGAGATGATTTTGTTGTTATTGTAAATGCATTAAGCCGACATGTTGAATCGGATATTACATTGGTTATTGAGTTACTTGTAATTGTTTTATTGTAAAATCTTTTAGAGCCGACCTACTAAAATTGGTCTTAGGTTATGGTATATATGTAAGATCTTATTTGTAAGATCGATAAGTGATTGGGAAAAGAAATTATAAGAAGGTATATGCAAGATTAAGTAGAGCTATACACACAGACATCATTTGAAGGTGAAGCAAGGTTTTTGTGAAGGCAATCAGAAATACATCGGTACTGAATCCAGCATATGAAGATGCTATTTTGAGCAGTACATCTTTATTGGATTTAACAATCCAATTGTAGTTCATGTGACTCCTATTTGTGTTTGAGCAGTGAGCTCTAGGCGCTTGGCCTTTCTACATGTATAGACCCCATTTGTATACACATACTATTTGCAGTAGTATCATCTGATTGTGGGTAAGGTTTCCCACTGTGGTTTTTCCTCTTACAGGGTTTCCACGTACAAATATTGGTGTTATGTGTTGTGGATGTTATTGTCTTTTGGTTTCATGCATTAATCTTTACCGGTACTGCAATTAACTGATAAACTGTGTACCGGCATAAAGTTTGGTTTATCGGTATTAAGCATTAAGGTTGGTTAAGTTTTTTTTGTTTGAATTTATTTGACAACTAATTCACCCCCCCCCCGTCTCTCAGTTATCTCTGGGACCTAACAATTGGTATCAGAGCTTAGTTCTCTTTTTGTAGAAGTTTAACAGCTTGAGGAGATCCAATGTCTACTAACTATTTCAGGAAGGATAGTCCTAAACTTGATGGAGACAACTATGGCATATGGAAGATCAAAATGGAGACACATCTAAATTGCATTGGAAAGGACATCTGGGATGTTACAAAGAATGGCTATACGGCTCCTACTCAAATCTGATTGGAAAGCCTTTTATGCAAGAGAACTTGAGGAAAGAAGGAGAGAAAATGAGGAAAGCCTTATATGGCTATATGGCTATACAAAGATTTAGCTTTTAAGGCATCAACATCATTTGCACCATCTTTTGACAAATCTGATTGGAAAGCCTTTTATGCAAGAGAACTTGAGGAAAGCAAGAGAGAAAATAAAGAACTTGAAGCACTATTTGCAAGGAAAATGCCTAAAGGTCTAGTTGGAAGTAAGTATGAAGGTAAAGAACCCTTTAAATGTTTTATCTGTAATAAGATTGGTCATATGGCTTCAAGATGCCCTGATAGACATGCTAGACTAAGAGAAGAAGCTAGAAGATCATACAAGCCTAACCCTGAATATCAGAGATACAGATTTAAGAAGAATAAAGATAAATCTTGTTATCTTGCTGATGAAGGAGTCACTAATGATTCTGATAAGGATCTGGTAGACAATGGATGGGCTTTTTTTTCTCTAACAAAAGATCAACCGACACCTGCTATTCAACCGGTAACCGGTAGAGCAAGCCCTGGCAGCTAAAGTTGAAGTTAAGGATGAATGGATCATTGATTCAGGATGTTCACATCATATGACTAGCAATAAAGGTAAATTATTGAACTTTCAAGAATATAATAGAGGTCTGGTAAGATTTGGAGATGATAAAGCTTGTTTGATCAAAGGAAAAGGTACTATATCTCTTGATGGTAAGAATAATCCTGATAATGTTTACTATGTAGAAGGTTTAAAGCATAATCTTTTGAGTGTTGGTCAATTAGTTGAGAAAGGATTTTAGTTACAATTCAAGAATGGAAAATGCAAAATTATGAACAGAACTAGTTTGGAAATTGCAACTGGTAATCAAACTAGAGATAATATCTTTCATTTGAATAACAATGAAAAGACATGCTTGATTGCACATATTGATGAAAGTTGGCTATGGCATAAGAGACTCTGTCATGTAAATTTTGATTGCATGGTAAAAATTAGTACTACTAAGGTAGTTAGAGATTTACCTAAGATTGTTAAACCTCACAATCCGGTATGTAAGGAGTGTCAATTTGGAAAACAAGTTAGAGCATCTTTTAAAAGTATTCCAGAAAAATCCAATAATGGTCTTGACTTAATTCACACTGATTTATGTGGTCTAGCTAGAACTAAAAGCTTACAAGGTGATAGATATTTCATGCTAATCATTGATGACTATTCTAGAATGTGTTGGGTTACTTTTCTCAGAGAAAAATCAAAAGCACTTGGGAAATTCAAACTATTCAAGGCAATGGTAGAAAATGAAACTAGTAAGAAAATCAAATGTCTGAGATCAAATCAAGGAGGTGAATTTACATCTAAGGAATTTAATGCATTCTATGAAGTGAATGGAATCAGAAGACAGTTATCAGCACCCTGGACACCATAGTAGAATGGAGTTGTAGAAAGGAAAAACAGAACTATCTTGGATGCAGCCAGAAGTATGTTATCTGAAGCAAATCTACCACATGTATATTGGACAGAGGTAGTAAGCACAATGGTCTATACATTCAACAAATTTCACATCAAAGGTGAAACCAGTAAGACCCCTCATGAACTATGGTTTGGTATTACTCCTACTCTTAAATATTTCAAAATATTTGGAAGTAAATGCTATATCATAAGAGATGAGTATATTGGCAAATTTGATCCTAGAAGTGATGAAGGAATATTTCTTGGTTATTCATCTAAGAGAAAAGCATATAGATGTTTTAACAAGAGATTGCAGAAAATTGTTAAGAGTACAAATATGAAGATTGATGAATAGTTTAGAGGAACTTCAAGGTATATAGACTCTGAACCGACAACAGAGATACTGACAAATGAACCTACATTGAATCCACCGGTATCATCTGAAAATTCCACTGTAATTGAGGAACAACAACAAACGAAGACACCCCGGTATGTAAGACTGAATCATTCAGAAAATTAGATAATTGGGAACAAGTATCAAGGAGTTATGACAAGAGGAAGACTGGCAAATGAAGAGGTATGTCTTATTTCTCAAATTGAACCATCATCAATTAATGAGGCATGTGAAGATAAGCACTGGATTAAAGCTATGGAAGAGGAACTAGAACAAATTGAGAAGAATAACACATGGACATTAGTTCCCCGGCCTAAAGACAAAAATTTAATTTGAACAAAATGGGTATTAAAAAACAAACTTAATGAAGATGGTAAAGTAATCAGAAATAAAGCAAGACTAGTGTGTAAGGGATATTCTCAGAAAGAAGGAATTGATTATAATGAAACCTTTGCACTGGTAGCTAGAATTGAGGCAGTCAGATTATTCTTGGCTTTTGCAGCACACAAGAACTACAAAGTATATCAAATGGATATTAAATGTGAATTTTTGAATGGAGATCTTGAAGAAGAAATTTACATTGAGAAACCTGATGGATTTTCTTTAACAGATAACAAAGATATGGTTTGCAGGTTAAGGAAAGCTTTGTATGTGTTGAAGCAAGCTCCAAGAGCTTGGTATGCTAGATTGGATAAATATCTTTTGAAGATTGGATTCTCTAAAGGTAATGCTGACAACAACTTATACTATAAAGTGATTAATGATGACATCTTGGTTATAGAAGTTTTTGTTGATGGTATAATCTTTGGAGGAGAAGATGGATTATGTAAAAACTTTTCTATTGAAATGCAACAAGAATTTGAAATTTCTATGATTGGAGAGATAAAATTCTTTTTAGGATTGAAGATTTCACAGACTGATAAAGACATATTCTTGAGTCAATCTAAGTACTTGAAGGAGTTACTAAAGAAATTTGGGATGGAAAACTCTAAACCGGTAAGCACACCTATGACTACAAATGACAAATTATCACTAAGGGATGAATCTACACCTGCTAATCTGACTAGGTACAAATCTATGATAAGAGGCCTACTGTATTTAACACAAACAAGACTTGATATTATGAATGTAGTATGTATTGTGTGAAGATTTCAAAGTAATCCTAAAGAAAATCATGAATCAGTAGTAAAAAAGGATTTTCCAGTACTTACAAGGCACTACAAATCTTGGCCTATGGTATCCTAGAGATGAAAACTTTGAATTATGTGCATACATAGATGCAAATTGGGCAGGAGATGTCGATGATAGAAAAAGCACCACCGACAGAGCATTTTTTCTTGGAAGAAGATTAATTTCTTGGTTGATTTAGAAACAAAGTTGCACATCTTTATCAACAGCAGAATCAGAATATGTTGCAGCAGCAACTAACTGTACATAGGTATTATGGCTTAAGAAAATGTTGAAGGACATAAAAGTGAAATGCAAGGAACCTATAACTATCTATTGTGATAACACTGCAACAATTGATATTTCTAAGAATCTGGTACTACATTCTAAAGTTAAACATGTTTCTATCAAACTGAATTTTTTGAAAGAGAATGTTGAAGCAAAAGAAGTAAAACTGGTTTATGTGAATACTAAAGAGCAGATTGTAGATATTTTCACTAAGCCTTTACCTAAGGAGAATTTTGAATATCTCAGAGATCAGCTTGGGGTCATACCCCCACCGGTAGAGACTTAGACAGTTGATGTTTGTCATCAAATGACAAAATTAATAGAGAAATCTTTTATTCTAGCTTTGATGAGGAGAGCTACTTCTCAGGGGGAGTAGTTGGCATACTGAATTGGTTGGTATTTTATATTTGAACCTAGATTTTTGTATTGGCTTTGACATTTGATGTCAAAGGGGGAGAGATTGATATGGAAAAACACAAGGAAAACACATGTTACTCTCAAGGGGAGAGATTGTTACTTTGGGAGAGATTGATTACTCTCTGTATCTGAATTTTGATTTCTGGTTATGATCTCTTTTGGGAGATTGTTGGTTTATTGGTATTTGGCATTTCTATTTTGGCACTTTGATGGTTTTTCCATCTTGTGTTGCCATCAATGTGAAAAGGGGAGATTGTTGGTATTTTGGTTATGTTGATATGGTTTTGTCATTGATGTCAACACCTTTAACACTTATCAACTCTGACACTTTGGAGAATTGGCAATGTTTATCAGCAAGCAAGTGACTTTATGCACAGTCACCAGTATCTGGTACACCGACATGATATATTGTTCACCGGCACTTGGAATGACATAGAAAACATCTGGTTATGTTGAAGACATCGTTTGGACACTGTATCTTGGAGATTTATTCATTGACATATTCATATTTGCATATTTGTTGTTACTGGCAAATAGGTCCAGAATAAGCACCGACAGGCTTATCTATTCTAGATCAACACGACACGCTTTGGAGATGATTTTGTTGTTATTGTAAATGCATTAAGCCAACATGTTGAATCAGATATTGCATCGGTTATTGAGTTACTTGTAATTGTTTTATTGTAAAATCTTTTAGAGCCGACCTACTAAAATTGGTCTTAGGTTATGGTATATATGTAAGATCGATAAGCGATTGGGAAAAGAAATTATAAGAAGGTATATGCGAGATTAAGCAGAGCTATACATGCAGACATAATTTGAAGGTGAAGCAAGGTTTTTGTGAAGGCAATCAGAACTACACCGGTACTGAATCCAGCATATGAAGATGTTATTTTGAGCATTACATCTTTATCGGATTTAACCATCCAATTGTAGTCAGTGTGACTCCTATTTGTGTTTTAGCAATGAGCTCTAGGCACTTGGCCTTTATACATGTGCAGACCCCATTTGCATACACATACTATCTACAGTAGTATCATCTGATTGTGGGTAAGGTTTCCCACCGTGGTTTTTTCCCTTATAGGGTTTCCATGTACAAATATTGGTGTTATGTGTTGTGGATGTTATTATCTTTCTATTTCTTGCATTAATCTTTACCGATACTGCAATTAACTAATAAATTGTCTATCAACATAAAGTTTGGTTTACCGGTATTAAGCATTAAGGTTGGTTAAGTTATTTTTGGTTTGAATTTATTTGACAACTGATTCACCCCTCATCTCAGTTGTCTATGGGACCTAACAGGGATGAATACCCACAATTATTCTTAACTCTTTTGAAGTTTTCCCTATTAGGAGCCAAGCCTTGTTAGAAGCTTTACATAAATGTCTTGTTAGGAACAGATCTAGTTAAGGGATTGACTACAATATCCTGTTAAAGGAAATACCCTATTAGGAGTAACCTTGATAGAGGATTTGAAATCCAAGCTAATGGATCACCCGGTTAGAGGATTTAGAAAACACCAAGCTTGTTAAAGCTTACTCGATTAAGGGATTTAAATGTTGTAATTGTTAGAGAACAATAGGGTTTTTGCTAATCTGGGAATAACACTACTCTTCTTGATCAGATCCTTTTCATGCTCCTATCTTCCTTCAAACAATCTGCAGATACTCCTTCTAGTTCGGCAATCAATCACACTAACACTTAACCAAAATTGCCAACACAACAACAAAACAACTCATCAACCTTATAAGCAAAACAATAGGTCGGTAACACATCACAAAATCTATTATCTCATAGAGACTACAAACAAATCAGTTCAAACGTGAGTGTTAGATTACATAGCAATCATCTACACATTGTACAAGATAACCTTGTCTGCTCCTGGATCACCGCACATAGGATAATGTAACTCATCACATGGTTTCCAGTTCATGCAATGTACTCACTCATTCTCAAGATAAAATAGTTATCTCTACGCACCAAAACTACTTTGAAACTCATCATGTGCATCATGCATACATGGCATAATCATCTCTGATAACTGTTTGATCATAGATCAACACAACCGATTTACCAAGCTCCATCGGTTGGGGTTCAGCATATCAACAAGTAGGGTTACTGGTTGATCTCACTGCTTTAATAGTAATATCAGTTTCCTTTACTAGCACAATTACCGATTGCCATACAACACCGTTACCAGTTACAATTGGCATCAATGAAAACACTTAGGTTCATCAATGAAATCTTCATGAAATGCCAACAATCTCCCCCTTTGGCATTGATGGCAATACAAATATCAATACCCTTTGATTGTGATGATTGATAGTAATGCACATACACAGGCATAGGAATCCTGGTTTACATTTTTCCATGTACTCTCCTTCAACTGAGTCTCCATGTCTTTAGCTGGTAACTGGTTATGGTTCTTCTCCCTATCAAACATACAGTTCTTCTCCCCCTTTGACAATAATGCCAAAGTGAAAGTAAAACATAGAGTGTCATACTTCACTGTTCTGCAACTTGTTGCTCCCCCTATGGAATAGCTCCACTCTACACCAATCCTGCTTCAAGATCTTCAATAAGCTCTAGGACTGATGTCTTCCACATCTGTTCAACTGACCTCATGTAGGAGGAACATCCCTAACTGACCTCTAAGATACTCAAAAGTAGCCTTAGGCAGAGGTTTAGTAAAGATATCCGCTAGTTGTTCCTTAGTAGATACATGCTCTAGTAACACATCTTTACTCTACACTTTCTCTCTCAAGAAATGATATTTCAGATCAATATGCTTGGTTCTAGCATGCAACACTGGGTTCTTTAAAATATTTATTGAACTGGTGTTATCACATAAAATCCTTACCAGTTTTATGATCTTCAACTTGAATCCTTCCAGAATGTGTTTCATCCAGATTGTCTGGGTACAATTCATATATGTTGCAACATATTCAGCTTCAGCAGTTGACTGTGATATACAACTTTGCTTCTTGCTACTCCAAAATACAAGTCTTCTGCCAAGAAATAATGCACCTCTAGTTGTACTCTTCTTGTCATCCACACTTCCTACCCAGTCTGCATTTGTATATTTTTTCAAATCAAAGTTACCTGCATATGGATACCATAATCCATAATCAATAGTACCTTTCAAATATCTAAATATCCTTTTAGTCGCTACTATGTGTGTCTCCTTTCGGTTCTTCTAAAATGTGGCAACTAATCCAACTGCATGAGCAATATCTGGTCTGCTGTGAACAACATAGTGCAGTTTCCTTATCATAGACCTATACTCCTTTTCATCAATTGATGCAACATCATCCTCCTTAGACATTGTACAACCTGTAACCATTGGTGTCCCAACTAGTTTACAGTCTCCCATTCCAAATGTCTTCAATACCTCTTTCAAATATTTGGACTATGTGATAAAAATAACACTCTTCATTTA
The DNA here is from genome assembly GCF_030272615.1 of Cryptomeria japonica. NCBI lineage: Eukaryota > Viridiplantae > Streptophyta > Pinopsida > Cupressales > Cupressaceae > Cryptomeria > Cryptomeria japonica. The sequence continues at coordinate 518,329,179 of NC_081407.1, read as the reverse complement.
TTGAATTTGCAAACAAATGAAATTTTTTATCTCTCCTACTAGAGACATCTCAAATTCACTTTTCATCTCATTTTTAAAGTCATCACTCATGTCATCATTGCCTACAAAAATGATATCATCCACAAATACCTCACTAACTAGTATCTTATATCCTTTAGTCTTGAGATATATATTGTTGTTTTCACTGGTTCTCTGAAAACCTATCTTCACCAAGTGTGAATGTAGTCTTTCATACCATTCTCTTGGTGCTTTCTTCAAACAGTATAGTGACTTTTGTAGTTTGCACACCATATCCTTTCCATCAGTCAAAGCATAACCATGTGGTTGTTCAATGTAGACTTCCTCTTCCAGTATTCCATTTAGAAATGTTGACTTCAAATTCATCTGATATACTTTTAATCCCCTATATTTTGAAAATGCAACTAGAGACCTAACACCTTCCAATCTAGCAATTGGTGCAAATGTCTCACCATAGTCTTCTCCTTCTTCTTGTGCATAACCTTTGCATACCAATCTGGCTTTGTTTCTGACTCCTACTCCATCTTCATTCAGTTTATTTCTGAATATCCATTTAGTACCTATTACATTTTTGTTCACTGGTCTGGGTACTAGGGTCCATGTATTATTCTTCTCAATCTGGTCAAGCTCTTCTTCCATAACCTTGATCCAATGATCATCTCCAAAGGCTTCCTTTGCACTTCTAGGCTCAATATTGCAAATCATACAAGAATTATCTCTAATTCTTCTTCTAGTTAACACACCAACATCTTTATCTCTAATAATCTAATCAGGATTATGATTGAGTCTCACATAACTTGGAATGACATGATCATGATCTTCAGGTTCTTCTTCCTTACTATCTTCATCTTCGGCACAATCTACCTGTTCTGGTTCCAAAATCAGAATTTAAGGCTCATCTTCCTTCTTTTCCTTATTGGTTTCTCCTAAATCTTCAGGACACTCATCCACTCAGGACATGAACACTTTCAATGATCTTTTGTGTCCAGTTGTTGTAACATTTGTAGGCTTTACTCTTGGTGGAGTAACCAATAAATATGCCTTCATCACTCTTAGCATCAAACTTACCAACATAATCACCTCTCTTGATAAAACATTTACTACCAAAAATCTTAAATTAACTGGCATTGGGTGATCTACCATACCAGTATTCATAAGGAGTTTTATCTTTACCTCTTTTAACCAATATCCAGTTCATAGTGTAGACTGTTGTGCTGACAGCTTCTCTCCAGAAAGTCTTAGCTACACCTCCTTGTATTAGCATAGTTCTAGAAGCTTCAACAACTAATTGGTTGTTCCTCTCTGCAATACCATTATGTTGTGGTGTCCTAGGTGTAAAAAGTTGCCTCTTAATTCCATTGTCTTCACAATATCTAGTGAATTCCTTTGAAGTAAATTTGTCACCTTGATCAATTCTTAGGCACTTTATCTTATTTCCACTTTCCTTTTCAGGTAAGGCCCTAAATGCCTTAAACTTGCTAAAGGCTTCTATTTTGTCCTTCAAGAATGTGACCCACATCATTCTTGAGCAATCACCAATGAAGATCATAAAATACAAATTAACTTGAATACTTCTAGTCCTTATTGGTCCACAAAGGTCTGTATGAACCAAATCTAGAAAATGTTCTGCTAAGAAATATTTTCTCTTAAAAGTTGAGGATGTCATCTTCCCTAACTGACATTCCTTACACAGAGCATTTACCAGTTTGTCCAACTAAGGCAAACCTCTTACCGACTTGGACTTACGGACTTTGACAATGTTATCAAAATTTACATGACAAAATATTCGATGTCAAAGCCAACTATCATCTACTCTAGTAATTAAATAATTGTTGACTTTAGGATTCAGGTGAAACAAGTTACCTTTTGTCTTCTTTTCGGTTGCAATCAATTCACCTTTTCTTCCATATATTTTTCACATTCTATTCTTGAATTCCAGTGGATAACCTTTGTCATTGAGTTGAGTAACACTCAAAAGATTGTGTTTCAATCCTTCAACCCAGTAGACATCATTTGCACTACTCTTTCCATTAAGAGAAATGGTTCCCTTTCCTTTTACCATATAGGGTGAGTCATTTCCAAATCTCACAACACCTCCATCAAATTCCTTCAAAGTAAGAAACTTACTCCAATCACCGGTCATGTGTTGTGAACAACCACTATCTATAATCCAATCATTAGAACTATTCATGTGAGAGACTAATTCCTTTTGATCTGGTGTCTACTCTTTAATGGCAACAAAGAAAATGTATTCATTTGCATCTCCCTTATATTCCTCATCTGTGATTCCTCCATCAACTGCAATGAGGCAATCTCTTTTGCCTTTGCCTTTGTACTTCTTATACTTCTCATGTTTATGCTCATTATCTCTATTTGGACACTTAGCTGCAATATGTCCAATCCGGTTACATGCAAAACACTTCAAAGGTAATTTACCTCTGTACTTACCGGTACCTCTGGGTAACCGCTTGGCCAACAATGCTTAAGGCTCAATTAGTCTGTCTTCATCATCAACTTCTCTATTGGATCTTGACTCATGACTATGACAAGCTTCTCTACTTTTCCTTATCGGTGGATTAGAAACTGAAGATCTAAATGCAGATTTTGATTTATGAACACTTCCATCAAAACTATTTAGTTCAAATGCAGTTAGTTTACCAATGATGGAGTCAACAGTTACCTTTGTTTTATCAATAGACTTGATTTCCTGAATAGTTGGAACTCGGATAGCGTAGATCGGTAGAAGGGTTCTTAACACCTTTCTAACCACTGTGGTATTATCCACTTTACCACCGACACTTTTGATCTCACTGACTATCTCCTTGATCCTCTGACCATACTGTTGAATATTCTCACCTTTAACCATCTGCATGTCATCAAATTTACCTCTCAGACTCTCCTCTTTGGCAATCTTCACATGCTCATCACTGCTATAGATATCCTCAAGTTTCTTCCACACATCATAAGCAGTCTCCAAACAATGGACATCAACATACTCTGAATCGGACAAGGAACTGATAATGGCCTCCAATGCTTGATTATTCTCCCATTGCTCCTTCTTTTAATCATTAGACAAAATCCCACTAGGCAAGGTATATTTGGTAACAACATGTTCCCAATATTGACTTCCTAAGCTTTTGATATAGATCTTTATCCTATCACTCCAGATTATGTGGTTTTCCCTATTGAACTTCAAACTTTCTTTCTTCATTATGTTCTTCTAGATCTTTACCTCAAGTTGTTAGGCTTAGGCACTAGAGGACCTGAAATTCTCTAATACCAATTGATGATATGATAAATCAATAAGGATCCGGACAACTACTGAGAGGGGGGGGGGGTGAATCAGTAGATAGAAAAAAAAACTAAACTTTCACCAAACTCAAAACCCAACTCATAAATCAATCTCTGAACTAACTGGTTCAAACACCGAACTACAAACTGTAACTGCACTATCAAGTTTACCGATTGACTGGCATAACAAAATAACAGTGTAACAGATTTGAAAACTCTTAAACCATTTAACCAAAACATCAAACCTCTTTCCTAACATTAGTAGAAGCACATTTCAGATCACTTTCGGTCATCTTAACACATATATGTGGCTTTACAAGTTAAACAAATTAACCATATCAAAACATAACCACAAAAACCATTCACCACTTAACACAATATTTTTGATGTGGAAACCCAACTGGGAAAAACCATGGTGGGGATGAATACCTGCAAGTATTCTGAACTCTTCAAAATTTCGCCCTGTTAGGAGCCAAGCCTTGTTAGAATCTTTACAAAAATGTCCTATTAGGAACAAATCTGGTTAAGGACCACTTGATTAAGGGATTGACTACAATACCCTGTTAAAGGCAATACCCTGTTAGGAGTAACCTCAATAGAGGATTTGAAATCCAAGCTAATGGATCACCTAGTTAGAGGATTTAGGAAACACCAAGCCTATTAAATCTTACCCAGTTAAGGGATTTAACTATTGTAATTGTTAGAGAACAATAGGGTTTTTGCTGATCTGGTAATAGAACTACTTTGCTTGATCAAATCCTTTTCATGCTCCTATCTTCCTTCAAACATTCTGTAGATACTCCTTCTGGTTCGGCAATCAATCACACTGACACTTAACCAAAATTGCCAACACTATAACAAAACAACTCATCGACCTTATAAGAAAAACAATAGGTCGGTAACACATCACAAAACCTAAGATCTCATAGAGATTACAAACAAATCGGTTCAAATATAACCATTAGATTACATAGCAATCATCTGCACATTGTACAAGACAACCTTGACCATTCCTGGATCACCGCACATAGGATCATGCAACTCATCACGTGGTTTCCACTTCATGCAATGTACTCGCTCATTCCCAAGATAAAACAGTTATCTCTATGTGCCAAAACCACTTTGAAACTCATCATGTGCATCATGCATACATGGCATAATCATCGTCGATCACTGTTCGATCATAGATCAACACAACTGATTTACCAAGATTAATCGGTTAGGGTTCGGCATATCAACTGGTAAGGTTATCATTTGATCTTACTACTTCAATAGTAATATTGGTTTCCTTTACTAGCACAATCATTGGTTGCCATACAACTCCATTACCGGTTACAATTGACATCAATGACAACACTTAGGTTCATCAATGCAATCTTCATAAAAATGCCAATATGCTTAGGTTTTTATTTTTGCATTAGTAATTAGTTAACTTCTTGTTTGTCATGCTTGTGTGGGATAGTATATGTATATTCTCTCCCATTGAGAAAGATTGGGTGATAAAAAAACTAGACCTATCCCTATTTATATCATAGATTAGAACCCAAAATACTTTGGGGTATTATTCCTGTTTTGGTGGGTGAGAATAAAACTTATTGTTTCTGTAGAGGGCCTACCTCTCGAACCATTTGTGCAAGTGAGAGGGAATAACCCAAGAAGTACTTTAATCTAGTTCATTATACAAATGAGGGTGAGACAAAATTCATAGCTTGTTGTTATTAGATTATGTTATTCTTGTCAATGCTAAATGAGTTCATGCTCAAAGTACGATGGCCTTGGTGCATGCAGGGTGTTGGCATTCTCTAGATTCTAACTAGATACCTTTTTTTGTAGTGTTCAAAATCCTTATACTTGCTAATGAAGGGGATGCACATCATACCCTGAAGTTAACCCTTTTTGTACACTTCATTGTGAGACACGAAATTCCTTGGTGAAAAGGTCTCTAGACCTTCGAGGTAAGAGATTTGGTGTGCCCATGTTGTGGGGGAGCCAGTGTCACCATATCTCTGTGTGTCCACTTTGTCTGAGGTATTGCTATTTATAGCCAAGGGCCTTAGCAGGTATTATCATCTTTCCAGCCTAGGCAGTGCTTGCTTAAGAGTGTCTTCAAATGGGAATACCAATGATGTTCAAATTGAGCTAATCTAAGCCTTATTTGAGGCTTTCTTTAAGCATCCCCTTGACCAATGTTTTTTATTTTTTGACATCTCTTGCCAGGAAGACAATTCCCAAATTCCAAATTTGATTAAAAAATTTGCCAAATTCATCAAGAAATTTCCAAACCCCTGTCAAAATTGTCCTTCAACATTTGTGCCTCTAAATCACCATCTTTGCTCATAAAACCCTATCTCTTTTTTTTTCTACAAAACCCTATCTATACCTATAAACTAGTGACTTTGCCTTGGTTTCAACATCTTTGCCTTGGTTTCAACATCTCCTCCTCAGTTTCAGCATCTCTTCCTGAGTAAAATTTTCAATCACACATCGTCCAAATGTTTTCAATGCACCATACCCAAAGGTCCCTTAAGCATCCCAAGAAGTCAATCTATCACTAAGTCAAGAAAAACAAGCCAAGTCTCAAGAAAATCCTAAAGCGGAGAAGCTTCTTCTATAAAAACCATAAGCTATTGTTGAAACATCGAGTCTTTTTGCATCATTTCTATGATTACCTTCATGGCTTCAACAACAAATTTGACCAAGAACCCTTAAGAGCACCTTGTTTTTAGAAAAGGTCAACCTTGTCCCAACAAATCAATAAGAGTGGTCACATCTCACCTATGTCCTTCCTCAACTAGAAATTCTATACTAAATGTCTTTCCTATCTTGGGTAACCTCCATCCTTTCCTTTTCCTTCATCACCAATTCATTCTTTCATAATCATTTTATTTCCATCCTTGAAGACTTAGTACATTAAACACAAGCCATCCTTTGATCCAAATTTCATCCATCAATCATTAATCCTAAGCCAAGGTCAGCACTTTGCAAAGTCTGATTTAGATCTTTATCCTTCATTGATCCCTAATTGGTGTTTTGCTTGAGAAATTGTCTATTTGAAGTACCTTTCTTAATTAGTCCTAATCATTTAGGTTGATCAAAACCCTCATCTTCATCTAATCTTGCTTAGGAACTTAGCCTATCCTAAGTAAGAGAAGATTCAATCATAATCAAATCCTAATCCAAACATCTAGATTAAGCCTAGTGTGGTTATTACCTTTCTCTTGGTCTGTGTTATTAATCCTTGCACCTCATCTAATCCTAATCCAAGGTCTAGGGTGTCATACAAATCCAAATCAACTTTTCCCTAATCCAAGGACCAGGCTTTCATCCAACCCAATCTAATCATATCAAATCAGTCCTAAATTTGCATTTATCCAACTAAGGTTATTGATTCTTAGTCCTGATTTTCATCTCACATCCCCTTATCATTTCTTCACCAATCCCATCCATCCAATCTCAATTCATATTCCTATCCTTCTCATCTTGAGGCTGCCCTTACATGGTCTATGCACGTGCTCAAAATAAAAAAAATGGTTGCTCAAACTAATGAGTTACTTTACGCTAACCTCTATGTCGATCATGATGCTCAAATAGAGGAAGAATATGTTGACCAAAATGAACATTTTCCGCACTTGTATACCTTTGTGGATTATTCATACAATCAATAAATCACAGAGAAAATTATCAAAATGGATTCTAGCATATTCCTAACTGATATTATCGAACGAGGGGCCTGATTACCTCTTGACTTTGACCAATATATCCTTGACACTCCTATGGAAGGCGAATTCACTAATCAACCTCTCCTAAATCCCATCCTCAATCCACAACCTACCACTTTCACACCTACTATCACTTCACATCTTACCTCTCCACCACCTAGAACATCTGCACCCCTTCATAATTCTGCCAACTATAACAACACTAGCTTGCCACCCATTTGTTGGCAATATGGAGGAATTGATTATGTGTTGCATTGATGTTTTGTCAATGATGTCAACACTAGAAGTTATGGTTGGCTACCGGCAGACAGGTTTTGGTTACCGGTAGAAGATCTTGTGTTACCGGTAAGGGTTTAAGGTTTAACCGATAGAGCTTTCACTGAGAATCTTTGACAGAATTCTAAGTGGTGTTGGTGTGGCTTCTAGATGGAATTCAGAATGTAAAAGGTGGTCCTTCATCATGCCTTAATTGATTGAAGACATTGCTTTGGCGTGGTGGACCCAGATTAGGCCTGGTACCTATCTAGGTTATGGACCGGTATCATGTTAACGTGTTCTCTACACGTTACAGGGATGTTTTATGGATTGGTTATTGTTGTTTTGGTCTTAAGCCGACATGGAAGATCATTGTAATATGAATGTATGTAATGATTTTATTTTAATATCTTTTAGGTGGCCAACCTAATTGGTTTAGGCTTTAGGATTTGTATAAAGTGATGTAACATCTTATCATAGATCAAGGTATGGGAATGAAAAAAGTGTCGTGGTCATGGAATGCAATATCATATGCGAAGGAGATTTGGTCGATCTTAGGTGATCGAATTGGGTTTAAGTAAGAGGTCAAAGGCCTCTGGTATTGAGCTTAACCAAGATTGTAATCAGGCATGGTAGATGCTATCTCTGGTAGTTCATTCTACTAGATTGTTGTCCATTTATCTTGAGGTGGTTATAACCTCTCTATAGTTAGTGAGACTTATGTAATGAGAAGTACGCTCTAGGCAGTGTGCCTTCCTACATGTGTTGGCCCCTCATTCTATCACATACTTTCTACAGAAGTATCATCTGACTATGGGTAGGCTTCCCACCGTGGTGTTTCCCTGTACTGGGTTTTCCACATACAAATCATGGTGTTATGTGGTATGGTGACATTGTGTTAATTGTTAGTTTCATTCTTAAGTTTTATTGCTTACCTGCTATTTCGATATTCAATGTTTATATGCTCTGGTTAAAGGTTATAAAGTGGTTTGATTAATATAATATGTTAACAACTTATTCACCCCCCCTCTTAGTTGTTCATCGGTTACCCTAACACCATTAGCACATTTGTCACCTCTGTAGCGTAGAAATTAGGAATCATCAAAACAAGTAGATCAAAACACAAGACATGATAACTTAATCAAAAGAACTCTCATTGAAATGAACCTAATTCCAAAGAACATTCAATGGAGGTATGAAAACAAAGCATTCAAAATGAAAATTATGCAAACCAGACGTAAAATTGAATACTCCTTCCATGCGGCTCCATTGTTGTTCTTTCCTCTTCAATGGGTTTGTGGATCTCACCTACAAGTGCACACACAATTGAAAGCAAGATTGATGAAAAGATCAAGAGTACTAGAAGCGTAAGTTCAATAGTCTGATAGGAATTAAGATTCGGGATTAGAAGGGGGTTTGATTGAAGAAATTCATCCAATTTATAGAGAAATTGGAGAAATGGACAAATTAGCATGACAATGATTCGAATAGAAATTCAAATCAATAATAGCAAAGTTATGACATGTTGCTATGCAAAGGGGCTTATGACAATTTTATGACATATTTTATGACAAATTGCTATGTCAAGACAAATTCTATGACAAATTGCTATGTCAAGAGTATGACGCATGAAGCACACAAATAGGGAGAACTAGAGACAAGATAATTAGGTGGAAATTGCAATTATGAAATTAGAAAATAGGTGGAATTAGGAATTAGAATTTAGAAATTAGGAAATTAATGAAAATTAGAAATTAGTGAATTAATCAATAATTTTTCATTTATTAATTAATTCATTCACAAAGAGGAATAATTAGCCAATTAAATGAATATTTAATTGTAATGAGAAAACTTAGGATAAATAAGTAATTTATTAATCCTAAAGGAAGAAAATGATAAGCAAGGTTAAATGACTAAATCATGAAACCCTAGAAGGCGAATTAGGTCTTGATGAAAGATAATTGATTCGATTCGATTTGATTTTGGATTGATAAATGACCAATGTGATAAAATGATTCGATTGATAAATGATTTGATTGAGATTGGTTGACAAAAATCAATGACAAATTGACCAAATTGACATGATTGAAAAGGACAAGGATCGATGACGAATCGATCACAATATGACAAGATTGACAAAAGGACAAAGATCGACCAAAATCATGATTAAAGATTGTTGACAAGACCAAATTCGAAAGCGAGACAACTGAAGAATGTAGAAGAAAGACTCGATGCTCGCAAATGATAAAGACCAAGTGCGTGACATAGGAGAAATGTTAATGCGACACAAAAACCTAAAATGAGGCAATGCGCAATTGTTAAAGTATGACTTCGCAAGCGTTGACCATTTTTGGGTGTCTACATTTTGCCCCTCTTTGAGACAATGCGATTTTAAGCATTGTTTCAAAGAACAATAATGAAAATGCCCCAGACAATAATAATGACATATGCATGCCCCCTCGAGGAATTGGCCGGAAACATGCAAAAAAGAGGCCAATTGATCGATAAGAATGATAGAAAATGATAGGATCAAACAGACTGCCAAGACTGACGGAAGAAATGTTAGTAAGCAGAAATTAGACAGAGGACAGTTAGAGATGAAGAAAAACTTACTTTCAGTAATGCACTTTGTAGGTGAGAACCTTTATTTAATGTAGCAAAATGGATGCGTAGCATCATGGCATTGAAGGCCAGAGCTGAAATGCAACCCGATTTGCGTAAGACAGACACAGCATAGACAAACGACAATCACAATCAAAAAAGAAAAGGATCATGAGCCATCCCGGTCACTCTAAATCACTCAGTGACATCATCGAGCGACATAGGAACATGATCAAAGCCAAAGATAAATCAATAAAAAGATAAGACTCACAAATTCAAGCAAAGCAAACAAACATCTTGATCTTCATTGTCAAAAGTTGAAAGTACTGATAGGACGATCATGCTGTCTGGTCTCAGGACATGTGGTACCCCATCTAAGACAGGACACAGTCTGGTTTCGAGTATACCACACCCTGTATAAGACCCATGATAATGTGACAAGGACAAATGATTTTTAATGCAGATATTTGATTGATAAGACAATTTTGATCAATTTGAATGTTTGGTTTGAGTTGAAAAAGTTCATCTGGTTAAAGCATGATTTCATTAAAGCACAATGTTTGATTGCGAGTCGTTGGAGGGATGCTCAGTGATCTGTCGATGCATAAAGGGAATACTTTATTGCAAAAATGCGTGTTTTGGTTTTTTGGAGTTTTACAATTTTTTTGTGTTCTTTTTTCAGGACTTTATATGATTTTTAGAGATTTTTTCAGGACATTATTTGATTTTTATGAATTTTTTTCAGGACCTTATTTCAATTTTTTTGATTTTTTTTATGGATTTTTTTCAGGACTTTTTTGGATTTTTATGAATTTTTCAAATTTTGCCCCCAGTGTCTAGCAATGCAAGGAATATGACAAATGGATAAATAGGCTTGCTGCAATGATGGTGGATAGAGAGAAGACAAAGGCCTTTTATCATGGAGACAATACGGATGCAATTTCCAAGGACTATGACGTGATGTGACAAGAGACTGGATATGACAATGTATAGCAGTGACATGGCATGAGGGACATGTCAAGAGGTTTTTGAAACCATGTTTGAATTTTGTGTCCTTATGTCAAATCAAGATCAAGGAATGAAAAAGAGTGTATGGATAGTGATAAGATATGGATAGGATAAGCAAGACCAAGAATGGATAAGGGACATGGACTGAAGGTCGGGGTAGGCTAAGGGATAGTGGCAGAAAATCGCAATAAGATAGGGAATATGGATGAAAGGTTGAAATAAGCAAATGGATAAATGACCAAAAGCTATGATGGACCGAAAGCTGCAAACAAGATACATGATGCTCATGAAGACCGTCAGCCTTGTCAAGATCAAATGGGGAAAGGAAAAATGGACATGAGGGACAATAGGATAATGGAAGGGTATGACATGAGGTTCGATAGGATAATGGAACAATGAAGGACAAAAGGATATGAAGGATAAAACCTGCCCCCAAGTGTGGTGTGCAAGAAGTTCATAAATTACGCATGACGCCTGTTTGCCAGGTTTTCATCATGGTACTTGTCCAAGGCGCCTATTTGCCAGGTTTTCACCAATGAATGAATTATTTTTCTTTACTTTTTTCTTTTCTTTTTTGTTTTCTCTCTTTTTTTTTTTTGTATTTTGACTTTTTCAATAGATGATAGACACATGATAGGGGATGGAAGAAGGACTCAAGCGTCTTTTTATTTGGATAGTAGCCTTGAAAAGAATGGACCATGACCTTTAAAAGTATGCTCAAAGACGTTGGTAGGATAAGGACATGGAAAATGACATGACACTAAGGCAAGGATTTATGCAAAGGATTGGATCCAAGGGATGGAAGGATAGAAAATTTGCATTGGAAGAATTATGCTTCAGTGGATGGAAATGTTGGCAAGATCGACATTGGCACACACCTTGAGGGGTGGTGGACTGATGGAGGACAAATGTATTTTGGATATTGAGATTTTGATGAAGGAAAGGCTATGGATTTTGGGACATAAGGGCCCAAAACGGATGAAGAAGGTGGTGGAGAAATAGACTTGGAAGGTTTGGATGGAGGAATAGCAATTTTGGATGCCAAGTTGGATTTTTCTTTTTGTGCTTCAAGGAGCCGCTTAGGGATCCACATGGTTTTTGATTTTTCATGCTTTTGTGGTTCCTTGGAGTGCATTGCTTGCACAAGGGATTTAGGAACCCATATATATTTTGACTTGGCTTTATTTTGCTCAGTGGGCCTTTGTGGCCTTTTGGATATTTCTTTTTCTTTATAGATCATATTGTTCTTTGTTTTGACATGTCGATTATATTGGACATGTTGATCCTTGAATACATGTGGATTGCTAGACTTATGACTTTTATGCTTGGCATCCAAATTGCTTGGAGGAGGGAATGAATGTCGGTGTGGATGGGAATGATATGGAGGCATGTGGGATGGATGGAAGGTTCTCCAAGATGTGTGCCTTTGCTGATGTTGCATAGGAGATGGAGGGATATAGGGACCTAGAATGGATGGAAGCGATGATGGGGAAGGTGGACATTTGGATTTTGACTTTGAAGGGATACCAACACCTTGAGTGTGAGCTCTGTAGCCATGACCATTAGTATACTCTTTCACATGTAGGGGTTCTTTCTCATGAAGGTCTACTCCTTTACCTTTATGAATATCTTGACTTATAGGATACCCTTTTCTTTGGGAAGAAGACGCGAGTCCATTATGAGGTGGATATGATATGAGAGAAATAATTAGATCTTGAAGTGGATCAGATTGCACCAAAGTGGAAGAACCCATTATGCATGTAGGGGGTTCATGAACATCTTGCACTAACACGTTAGAATCATGAGGGGTATCAGGATCATGAGGGGGACTAGGAGTGTGTAGTGGACATGGTTCAATGATAGGCTCTTCAAGAGATGGAATGGGAGAAATAATGGGATCATCAAAAGGAATGCGATCTTGGAGTGGATATGCGGGATTAGGACGTGGAGATGGAGGAACAAGTGGATCTTGTGGAGGATCTGAAGGAATAATTTGATCTTGACAAGGAGGAAGATCATTGGAATCCTCTTTAAAGGTGCTTTGCTCTTGACTTTCAATGGGATCATCGAAAAGGATGGAAGGAATATCTTTATCTTGTTTAGGAAGTGGAATGTCAATGGGATTTGAAAGGACATTGTGTTCGTGAAATGGAAGGGGATCATTTGGGATTGGATGGACTAGGATATCTTGATCTTGCTTGAGGAGTGGAGTGTCAATAAGACTTGAAAAGGTGTTGTTCTCTTGGATAGAATGGATAGTGATAGGAAGATCATTATGAATGTGTGGGAAGATGGGGTCCTGGTCAACAATTGGATGGGATGATAAGGTTTTGGGATCTTGATCTTGATCTGTTTCAAGACACATTTCTTCATGCTCTAAACTATCCTCTTGACATGGAGTTGGACTTTGAATATGCATGGGGGATTTTGGCAAGGGATTAATGCTTTGGCATGAAGGAAAGGCAATTTGAACATTTGTAAGATCAGACATTCCAATCGTAAAGATTTCTTGCATCTTAGATTTGGGTCCACTTTTTGGTATTCGAGGAATCACTTCTTGTTGAGGGACACCTGTCATCAACATTTGTGTGGCCTTCATTTGATCTGGTGTTAAAGGTGTTGTATTAAACAATGGATTGTTTATTATTTTGAATGTGGACTTTTGAGGAATAGTCACTGTCAATGCCTTTGAAGTACGTTTACTCATCAAGGTGGGTTGGGTTTCTTGTTGCACATGTTCATCATTTGGATGCAGAGAGAAACTTAACAACTCACCGCCTTGTTGTTTTTGCACATTAATTTGCTTACTTGAGGAGGTCACATTACTCATCGTGTCAAGATATTTTTGTGGGAACCTCTTAAAGAGCTTATTCAAGAATTTATCCATCTTTTTTGTCAACTTTGGATCCTTAAGGTACATAACAACATCATCAGAGACATCGAAATCTGATGAAGAATCTGGTAAAATATTTGGATTTGTTTCTTGCTGAATGCCTTGATCTGAACTAAATCCTTGTGAGAGAGTTTGTTCTTCATACAATGTTTGTATTTCATGTTGCAAGTTTGGTTGATTCCAATCGAAAGGTGCATTTCCTCTTGGAGTTGGTGGAACACTCCCATGTCCTGGTTTCATGGGTATAAATACTGGTTCATATAATAGAGGTGGTCCAAGTTGAACCATTCCATATGGTGGTAGAGATGTGTTTAATGAACCTTCAACTTGCACTGTTTGACTAGTTTGAAACTGCGAATTTACTATATTATCCATGGATTGATACATTGGTTCACTCATCTTCTTAGATCTTGATCTTATCTCAACAGGCATGTCACTTATGCAAATGCAATTTTTTTTTTGGAAATTTTCAAGGATAATGTATGATATGTAACTAAATGCAAACTAAATATATGAAAATGCAATCTATGTTTTTGGTTGTTTTTGAAGATCTTGACAAACTTATAAATGCAAATCTAAAAGAGACCCTTAGAAAATTGAAATGACATCTAGACCTCAAAGGAAAAAAGGACTTAATTGACAAAGGACAAGATGACAATGTCTCACCTATATGCTTGGATACTAAGCTAGGTTTGACGAAATGATATTGATGACAAAAAGGACAAAAGACTTGATAAGGTCTAGACTTCTTAACAATGACTTAGGGTTTATCAAAGATTTGGATTTCTCAAGTATGACAAGACCTAGGTTTGATACTATATGCAAAAGGATAATTAATATGCAAATGATCTTAATATGATATGACAATGACTTAGGTTTAATGAAGAGGCTTGGGATATGCAAATGCAAATGTATGACAATGTCCACCTAAAATGAAACCTAAGGTTTAATTATGAAATGATATTTCTCTTATGCAAGAGGACATATGCAAATGATCTTAATATGATATGACAATGACTTAGGCTTAATGAAGAGACTTGGGATATGCAAATGCCAATGTATGACAATGTCCACCTAAGATGAAACCTAGGGTTTAATTATGAAATGACATTACTCTTATGCAAGAGGATATATGCAAATGGATGACTCTAATTGGTATGCAAAAGAAGTATGACTTAGGTGAAACCTCACTTTGATATTTGATAATGACTTTTGAAAAATGCAACCTAGGATGAACCTAAATGTAAGTGACATAAGAGTTGAGACAAGTTTTTGAACAACGTTGGATAACCATGCTTGAATGTGTGTTTCAAACCTTGTTGAATGTTTGTTGGATGAATGTCTCTTGTGTTTGATCTTATGTTATATCAATGTGTTGGCTCTTGAAATGGTATTCAACTTTTGACAATCAAAGAATACAAGATATTGCAACTTAGACTCAAGGCAATCATGCTCATTTCCACATTCCTTAGGGTAGGCAAAGACATTAGGTACTTGAGAGGTAGACTCATTATGGGATTCAAGGAGAATACATAGATGCTTGACCCCATGGGCTCCCCTCCACGGCACTCACTTCTTAGGGCAGCCAAGCATCAGTTCCCATGGAATCTCCCCATGGCAAACTTAGTATCTCTTCCAAGTATCTGAATTTGTCCTTCTCAAGCAACTAGAAGGGTTTTTGGCTTCTAAAAACAAGGTATGTAGTAAGGATTTCTATTAAGCATTACTCCTTGATGTCATGCAAGCATGATTGAGACATTAAGCCCATCAAGATACCAAACAAATGTAGTCGCGCAAGCGCGATTTAGACCAAGAGGCCCTACTTAGATGTTGATATGAGAAAGAGTTTCAAGGGGCATCACTTCCCAAGTAACTGCAATTCCCACGTAACACTTCCTTCAAAGCTTTCGCTCATCGGGTATTTTTTTATAGTGAGTTAGAATGCCAAGGAATTCTAGCCGTACTCACTTTGGGTCGTTCCCTTCTCACGATTATCACTCGCTTGCTAAAGTAAAGTGGTCGGGAAGGCAGGCCCTCTAATGGAGACAAACAATTAGCAACACAAGCATGGTATTGAAGATCTGGATTTCTGATCACCCTATAAAGGATGAGAGCATACTCTCCTACTCCAATGTCATACTTAACAAACAAAGCAAACAAGGGTTCATTTCCACCTACTTATAAATCACTAAATGCCTAATTAAAAACCTCAAACACACGATTTGGTTGTTTCTCCAAGGCAACCTGCAAAACACATGTCAGAAGTTTGATTTGTTGTCTTTGACCATCGAATCTGTATAACACATGTTAGTAGTTTGATTTTTAGTCTTTGTCATGCGTATGCCAAGATCCTGCACAAATAATTAGTACCCAAAATCCAAAGCACAGATGATCTGATTTATGAAAACTATCAAAATTTCAGTCCACTTTGAGAAGGCATAACTTTCTCATCCTAGCTCCGAATTACAAACCGTTTGATGCGTTGGAAAGGTATTCAAATAATCTAGAACCAAATTTTGGAAACATCAATGATCTCTCATCATGTTTACGGGCACCATATTTGTCCACAAATGCACTGAAGACCCTCAAAATTGCAATTTACTAAAACATATAAAATTTTTCAAGTAAAAACTGCATTTTTCACCTCTATTCTGGACTTTACACAGGCGCAGAAGTCATGACATAGGCGCAAGATGTCTAACACAAGTGCAGAAGTCTTCAACACAAGCACAAGATGCTTCAACACAGGCACAGAATGCTTCACACAGGCGCAGGATGTGTCCAGAATGCACTGCACGGCTGTGTTTTTGAGTTTTTGACCTGCAAATCAACTTAGAAGCACTCTAAAACACAGTAAGATGGTTAGAAGGTTAGTATTCATGTCGGGTTCACCAGTTAATGTAGCGTAGAAATTAGGAATCATCAAAACAAGTAGATCAAAACACAAGACATGATAACTTAATCAAAAGAACTCTCATTGAAATGAACCTAATTCCAAAGCACATTCAATGGAGGTATGAAAACAAAGCATTCAAAATGAAAATTATGCAAACCAGACGTAGAATTGAATACTCCTTCCATGCGGCTCCATTGTTGTTCTTTCCTCTTCAATGGGTTTGTGGATCTCACCTACAAGTGCACACACAATTGAAAGCAAGATTGATGAAAAGATCAAGAGTACTAGAAGCGTAAGTTCAATAGTCTGATAGGAATTAAGATTCGGGATTAGAAGGGGGTTTGATTGAAGAAATTCATCCAATTTATAGAGAAATTGGAGAAATGGACAAATTAGCATGACAATGATTCGAATAGAAATTCAAATCAATAATAGCAAAGTTATGACATGTTGCTATGCAAAGGGGCTTATGACAATTTTATGACATATTTTATGACAAATTGCTATGTCAAGACAAATTCTATGACAAATTGCTATGTCAAGAGTATGATGCATGAAGCACACAAATAGGGACAACTAGAGACAAGATAATTAGGTGGAAATTGCAATTATGAAATTAGAAAATAGGTGGAATTAGGAATTAGAATTTAGAAATTAGGAAATTAATGAAAATTAGAAATTAGTGAATTAATCAATAATTTTTCATTTATTAATTAATTCATTCACAAAGAGGAATAATTAGCCAATTAAATGAATATTTAATTGTAATGAGAAAACTTAGGATAAATAAGTAATTTATTAATCCTAAAGGAAGAAAATGATAAGCAAGGTTAAATGACTAAATCATGAAACCCTAGAAGGCGAATTAGGTCTTGATGAAAGATAATTGATTCGATTCGATTTGATTTTGGATTGATAAATGACCAATGTGATAAAATGATTCGATTGATAAATGATTTGATTGAGATTGGTTGACAAAAATCAATGACAAATTGACCAAATTGACATGATTGAAAAGGACAAGGATCGATGACGAATCGATCACAATATGACAAGATTGACAAAAGGACAAAGATCGACCAAAATCATGATTAAAGATTGTTGACAAGACCAAATTCGAAAGCGAGACAACTGAAGAATGTAGAAGAAAGACTCGATGCTCGCAAATGATAAAGACCAAGTGCGTGACATAGGAGAAATGTTAATGCGACGCAAAAACCTAAAATGAGGCAATGCGCAATTGTTAAAGTATGACTTCGCAAGCGTTGACCATTTTTGGGTGTCTACAACCTCATTCTCTCCACCCAATTCCTACATAAACACATCTTCCTCTCAATATATTAGTGGTGGTATACTAGTCATCTCCACACATATTCCAATGTCCAAATCAAGTCAAGGCTTCCCTAATGTTCAAAATCATTTTCCAAATGTTATAAGATAAATTGAGGACATGAAGGACCTAATAAAGAATGTAAGGTAAGGGACCTGGAAGAAATCATATACCTTTGAGGAAATTTGTCCATGTCCTTATGATACATCAATCTCAGTGGCTCCATATCCCCCTTGTTTTGAGATTCAAAAATTTGACAAGTACAAAGGTAAAGGTGACCCTAGGGAACATGTGAGAGAATTATACATTGGCTATCAAGAGGTTTCCTATAGTGATGTCTACTTGCAAAGACTTTTCCCGAAGAGTCTAAGTGGATCGACTCTCACTTGGTTCTTGGCCTTACCTCATGATTCCATTAAGTGATTCCTTGATCTTTTCAAAAATTTATGTCACGCTGTGAGTACAATATTAAAAATTATGCTTTCATGATCGACTTATGCAACATCAAACAAAGGACTGGAGATACCTTTCCCAACTTTTTACACAGGTTGTGACATCGTATTAGAAAACTCCCTTGAGACATACCTCAAACTTATCAAGTAGAGTTGTTTCAATGCAACATTGTTCCTAAAATGTCTCATCCTTTGATTTGTTAATTTCTTGAAACCTTTGAGGAAGTCAATGTTCACATTAAAAATCTCGTAACTAAGGTTTTCGGTCGGGTTGCTTATTTTGCCTTTTCAGTTTTCCAGCAGCGCAGGGCATACAAGACAATTGTCAGCTCGATGTTAGTCCCCCGGTCCGTATTTGGCGTTTAGTTTTTGGAGTAACGCGACGGTGACAAATGGAAAGACATTGCTGATTGGGCTTCTTTTTGGGGCCCACCTTTTAGTGCAGTAAGCAAGAGGTTACCTGACACCGTCATGTTTTGGCAGGTGTGTTTCTGTTTGAAAGGATTTGCTAGCTTGCCCCTCTGCAGTTAGCGAAATCTTTTCGGTTTTCATCAGTATGAAGATCGTTGCAGGTAGGGAGTGAAGTCTTGGGGCTATTTTGCTGGGTGTGATCTTTAGGGCGACACGACATGATTTTCTATTTGGGGGTGGTTATGCCTTTTTGGCATGTTTGAGAGCTGTTTCTAGAGCCACGGGCTCTATTTATGCTTGCTTTTTTCCTGTTAGTAGGGGTTCATAACTTTTCAAGAAGAACAATTAAGTTTTCTTATTAGGAATTTTAGCCTTTTAAAACTATTACTGTTTTCTGGAGAAGGTTATTCAAACTGTTCCTGTGGCCTTTGTGATACTTTTTTCAGTATGCTTTGATGGTCTTTTCTATGTTGTTCTATTAGGATTCCAATAACTTTGGGAATACATTTATCTAAGATTTTGCCAATTAAACTATGTTTTGCACTTTTTATCTGGTAAATGCATGATAAGTATTTCCTTATGTTGTAAATAAATTTAATTGTGTCTTGGTTATGTTCCTGATGCAAACTTGTAGATTGTTGAATGGGCTTTAAAATCATATGTACTTGGGTTTTGTATGCTCATGTCTTCTAAAAATGCTCTGGAGTATCGCCTCAATAGTCTAGATTTCTTGTTTTAAAAGTTATCTTATTTTCCCTTTCCTCCAAACCCATAAGGAAGAGCTGGCTTCTCAATCCCGGAGGTCATTCAGTGAAACCCGCGCAACTGGTCCCCCATCACTAAATTTCCCATAAGGATGTTCATTTCCAAGGTAAAATTTAGAGTCAATAGTTCTTTTTCTGGCACGCCCGGTGGGACCTTTTACTTCAAATATATCTCTGAGCTAGTTTATGAGTCATAATCCTATCACCAGGAGTTAGACAACTTTAAATCCTCACCTTGTTTTCCCTCCACTGGTGATCGTCCATTCAGCCACAACTTCATCCTCATAGAGTTTTCCCACAGTCATACACGTTGTGATGGCACATGTTCCCCCAAAAAATTTTGTGACCTAGGATAATGGTAGCCCTCTCATTTCCCCAATTCCACCCATGGTTTGGGGGGGCATCCCTATAGCTATGCTTAAGGTCATTCCTAAGTTCACAGGAGAATGTCATAAAACTTCGGCGAAGCATTTGCAAGATGTAGCCATTGTTTACACTATCCATGGTATCACTGAACAGAATGTGGCTCTAAGATTACTCGTAGCCTCTTTCAAGGGAAAAGCTTCAGATTGGTTCAGATCCTTAGGCCCCAGCACTATAGGAGACTAGGATCAGCTAGGAGGTCATTTCTTTCAAAGATTCTCAGATAAAACTGATAGATTATCCTTGATGCACCAACTCATCACAATAAAGAGGGCTCTGACTGAAGCACTAACTTATTTTAATTTGAGATTTCAACAAACCTGACAGAGGATACCTTTGTCTGCTCACCCTCCGACAGATATGGCTTTCGTATTCTATTTAAAAGCTTTCAATTCTGACATATCAGTGATGATTCAATCTTTAGGAGGTGATACTCTTCTGCAAGCATTTGACATAGCAGTCCAAGCTGAAAAATAACCTTATCGACACTGGGAAGCTAGCCCCTCTCCCTATAATGCCAGTATTCCCTGAAATATCCACTCAAGTCTTAGAAGAAGCTACTCCCAATACGTCCACTCCGCAGTCTATGTATTTTTTCCCTACTCCCTAAACCACCTCTCTAGCTGCTGAAGTTAGTGATATGAAGAATCTCCTAAGATCCTTCTCCAATGAGATTGTCAACCTAAAAAGAGCCTAGGTCTCGCCCGCTAAGCCCCCTTTTCAACAAAATTTCCAAGGGAATCGAAATCCGTACCAACATATGAATCATCATGTTGATAAACCTCCTCAACCGAATGGCCAAATAGTCCCAGTCCCAAATCTATTGCAAGTTGTCTACCCAACTAGTAGTAGGGAACTGACAGTGGGCCAAAATAACTTGGCAGATGACACCAACTCTTGGTGTTTTCTGTGCAACAATGCTCATACTTTAAGGAATTGCCCAAGAGGGAATTTGTAGTAGAGAGTTACAGAACAAAGGAATTCAGGCATGATGCCGGATGAGTCTACATATACATCTTCGGGTATGGATAATGCTGCCTTTGTTGCTCAGATGCAAGGGATGTCATTGCAACAAGAAGTAAATATCGCCCCTGATCATGCGCTCTTTTCATGGATGGAAGATGAGGATGCAATGCTGACCAATGATGCAATCACCCCGAAGGATGGAACCCCTCTCGTGCACCCAAATTACAATCTCCACTCCAAAAGGCGTTTGATCAGGGAAAGCACCGACAGTATGAGAGTAATGCCCATGGATAGACCCCCTAAACAACTGGTCACTAACTCTGCCTATCCAAGAAAAGAGTTCATCCCTTATAAGCCAAAGGTTCTCATACCTCAGGTGTTAGACGTGGTAGAACAATTGAAGAAGGCTCGGGCTCATGTCTCTCTGTGGGAACTCCTGAGTATTCCAGAGCAAAAGAATAGACTAAGAGAGGCGTTGTCTCATGATGAAAAAGACGCAAGTGCAATAGCTCCATAATCTCTTCAGACTAACGGAATGGGTCTCTGACCCATAGCAGGCAATGAGCACTCTTCGGCCGTATTGACAAATGAAGGCTCGCCCCCTGCTGCCCAAGGAGAAGGTAAGCCTAAGACAAATCCTTTCTACCTTACCCTTATAGTTGGAGATAAAATTTTGCACAACTCTATGATAGATTCCGGGGCTAGCACTGCGATCATGCCTAAGCAAATCATCGAAGTATTAAACATCAGGTATGACCCTTTGAATAAAGGAGTTATGCAGCTCGATGGGAATAGGGTTCAGATGGTAGGTCTCATCAAAAACCTTCCCCTCACATTGTTTGCATGTCCGAGTGTGACGATGTCTCAAGAAGTAGTGGTCATTGATATCCCACCTATCTTTGGGCTCTGTCTTTCTTGAGATTTTACCACTAAAATAGGGGGCTATATGTCCCTAGATTGGTCCCATCTCATCCTCATACCCAACATGGCGCCAAACTAAAAATCCTCTCAGAACCCCTCCATGCTGAGCATATAGCCGACTAGGACTTGATCAATTTTGAACCTACACACACCACTATATCAAATAATGAATGAAGGGTGGTAGAGCTTTTAGAAGACGAAGAAGTAACAAGAGAAATTCCACCAGAGCAAGAGGCCTTCCTGAATGAGTTCATAGATTCAAACCCCTTCTCTAACTACCATGCCACTGGCCTGGGTACCTATTGCATTTTTGAAGAAAATCAAATCATCCCAAAGCTTACTAAGGATCCATTCTCTGAAGAGAATTTGTCTTCAACACTATGGACCCTGCACTTCGACAATGCCAAATGCAAGATGGGTTTCAGAGCGGGAGTTTGTCTCACTCCCCCTTCGGGCAAACAAATCCTAAAGCCTTTCCGGTTACAATTCGCGTGCTCAAATAATGAAGTGGAGTATGAAGGACTAATTCAAGGTTTGAACATGGCGAAAAGGATGGGAATTAAAAAGTTGAAAGTCCTTGGTGATTCTGAGCTGGTGATCCATCAAGTTCGAGAGATATCTAGTACCAAGAACATCCGCATGAGGTCTTACCACGCTAGAGTGTGGGATCTAATTGAAATTTTTGATGTTTTCAATATCATAAGCATTCCTCGGAAACTAAATACCACATCGGACCAAATGGCCACCATCGGAGCACAATCTGATCCTGCTATGGACTTACTCACTAGCTCCAAAAAGTCGGCGTGGTTGTCTGCCTGTCTATCCCTGATAATGATACCCACTGGAAGGTGTTCAAGAGTGATGAACAAATTGCTTTGTTCATCCAAAGCTTGGGAGAATTTGCTGATCAGTTGTAGCCTAAGATAAAGGAAGCCTACGGGAATCAGGTCAACTAGCTAAGATCTAACAAGCTCCCTAATGGTTTGATAACTTTAGAGAACCTGTTTGACCACAAAGATGCCAAAAAAAATAAGTGGAAGCTCACAACAAACAAAGAGGATTACGCCAAAATGTCAGTCGGTAGTGGAAGAGTTCTCAAGGTCAGAAAGGATGTTTCCTTTGAAGACAGGAAGAAGTGTGCTCGATACTATGATGAATATGAAGGTGTCATGGATTGGTCTTATGAGGATTTAAGAGGATACGATCCTAATATCATCCAACATATCATCAAGCTTGAAAATGAGGCCAAGCCAATCCAACAGAAGCAAAGACCGGTTAACCCAAAAATTGAGTCTCTCATGGCTGAGGAGTTGAAAAAGATGATCGAATCAAGGATCATTTACCCCATAAAACACAGTACATGGGTGTCAAATTTCGTGCCTGTTAGGAAAAAGAATGGAGATATCCAGCTCTTTGTGGATTTTCGAGATCTAAATTAGGCATCTCTCAAAGACCACTATCCTCTACCATCGATGGAGCAATTACTGAGCATGGTGGCAAGATAAGAAATGTTCTCAATGCTCGATGGTTTCTTAGGATATAACCAAGTAAATGTGAAGGCGGAGGATCAACACAAGACGATGTTCACCACTAAGTGGGGAATGTTTGCATACTAGAAGATGCCCTTCAGATTGTCAAATGTTGGGGCAAATTTTCAAAGGGCCATGGATTTAGCTTTCAAAAAGATAATTAATAAGGTCATCCTAATATACTTAGATGACCTGACTCTATTTTCCAAGCACCGGGAGGATCATTTTGACCATCTCGAATTAGTCCTCCAAAAATGTCTTGAATTTGGGATTTCCTTAAACCCAAAAAGTGTATCTTTGGGGTTCCTCAAGGAAAATTACTTGGGCATATAGTTTCAAAAGAGGGTGTTTCCATTGACCCAGACCGAGTCAAGGCCATCAAAGATCTTCCCCTCTCAGTCAATAAAAAGGGAGTCCAATCTTTTTTAGGAAAGGTCAATTTTGTTAGTCGTTTTATTTCTGACTTTGCTGGAATAATAAGACCCATTAGGCTCATGTTAAAAAAAGATATACATTTCAAATGGACCACTAAGGCCAAAAAGGCTTTTGATGAAATTAAATATGCTCTGTTTTGCTCCCGTATTGTCTAACCTAGACATGTCAAAGGACTTCATAATGTACATTTTTTTTTCTGGTCAGCATAGCATCGCCATGGTCCTAACCCAAAAAGATGCCCAAAAAGGAGGAGAACATCCCATAGCTTTCCATTCAAAAAATCTTAAGGATTATGAGGCCTGATACAACTTTGTTGAGAAGCAAGCCTTTGCCGCTGTAAAAGGACTAAAGAAATTCAGGCATTTCTTCACCTGTAATAAAACCACGATGTACGTAGCCCATCCCGCAGTAAGGGAATACATTATGGAGGGTGAAATCACTGAAAAAAGGGCAAATTGGATCACCAAGATCCTGGAATATGACATTGATATCAGGCCAACAAATCTCATTTGCGGGAGAGGTATGTGTGAATATATAGTTCAAGAGTGTGAGCCCCACGATGATGAAGCGGCCATAGAGGAAACAATTATGCTTTTGCCTAATGTTCTAAATGACAGCTGGATTGAGAAGAGAAAGCAATTTATGAAGATCAGGATTTTTCCCGAGGATCTCCCCCCGGCTAAGAGGAGATTTTACAGACTCCAAAATAGTGGTTTTTGCTTAATAGATGAAACTCTTTTCAAAATAAATTTTGACGGAGTCCTGCTCCGCTACGTAGACCAAAGCTAAGCTGATAAGATCTTACACGAGTTCCACTATGGCTCCTCAGGAGGCCATTTCTCTGCACCCACAACCACTATAAAGATTACTCAAGCCAGTTACTTTTGGCCTTCCATGTTCAAGGACACACACAATTTAGTGAGGGGATGCAAGGAGTGCCAGTATTACACAAGAAGGAGCGAGAAAGTTGCAATGCCACTCAGGCCCATGTCAGTGGAAGAGCCTTTCGCTCAATGGGGCCTTGATTTTATCCGAATGATCAACCCCCCCAGTTTGGCTAGACATAAGTGGATCCTGACAACTACTGATTATTTCACCAGATGGTCTGAAGTTGTTTCTTTACGGAATTCATCAGAAAGTGAGGTGCTGGCTTTCCTAGAGGACTTGGCATGTCGATACGGTCCCCCAAAAACTGTTATATTGGATAATGTGCATGCATTCACAGGCTCGCGAATTACCCAATTCGCTCTCAGTAGAGGTATTTATCTCAAAACCTCTTCTAACTACTTTCCTCAAGGGAATGGACTTGTTGAGTCCACTAACAAAAACTTGATCAGACTTATTAAAAGAATAGGCTCTGAATACAAGAGAGAGTGGCATCACCACTTGAGAAGCGCATTATGGGTGGACCGCATAAAACCCAAGAAGATTCTAAAAAACTTCCCGTATAAGCTAGTATACAGAAAGGATGCACTTTTTCCCATGTCGCTAAAGATCCCAGCATTGCAATTACTAAAATCAATGGAAGTGGCTGAGAACGGCCCTATGGTCGTAAGATTGGCAGCTATTATGGAGCTAGAAGAAGCCAGGGAGGCAACCTTCGTGGCCCTCCAAGATAGACAAGAAGTTGTCAAAAGATGGTTTGACAGTAAAAAGAGCTCTGATCTGGTCTTTAACCTTAGGGACCTTGTATTGAAATATAATGAGAGGGCGACAAAGCCTAGTCAGCATGCCAAGTTTGACTGCCTCGTGCCCTTTTAGATGTATATAATGTATATATTGTATTTTTTAAGTGCCTATTTATCTTATTTATTTCGAGCTAGAATCAGGCAAGCAAGAATAGAAAGAAGTGCAAGTAGTGAAAGAAAAGAAAATAGAGAAAGGAGAAAAGCGAAAAATCCATTATATTAAATTTTTTTTTGTATTTTCATTACAAAAAGAGTAGGCTCTTGGGCCCTCCTTTTTCTACAATCATTTTGATCAAGTCCAAGATGACGGTTCATCACATCGTTAGCAACTCTCCTTAGTCTCATCCTCATCATCGTCAGAATTTTGCTCCTCTCCCGACCACTCAGAGTCAGAAGCGCTCTCGAGCTCCCCGGACATGAAAATAACAACCAGGTTTGGTTGTAGATCTAGTGTTAGAATCCTCGGGAAGATATAGTCCCTGAATCCAGTA
The DNA here is from genome assembly GCF_030272615.1 of Cryptomeria japonica. Lineage (NCBI taxonomy): Eukaryota > Viridiplantae > Streptophyta > Pinopsida > Cupressales > Cupressaceae > Cryptomeria > Cryptomeria japonica. The sequence continues at coordinate 518,303,088 of NC_081407.1, read as the reverse complement.
TACCAGTTTGTACCTTCCGAGACCGGGACTATCAAATGGACACACAGAAGAAATTTCATGGAAAACTCGACGCGATACCGATGAGAGGACAACATTATTGTTTTCAGCCCACTGATGAGAGGGTGCCAAGCTATCTCCTCATTGTGTGTGAGGAACTGCTCCAGGTCAGATGGTAGGGGAATCCCTCAAAAAGGGACGTAGTATGCAACCACATTCTCCAGTCCGCCCAAGTAATCTTTGGAAAAGAGAGCCTGAGTCAGCTGCGAAGCTAACAACCCAAACTGACCACAATCTGGTAGAGAGGCTATGAATCATGAGCAGATGTCTGTATTCACTCGATATCAGTCTGTATTATCAATAAAATCTTCTCCAAGTATCCACTTGATGGCAGCTATTATCAAAAGATTCTTCCTATGCGTCATCCTCTGTAATCTCCGATCGGAGATATTTCCCAAGAAAGTGACCTATGCTTTGTTGCTGACGATCCTAACTGGAGTATCCATGACTACAGAAGCTCCACCATTAAAGCTTGCAATATTGTAAAAGAATATCTGAAAAGACATATTTATAGCATAATTTCAGCAGAAGATGTCGAATGCTCAAAGTGTATACCTTCCCAAATCCCAATATTTCTGTCATATTTCCATTAATTCGCATCATGTGAATGGACTTGTTCTTAGAATGCCAATGTCCTACCAGTTACCTTGAGAGGGAGTTTGATACGAGAAAGAGCCACGCGTATGTATAGGTACATCGCATTTTAAATACCAAGTTCTGCCGAACTGTCTCAGCCCGCGCGAACTTTCTTACCGGCCAATCCTCTCGATCAAAGAAAAGATTTGCCTGAAAGAATTTTCCTTGAGTCACAGAAGGGTAGCCAAAGGAAGTCTTGGGAAGTGGGAATGGTGGTGCTCTTCATCCACGGGAGTTTATTGCAATGGCAATTTGAGCTAGTGTGTGTGTAAGTAGGTACTTGCCATTAAACATTCACTTTTGCAAAAATCCAAGCACGTTTTGCATTTAAGGCTTGAGGCTCTTCCCTTTTATCCGTCCGTTTTTGAAAAATGAAAGAAAAAGGAAGACGAGGTATTTTTCTCTCCCAATTTTAGAATTTTTCCAGCAAAGGAAAGAATATTTTTGCCCATAATAGAGTTCGAGACTGCATCTGCAAGTCTTGTTCCTGGAGGTTTCTGGGTTGATGTTTTCGGGGAGCTATCCTATTCTGCGCATGCTATCCCTCCAAATAAGGAGTATCGAAGAATGAAGACCAAGGATAAAATGACAACTTGGAATGCATCTGCTGTTTTGGACTCCTTGGAAAATATTTTTGAACCCAAAGTTCGTAAGCAACCTAAGAGTCTTAGAGAGGTTGCATGCTCCCAGAAGCTTCATCATAGAGCTGACTCCCAATCTGTAGCAGTACGTTTTTGGAGTAGTGGTGCTCCCCAATGCGTGGTTCCCATGGTCCCATACTGCCCTGAGCTCATAGAAGCTTGCGTGGAGGTTTTTGATCCTACCTCATGCTCTGTCAATGGCTCCCTCCTGAGATTGGTAATATCTCCAAAGGCCATTAGGGAGATGATGTGCTGCCTAATTTACGAAGCAATAGAGGTTTTCTCAGAAAGCTCAATGGAGGAGTTCTGGAGCACCAAGAGGGACGCTTTGACATTCTATCAAAGCACTTTCAATCAAAGTCTATCTTTTGGTCTTTCGAAGCTCCCTTTGTCCTATAGTGATCTAAGGCAAGAAGACCTCAAGGATATCTCTTCTACCTTGGCATGGCTGTGTGGTCATGACAGTGATCGGGATATCACAACCTCCATGATGGGTTTTCTGTTCAAATATAGGAAACAAAGAGAAATGTTTCACTTTGATTTCTTTGTGACTATTGTCAGGACCATTATTAAGCAATTATCAGAGTTCTAGTAGTTGCTGCGCTTCAGGTTCTCTTTAGTATTGGTGCACCTACTATTACACCAAAATGAGGCTTTCTTTGGTCAGTTCATGCGGTTGGCCACTTACGATGAATCCAGAAATAGAATGTCGGTGTCTTACTAGACACCTCTTCTACTGGCCTCCTATGATTCATATCAGTTTTCAGATCTGTTCATGACTCCCATACTCAAATACCTTGGAGTGATCACCAATGAGCTATTAGCCCATTTCTCCCAGGTCTAGATGAACTAGAAGCAAAATGAGCGCCCTCCTTGCGACTGGTTTGTGGGCCCTGATTTTTCTTTCATCTGGGTGCATGGGTTCTCCAAATAACCCTTCCGATTGCCTACTTACGTAACTGATCAAACCCTGGCTCTCAAAATCACAAGGCAGTTGGTGAGGATCGAAGGGGCCATTGGAGCAGGAAAGCATGATACCTCTATCACCAAAGATAACAAGGCCATTGGCCCAATCACTCTAGTGAGAAGGAAAATTGCAGAAGAGATCCTGATGTCAAAAATGATGCAACTTGGTTTTGTAGTGATTGATGACTCTTGGAGCTACGACCCTGATGACTGCCTAAGCAAAAGAAAGAATGTTGTTAGGCATGAGCCTTGGAATTCATGGTTGGAGCGCATGAACCCCCGGGTTGACGACCTGAGCTTGTATGTGGGCCCTGAAAACTTTCCTATCCTAAGATGCCCCCCATGGCTAAATTTTTATTCCCCCTTACAGAAATGCAACCTCGTGAAGCCTATCCCTCGAGCGTTGTTGGAAAATATGAAAACTTTAGCTTGGTCTAGGAAGAAAAGGGAATATTTTTGGGTCTATCGGCAAGAGGTGAATCAGTCTAGAGCCAGCATTGGAAATGCCCTCCTGGATGAGCATTTTGAGTAGGAATGGTGTAAGGTAAATAAATCTGTTGATGAGATAGGTGACAATTCCTCACGCGGGGACTCATCTCCCAAGGTTGCTGTGTGGCAAGAGGTAGAGGTTATAAATATTGAAGGGCAAGATCTGGAGCCACAAACTCTCCTTCTTTTGGATAGTGCATCTTGCAGGCTCGTAAAAGGCAGTATGAGAAGTAGTCGCATGAAAGCCCTCCGAAGAAGAGGCAACATCCTAGCACATTAGGAGGGAGCCCACCCTCTCAAATCCCCAAAACATTCTCAGATCTTCAGCGGCCAGCGTCTTCCACTGCTTAGGTACATCCCCTTTTTCCCTCATCTCTTGCTCAGGATATTTCTTTAGCTGTCCCCATGACCACAATGCAGGCCTCAGTCCCTACTGCTCTCACTTTATCCCGATGGGTACGCCGATTGATCCCCAAAATGTTCTACTATAGGCCTCTACCCCTTTCCCATCCATGTCTTTTATATCCACATCTTTTCCCTCACCAACATCAGAAGAAGCCCCAATGTCACGTAGGCTAGGTTTTGGAGAATCCTCTCCTTTGGTTATGGGAGTAGTGTCCTCAGCACCTTTCCCATTAGGAGCTTCCCCCTGCATCCTGTTATTTTCCCCATCGGCTCTGGCCCATCCCATCCAGACTTCTTTCACTGGGCCTATTTCACAATTCCCTTTTGCAGTTCCTCCTGACGCTGCTTTTGTGGGTCAAGCTATCGATAATCTAGATGAGTTCCAGCAACAGGTTGCTTATGATAGAACTGCTCACCTGGGTAAGATGGGCAAGTGAAAGGAAAAAAAGGTGCTCGTCCAACCCGCCCTCATTTGCAGACACATTTCAGCGAGCAAAAGGATTGCCTCTACTTTGCAAATTTTTTCCCCAAAGTTGACAAGCCAGAATCTCAGATGCGACCAAATGATTACACACTACATGTCATTGGTGTTAGCCTTCAAAGTGCCACAACATTTGACAAAGTAGAGATGATGGAGGAGACTTCAAAAGTCATATCCATGGATTTTATCAAGAAGAATCATCATTTGGAAAAGATCCAAGTGGAGAATGCTAGTCTCTGAGATTCCCTCACCCAGCAAAGAAAGGAAGATAAAGCTCGGAGCTCAGAAATCAATTGTCTGCAAATCCTGTTGGCCCAGGCTAATTCAAAAAAAAGGGAAGCTGCAGTCGACCTTCAACAATGTGAGATCTCAACTAAAAGGCCAAGAGGCGACAAGGAACGTGGCTCTGAAAGAATTGCAGGAGAAGGATGCAAAGATACAACAATTAAAGGCAGCCTCTAGGGATGTTACTTAGGTCCAAATGCAGCTGCGTGAGGAAATTCTTCTAAAAGAAGGTTATGCCTGTCAACTGAGTGAGGCTCAAGTATCATTGTCTGACGAAAAGATGAAATTCAAAGCAGAACTGAAAGCAAGAGAGGCTAGTCTTGGACAATCCGGTGAGCGCATTTCAGAGGTGGAGACTCTTTTGTGGCATGAACAAGATCGTGCATTGCAGCTGTAGCAAGCTATCTAAAATGGAGAGGCAAAGATCCTCACTTTGGAGAATTAAGTGGCCATTGAACAAAGCAAATGCAATAGGCTCCAGTAGGAGATGGTTGCGAAGGATGATGAAATTTTGTGATTGCTGAGTATTCCACCTCTGGAGCAGGTTTCCCAAGACTTTTCTACCATGTTGACAAAATTGTATATTTCTCATTGGGAAAAGGTAAAATAGTACCGCCCTTTGCTGCAACATGTGCTAAGATTCCTTAGTGAAGCGCAATCCCTTCGTGCTGAGTCCAATGTCATCATTAGTAGTTCCATGCTTTTCATCGATCCTGAGTTCCCGGTAGCCCAGGATCTTATTCAATTGTTGTATTCTGCTCAAGATGAAGAATTAAGGGAAAAGGGGATTGTTGACCATCGACAGTTGATTAGAAAGAAATTTTTTTTCATCAACCGACACAGGGTAATCATGCAGGCTTCGACAGTCCTTGCACCCTTACAGTTTTAAGTTTTGGACGTCAAGTAGCGTTTAGAGAGCTTTGTTTCATTGGGCCTACCTTCTTTGTTTCTCGCAGATGATACTGTGTTAGGGATTGAGCAAATATTAAGCTAGTTTGAGCATTTGCAACAAGATAGAGATTTCTTGCAGCGCCTAAGCAATCCTATTTTGGCAGCCGAGGTGGAGTGTCTTCTACATCCTCTGGCCCAACTCTTTGCTCTCCTAAAGTAGGTCCAAGATGAACTTGCACCCTTACCTTTTGATGAAGTGATTTGCCTGGATCAGTATTTCCAGAATTTAGAGACGCAAGTTCCACTCTCTGAGGATGAATGGTTTCCTTTGCAATAGGCCTTTGATCTGCTCTGTTCTGTTTTGGCATAAGGTCTGGTCTGCGAGCGCACAGTTTTGGGTTCCCATATTTCACAGGTAGAATTTCCTCTATTAGTCACCAAAAAATGTTCATATTAAAAATCCCGTAACTAAGATCGTTGCAGGCAGGGAGTGAAGTCTTGGGGTCATTTTGTTGGGTGTGATGTTCAGGGCGACACGACATGATTTTCTGTTTGGTGGTGGTTTTTCCTTTTCGGCATGTTTGGGAGTTGTTTCCAGAGTCGCTAGCTCTATTTATGCTTTCTTTTTCCCTGTTAGTAGGGGTTCAAAACTTTTCAAGAAGAACAATTAAGTTTTCTTAGTAGGAATTTTAGCCTTTTAAAACTATTACTGTTTTCTCGAGAAGGTTATTCAAACTGTGCCTATGGCCTTTGTGATACTTCTTTTAGTATGCTTTGATGGTCTTTTCTGTGCTATTCTATTAGAATTCCAATAACTTTGGGAATGCATTTATCTAAGATTTTGCCGATTAAACTATGTTTTGCACTTGTTATCTAGTAAATGCATGATGAGTATTTCCTTATATTGCAAAGAAATTTAATTTTGTCTTGGTTATGTTCCTGATTCAGACTTGTAGATTGTTGAATGGGCTTTAAAATCATATGTACTTGGGTTTTTTATGCTCATGTCTTCTAAAAATGCTCTGGCGTATCGCCTCAATAGTCTAGATTTATTGTTTTAAAAGTTATCTTCTTTTCCCTTTCCTCCAAACCCATAAGGAAGAGCTGACTTCTCAGTCCCGGAGGTCATTCAGTGAAACCCGTGCAACTGGTCCCCCATCACTGAATTTCCCATAAGGTTGTTCATTTCCAAGGTAAAATTTAGAGTCAACAGTCACCTGGAAAGGCCTATCCTTATAGCAAGTTCTCCTTGATCAAGGTATCCTCAAACCTTACCAAAAATATTCCCATGGGTCCTCATCTAATGAAAAGTCTAGATACTGGTCTAAGAACAAAAATATTGTCAATGATGGAGTCATGAATGCCAAGCGTGTCCACACTATTACAATTCTAACCAAACCTACAACCACCAATAACCCATCCAACAACCACTCTAATTCCCTGAACTCATCAAAACCTTGCAACAACATCTCCATTCTTGGTCGATCATCTCATCCCAACAATCAACCTCAACATGAATACACTCAACTTGTTGAACCTATTGAGGTTGTCTTCCAAAAGCTTGTCAAGACTGGTGTCATGGTCTTTCCCATGACTTGTTCGTTTGAACCCAACCAACATAAACCCCAATGGTACAATGAAAATAAATATTGTGAGTACCATTGTGTTCAAGGGCATGATACAAGAAAGTGCATGAAACTCAAAAATTATATTCAAGACCTAATTGAGAAGGGTGACATTGAGGGTAGCAAATCCTAATAATTCCAATGATAAGATCAAGGTGTATCAATACCCCTTCCCTAATCATATGGTAAGGATAAAATTTCATTATCTCATTTAGTCCCCTATGATTATACCAACAATATCACTAGATTTGACTCCCTAGTGGATGTAATTAACCTTCTAACAACCATGTCAACACCATCACTATCCAAGGGGTTGACCCTGTATTGAAACCCCGTAGACCAAGGGAAAACATTCAGGGAGCCCCTCCTCCTTAGTCATCAAGAAGACTGACCCAATCCAAGATAATCATCCAAGGTGCTTCATCCTCCAATCCATCTCCCCCAAATGACTACAACATCACTACCCATAGAGGGAGAGTAACTATACAAGGAGCTCCTACTCCTTTGCCTCCCACTTCCACATCTTTCGCCAATCAATATTATATCCTTAACCACCTCAGCAAGATGCTTGCACAAATATCCATCCTTGAACTCCTCAAGACTTCACCAGTCCATAAAGAGATCCATGAATAGGCCATGGTAGAATCTCATGTCCTTGACAACATTAATCTCACTCAATTCCAGGACTTGATAGGTAATCTTGCTAAACAACATCACCTAGTATTCACCTCCAAAGATGCTCCATCTATTGACCCTTATCACAATAAACTTCTCCACATTGAATCCATTATACATAAACACAAAATAAAGAGATTCCTTATAGATGGTGGATCCAGTTTAAAGCTATTTACATATAAATTAATCAAGGAATTGGGATTCTCTGAGGATCTGATTGATCCATCTAGTAAGATCACAATAAAGGCATATGATGATGTAGAACAAGTCTCAAAAGGCATAATCACACTGCCTCTTCAAGTAGGCCTTGCAATAGTTGAAACTACCTATCAATTATTAGACCTTGATCTCCCCTATAATATTCTCCTCAGGTGCCCATGGATCCATTGCATTCAAGTCATTCCATCCACTTACCATCAATTCCTAAAATTTCCATACAATGGTAGTTAAATCACTATCTCGGCTGATCCGCAACCTTTTCAATATTGTAAACTTCTTGAAGGGAAACATCCCTACCATTTCCCACTCAACACACCCGCTTCACCATCAACCCCCAACACCTCCAATTTTGCATCCACTTCCACTCAACCTGAGATCAAGGTCAAGATCATTGACAAAGGATGTGGATACTATACCCTTCAAAATGCACTTTATGTGGGACAACTCCCTCCTTCTCCTAAGTCTTACTATAGGCCCAAGAGAAATTGAAATTCAGAAGAAACCTACCATATGGTGGAAGAAAACTACATTCCAACAATGGGGCCCACTTGATGAGGAAAGTCTTGAAATTGATGTCACCTCCTATCTCTACAGAGAATAAAATGAGGCACTTGTAGACATTCCCAAAGAGATGTATCCTAAGGCATCAACTATAGTAGAAAAGATGGGTTATAAAGGACATGGTATAGGACCTAAGGAACAAGGAAGGAAAGAACCCATCTCACCAAATACATACAGACACAATAGAGGCTTGGGCCCAGTGCCCAAGGTTACCATCAGTGGTGCTCCAACAAACCCTCCTAACATCGACGACTCCGATGAAGATGAATTTCACGAAGTGCCTTTCGAATATCTTGATGTTGGTAAAATTGATGTTGTACACCTTGCATAAAAATGTTTTTAATTTTTTATTTATTATTTGGTTTCCCATGGCCATGTAATGTAATATTTATTTATTTGATGTCGCACATGGACATGTAACATGAAGAGATTCCTTGGGAATATTCTTGGCACTACTTGATGAGTTGTATTGTAACATTGGGATACATTATATTATATTTATTTAATAATGGGGAAATAAATTTAATAAAGTACCCAATATTAGATGTGGGGTCACAGGGTAGGTAGTCCATGGTTTTGTAGCACATGGTTTTCATGTAATACCACTTGGTGGTTTTGTGGGAGATTGTGTTTATAAAAGAAACCACAAGGGTAGTTGTTTGGGTTAGAGCCAATTATTCAGGTTAGCATTTGTGGAGGTTAGAATCATGGCATGGGATGTGTGGTTACATGCTTGTTCACATGGAATGCTTGTTGATGGCTGATTTTCAGAAGGTTTCACAGTTGTATTGTTATGTTCTAGTGTTGAATAATACATGGTGATGGATGCTTTTGGAGGCTGGGTTTTTTCCTCATGAGGTTTTTCCTAGAATATATCTCATGTCATATTTGATGGTTATGTTGTCTATTTTTTGCATGTGGATTCTATATGATTATTTTGTTGAAATCTAAATTGGGTTATGTGGAAATTGTCATAAATTTGGATGCAAGTTTCCTTACAGATGATATATTTATCGACCCCTATGTAAACACCATCACCACCTCTTATCCATATGACCTTCCACTTGTATACCTTGAACTCATTGATTGGGACCAACAAGGGTCACTGGCTCTTGACATTTGTTTTGATGATAATTCCCTCTTAGCACTCTTAAACATGAATGACCTTGAAGAGCACATAATTGTAAATCGAATTCAACTTCATGGGGAGGCATACTTTGGTAGTCATTTCAAATCCCTTAGTTGCAAAAGTGAAAAGAAAAACCCAAATTCCCCTGGTGAAAACCTTAATGAGGCATCATCAGACACAAAAAAAAGTAAAAAGAAAGGATATATCTTCTACTGAAAACCTAGATCAAGCACTAGAAGATGAGGGACTTGACCTACCTACCCTGGTTCCCCTGCTACATGAGAGATCCTCACTATTGATAGAAGAGACCGATATAGTCAACAAGGGCACTAAGAATAATCCAAATAATGTGTTTGTTGCGAAGTCTCTCACTAACCAGGAAAAGAAAAATATTGTGATCTTTCTCAAGGAGACCCAAGTTAGTTTTTCTTGGTCATATGCTGACATGCCAGGCTTAGATCTAGAATTGGTGGTCCACCAATTTGTTGTTCGTCCAGATGCCAAACTAGTCAAAAAAAACTTTTAAAGATGCACCCTCAGATTCCTTTATTGGTTAAAGTGGAGTTACAAAAAATGCAAGATGTTTGATTCAATAGACCCATTGACTATCCTGAGTGGGTCTCAAACATTGTACCTATTGGCAAGCCTGTCAAAGGCATGCACATCTACAAAAACTTCATAGATCTTGACAAATAATTCCCTAAGGATGATTTCCCCTTACCAAACATTGATATGATCATTAATATCACAACTAGGGATGAGATGCTTTTATTAATGGACAGTTCCTCCAATTACAACCAAATTAAAATTGCAACTGAAGATCAACGCAAAAAAGCCTTTACTACTCCATGGGGAACATTATGTTATTAGGTCATACCATTTGGATTGAAGAACATTAGTGCCACATCTCAAAGAGAAATGACCAAAATCTTCCATGATTTGTTAAATGACATTATGGAGGACTATGTGGATGAACTCCTAGGTAAATCAAAGACACGATAAGGCCATATTGTAGTCCTAAGAAAAATATTTGAGTGGTTAGAAAAGTATAATGTAAGGCTTAATCCTAAGAAATGTGTCTTCAAAGTTACTTATGGTAAACTTATAGGCTTCATTGTGTCACACAAAGGAATCAAAGTTGATCTAGCCAAGGTAAAAGCAATCATGGATATACCACCACCGAAAACTCTCAAGAAGCTTTATAGTCTCCAAGGTAAACTCCATTCCATCTGTTGGTTTATTTCTGAGCTTGTAGACAAGAGCCACCCATTTTCTCACCTCCTGCAAAATGATACCAAATTCCAATGGGATTGTTTGTGCCAAAAAGACAGATAAAATCAAAGAATACTTGGCTTCCCCACCAATATTAATGCCTTCTATTCCTGGGCAACTCCCTCTTTTGTATATTTTTGCTACATCAGTGGCCCTAGGGGAATTACTAGCACAAGTTGATGATCAAGGAAAAGAGTGCAACATATATAATATCAGTCACACACTAGTAGGTTATGAGCTTAACTACACTCCAATTGAAAGAGTATGTCGTGTAGTAGTTTTCAACACTCAGAAGCTCTGCCACTACATGCTAAATCACAATACCAAGCTCATTGCAAATATTGACCCTCTCAAGTACCTACTCTCAAGGGCCAATCTCACTGAATGCACGACTAAGCGGGTTATACTACTAATTGAATTTGACATTGATTATGTAGACTACAAGGAAATAGTAGGACAAGTCATTGCCAATTAGCTAGCTAACACCCCTCTGCAAGGAGAATATCCCTTAATTGCAAAATTTCCAGATGACACCATCATGACAATCACACAACCTACCAAATGGCAGCTTTACTTTGATAGTTCTTGCACACAACATGGATTGGGGGCAGACATTCTATTGGTCACCCCTAAAGGAGATTGCATTCCTAAGTCCTACAAGATAGCCTTGGCATGCATAAACAATATTGTGAAATATGAGGCCCTCATTACTGGTTAATGCCTGTCTATTCAATGGAAGATCACTGACTTGCATGTATATGGAGACTCCCAACTTATCATTAAACAAGTCAATGATGAGTACTAAACAAAAGATGATAATTTGCTCCCTTATTGTCACATGGTAGAAGAATTTAAACAACATTTCTCTTCCATCCATTTTGAGTGGATTCCTTGAGAAAATAATAGAGATTTTGGTGCTATGGATAGTATTGTTCCCTCTTATAGATGCCAAAAAAAAAGTCAAAAGTGTGAGTTCCTGATTGAGAACCTTCCGGTCCTAGCATTATATGTTCTTGAGTCTGACATGGTATGTGTTCTTGTTGGTCCTAGCTCACCCTAGTATTAGGACACCTATTCCTACCTCGAGGACAACACCATCCCCCCTCATCTTACCAAAACCCAACAATAGGCTTTCATTCATTGATCTGCCCATTACACTATTCTCAAAGATACCCTATTTTGAAGGTACTTCGATGGAACCATCCTAAGGTGTTTAGATAAGGAGGAGACTAAACAAGAATTATGCAAGATACATGAAGGTATCTATGTGGCACAGTCAAGCGGTCTCACTTTGGCTAAGAAGCTACTACATATAGGATACTATTGGCCTACAATGGAATAGTACACATACCACGATGTCAAGATATGTGTGCCTTGTTAGAAACATGGTGATAAGATTTATGTGTCATCTCAAGACCTACAACCACTCATTACACCCTAGCCCTTCTCATAGTGGGGGCTTGATCTCATTGGCCACAAATTATCATCACTATCACATAGTACTTCACCAAGTGGGTAGAAGCCATACCACTCACCTTTACCACTAGCAAATAGATTGCAAAATTTATCCTGAACTGCTTAATTTTCCACCATGGAATCCCAAACATTATCATTACTAGCAATGGCAGACCCTTTAGGAATAAGGATGTCAAAGAATTATGTCAAAAAATTTCCATCCAACATCACTTTTCCACCCCATATTGTTGGCATATGGACACTCCAATGAGACATTGTATGTGATTGAAGGTTTTGTCATTGATGGCAACCTTGCAATCCTATGCCACCAGCAAGATATCATACTGGCAAAGCATTACACAGGCAAGACAGTGCATCGGCATCAACAAGATCACTCTACACCGGCACTGGCACCGGCACAGACACAGAAGAAAAGATGTATACCGGCATAGAGGCCGACAAGATTTTTGATATGTAATATTTTGTTTATTATTGTACGCTGACTTGGCAAATTGTAAAATGACTCTTGTATATAAAGGAGATCATTGTAGACATTTAGAGATGTAATGTAGCGAGCATAAAGAAAATTATTAGGCAGACCTAATGTGTGAATTATAGGTCAAGGGTATATGTAAAGAATAGAGCAAGAACCGGTACTGAATCTGGCATTGGAGATGCTATTGTAAAGCAGTACAAGTTATTGGATTAATATAATCCTTATTGTAAGTCAATGTGACTTCTCATTGAGCAGTGAGCTCTAGGCAGTTGGCCTTCCTGCATGTGCAGGCCCCTATTGTAAGTAATATTCTCTTATTGGCCAGTAAGTGAATATTGTGGGTCACAAATCCGACCAAGGTTTTTCCCACACCGGGTTTCCTCATTAAACATCTTGTGTTATGATGTTCTTTTCATGTGGATGTTTTTGATTCTATTTATTGCATTGATTCTTGCATATCGGTATACTGTTATTTTATGTTCTGCATGTTTTAACTTAAGAAATTCTTATCACCGGTTAGATACTGATTCACCCCCCCCCCCCCCTCTCAGTATCTGTGGGAATCCTAACACATATTACCTGCAAGGCAACGGTAAAACTAAGGCTTCAGATAAAACTCTTATCTAGGTCCTCAAAAAGATAGTTAATGAAGTGGGTCGTGATTGGCACATGCAAATCCATCCTACCCTTTGGGCCTACCACACAAGTATCTACACACCCACATGAGCCACACCATATTCCCTAGTCTTCAGCTCTAAAGTTGTCCTCTATCTTGAGATCAATCACCCCTCACTTCGGGTGTCCCTATAGATCATTCTTCTTGATGAAGAATACAGAGTGGCTAGGCTACAAGAGCTTGAATTACTAGATGAATGATGCCTTAAAGCATTGAATCATCTCTAGGTTTATCAGAATTTCCTTCACGTCCGCTACAACATGAAGTTCAAGACCCAATAATTTGATATTGGTGACCTTGTCGTCATGGAAAATTAGAAGAATCTTTACGATCGAGAAAAGAAGGGCAAGTTCAAGCCTAATTGGTTGGGGCCCTATGTCATCACTGAAAATATATGGTTCTGAGGTATATCAGTTGGCTACACCTAAAGGAGAACCATTGGATGATCCCATGAACATCCTACACTTGAACAAATTTGTCCCAATTTTTGAAAAGCAAAAACAATGAAAAACAAGAAAAAATTTTAAAAATTAAAAAATGAAAAAAAGTAAAGAAAAATATTTTCATCCATAACTGAAAACCACTCTATGGCACAATGGTAAATTATCTTTGGTAAAAACTATTTTCAAGTGCTAAGGTATATAATTTGGATCCACCATCTCTTTGACCACTCATCATTCCTACTTGCATCACCCACTGCTACACACACCCCGACCCCCACATCCATATTTCTTTAGTGATGTGACAAATTAATTTGCCATTCATCTTTGCTATGCCTATCATCCCTCTCTCATCTATGTAAGAAATATTCACCTCAATCACGTCTCCATTTCCCATCATGGATATCCCATCACCTTCTCCCTCATGTTGATATGATGAGCTACATTCAACGTTGTGAATAAGGATCATCCCATCACACTGAGCTTTATCCCATCGCACTAAGATTTCCCTAGTACACTGATATTTTCCTATTAATTTGAGCTTATCTTGACTTGCACATAGACCAAACACCCATTCACACCATGCCCATCAAACTTGAGAAGAAATTTTCCCTTCTGCATGCACTGCACAACCACATTATCTTTTGCTACCTATTAATCATATCCACTATCTTTTCCCATCAGTATGCATCCTTCCCATGTCTAGTAGTCTATCTACATCCTTGTACTACTCTTGGCAAGATATGTTAATTGGTCATGTGTGTGTTGTTTGCATGATTGGTCTTTTCACTTTGATTTTTATTGTGTCCTATGCCCATATCTATTCAAGGTTATCTTGATCATTCTATATCTTGTTATGTCCTGGAGGGTGTATATAGGGACATATTTTTGTGGTATGACATGTTTGATGGTTTCTCTTATATGATCCAACACCTCTCACATTTACACCATCATGGGTGTTTGTGAACTTGTGTGCATTGATATAACCTATTGTTTGAGAATCTAGTCCAAGCATTGGATATTCACTACATCCAGACTTTTATAGCCAGTGGTGTAGACAATCTGTTGCAATATCAAAAACTAGGATTTCTCTCCATATTTTACACAAAAAATCAAATCCATCCACCCATCCTCCATTCATCTCATTCATCATTTCCCTTGACCCGAGACTCCAATTTATTCATCCATCCCCCTTCTTCTTATTCTATCCCATGTATTTTATTATACTATGTTTGGCACATCACAAAAATCATTCATTCCCGTTTGCATTTACATTGTCATTTCTTATACATTTATCTATTAGGTTGCATTTTCTTTAAGATGGTCTTTATCTATCTTGCATTCACGTTATTGTGTTACATCTTTTCATTGCATTTTCCATATCATATTAGGATTTATTTTAACTAGCTTTCATATCCACGTACTTCATTTTAGGGTTCATTGCATCTTTTCTATTTTTGTTGCATACCATTCCCTTTTAGTATTCATGGTCTTTCATCTTTTTGCATCTCATTATAGAATTCATTTTATTTCATTTCATCTTAGTTCATTAATGGATGAATTTCATTGCATATTATCTCCTTATAGGGTTCATTGTACATTATTCCATTCTATATCACTTTATATCATTTTTAGATTTATTTCGTTATAGGATGTATTTTATCTTACGATTCATTTCATTTCTATGTACATATCATTGCATCTCATTTAACAATTCATTTCATTGCATATGCATCCATTTTTCATCCCATTATATATATCTATATCACAATAGAACCCATAAATATGCATCATCATAACATCATATTCATATGCATCATCATATATCATAATTATTAAACTTTTAACATTATGCATGTATCATAACTACCTCATCCTGTGCCCATCACAATAATCAACAAATCATATAGGCATCATCATATATACATACATAATGCATCCTACATACAGCATGTGTTAGGAATATCATATACATTCATACATACAAAATATCATAACATCGCATATATGTATATCATATGAATAACACACACACACACATCACATAGGTTCATACATACATCCATCCATCTTTCATCACACACATGTTAGCAACATTATAATCATCATCATCATAGCATAATAATAACCAACAAGCATCATGATAAATCCATCATAGAATGCATCAACAATCCATAATAAATGTCCATCATAATACAACAATAAATGAATCACCACCAAAATCATGTGTCATATCATATATATATCAAAAAATCATGATGTTTCCAATCATAATATAATGAAATACATTCTTAAATGGTCATCAAAACTATGTGAGTCTAGAAGATACCCAATTCTCTCTCTGTCGGTCCCTAGATTTGTGCATCCCCTTGAGGGTATTGTTGGTGGAGGCTGAGGTGCATGCATTCTCACTCATCCCCCTTAAGTTTGTTACTATGTGTGCCTAGATTGTGTGCTCTTAGTAAAGGATTTTTATCTCCCCTCTATGGGTACAACCTAGTGATATTGATCCATGTAATATTGTGTCTCATGAGCCATCCACTGAATTTGTGTCTGTGCACCCATAACCTCATTGAGGACCTATTTCATCCTACCTAGTATCAATAGCTACCTTGTCATATCCCTCTCCCCTCTAAGTTTGGTGACATCGGTCTAACTCTGTGTCAGTTGTTCCCTCACATCCTCTAGCTCTATCTTGAGCTCCTAGATCCTCCCCACCATATCTCCTCCTTGGCCCTCCTATAGTACCTCTTCGGTAACATTTACCTCTATCTTGTAGGAATCCTGCTCTGTCCTCATATCCTTGAGGGGCACCTATAGGGTGTCCCTCTCCACCTGTAGGTTTTCCCTCTCTACATGTACCCTATCCACCTAAGCTTGCAATCTCTTTGCACAAGCCCGCTCTCCATCTGTCTTGGCCCTCTCTTGGCCTACCTTATCATGTAAGCTCACTTACCAAGATCTCTTAGTGTCCCTGTCAGTTTCCATCTGGTCCAACATATCCTATGTAATAATCAGTTTTGATTGTGGTTGTGGTTGTGGTTGTGGTTGTGGTAATGGTAGTGTTGGTCACTATCCCTAAGGTACCTGTACATGTACCCATGGGGAGTCTTCCCCCTCCTAACCTATCACCACACTCATAACACCAACCTTAGTGCTTGCAACCTTGCCTCTACCATTGGGACATCTCTTCCTCCTCCCTAATCTCCCTCTCCCAGACTGCTTGCACAACTGGTGGTGCTCCCTCATCTTCCTCCAACACCCTTGATATGGTAAGCTCAGTCGGTTTGTGTATCTCCTACCATGTGTTGTAAGAACCTATCATCCCCACATATATGAAATCCTCTTGGGGATCCCAATCAATCGGAGTCATATATATGAAGCTACTATGGGCATGCTCCAGCTCCACTAAGTCTCTGTAGGTACTGGTCTTGAAAGTGCTTCGTGGGTGCGTCCTCTCCTTTCCCACTTTATCCTATTATATCCCAAACTATCTCATCACTTGATGTAGTAGATAGTAGTTGATAACATTAATTGTGTGTCCCATCATCCAACATTGTGTCTGAACATATGCTAGATAATATTGATCTTCATCCCAAACCTCAAACATCTTGTATGGCCTCCAGATGAAGTCCATCATCTCATCAATGCACCAGTGTCAAAATCCCATGACTCCCACTTGTGTGTAGTGGAGAAGGCAATCATATCTATCAATATAGGAATGGTATAACCACCGATCTCATACTCTGATCAATAGATGGCTATGTTCTTGAATGCCCAAATATGTAAGAGAGTCACTCTTGTAGCTAGGTTCTTTTATCCTCAATAAACACACATGTGAATATCATGATACAACTGACCTATCATCACACAACCCCGGGAATACTATACCCCCACGTGCATCATCCTATATAGACATCGGGACCATCCAATAGAGAAGTTGTGACCACTGATGTCGAGTATCATGCACCCATTGATCAATTTTGCTAGATATAGAATCAATGCAAAATCCACTGCTATCTCTCGATTGCTGGCTCTAGCCACATCCTTGTGTGTTCCATGGGAATATCATCTATCCAACATAGTATCCTCAGGTATTTTTCACCATCCTCAAGCTTTTACTATGGGATAATAACACCCCTAATGGACACTCGCAAAATTGTCTAGATGTCCTCAAGTGTGATCAACACCTCTCTTGTGGGAAGGTGGAAGGTGTATGTGTCGCTGTGCCACCTCCCAATTAGTGATGTAATCATCACATTGTGTGAACACGCATGCAACCACTCAGAGGCATGATCCAATCCTAGCACCATCAAATCTATCTACTCTACTATTCTTATTATTTGTCATAGTCCTATCATAAGAGGTCAATAATCCCTAGACTCGATTGGTCATAGCACCTCCTGCATCTGGAACATGAACCTCATAAGATCCTCTTCTATCCCTCTCATTCTCATTGGGGTATTTCCTTTCTTTTTATTTCCTTAACCTTTTTTTCCCCTACCTTCGTCAGTTCTCCCAACAAGAGACATTGATTGGCTTGGTGCGAACGCCAAAACCAAGACAGAGATGCCAGACCATAGCTACAGATGTCGATCTAGAGAACAACCCTCACTTTTTTCCCCTACACAAATAGTGTTTTCCTGAGTGTCACCCATGCAAACACCCTCCATCCACATAGATGCTAGCCATTTGTGTAGACATGGTTCTCCTTGTGAAGAGGCCGTTAGAGAGGCTCAAACATCAAACTAGTAATCAACATCTGTGTCCTCCCAACTTTTCTATCCCTAAACCTAGAATTTATGGTGCATAACTACTAAATTGTTGAGTCAAGATAGGGTACTCACTGGATCCCCATGCTCGACCGATCTCTAGAAGCATCAGATGTGCTCTCCCATCTGCATATGGTGTGGCACGATCGACGTCTTTCTCTACACTCTCTTTAGCTCCTATACTAGATATGTGAAATGAACCTTTAATGGCCCCCATGAGGCCTCTATATGCCTTTCCTTCATCTATCTATCATCCATTCTCTACTTATTGTCCCCTTTTCCTCGTCACCTCCTTCTACTCTTCTTTATTCTTCTCTTTTTTCCTCACTCTTATGCTTTTTTCTTCTTTTTTTCGAGAATTTTCTCATAAAATTTTAATTTTATTCAATTAAATTCTCAAGGGGGCATCCCTGACTCAAGTTTCCACATTAGGGCATCTTTTTTATTCTTTTACCCATCATGAGTCCCTTCCTCCATGTAAAATAAGGGCAAAATGTAGATGTCTAAAACCAATTAAATTAGTATTTAATTAATCTAGCCTTTTCGCATAATTAATCAGATTAATTATGTTCATCCTCATTTTTCTCAAAATTAATTAAATTAAATTTTAATTAATTTTGTCACTTTAGCCATGTAATTAATTTATTGAATTAATTATACCCAATTCTTCTAGAATTCATTCAATTCCCAACCTTAATCAATGTTTTCTTCTAATTCTGATTAGCTAATTAATTCTACCATGATTCCTGCAAATCCTCCTCCTAATCCTTATCATTTATCCTAATTAATCAAGCCTAATCATGATCATCATTTTCTTCAATTTTAAATTCCTTCACTCATTCTCTTTCCCCATGTCCCATCCTCCTAATTAATCCACTTGCCCTCATAATCCTCCATTATCTCACCTAATCACTCTCACTATTCATTTGCACACTTATAATCACCATGATTAGGAGGTGGTCAACTTCTTGCCAAAAATTGCATTCCCATATCACTTCCCAACCTTAAATGCCACCCACTATTGTCTATCCAAGGAATTTTTTAATCCCTCGAGTCTCCCCATTCCCTCTCTTCCCAAGGAATTTTTAAATACTTTTATCCTTTATTCTTCCAATGCCCCCTCTCTCTTCAAAATTTTTAATTCCCTTTGTCCTCTCCCAAGGATTTTTTAATTCCTTTCTCCTATTCCCAAGGTACTCAAGGATCTCAAAACATGTACTTGATAAGTATGGAGACAAGAAATGCCTTTATGGAAAAATCTCTTGGATCTACCACTTTTCCTCTCAAGTCCACCTCACCTTCTTTCAACCCTAGCCTTACATCTCCTTTCAATCTTGACTGTCCATTCTGGGACCCTCAAATTGATAAATTGGAGTCTCCTCCCTTCATAATTAATCCATCTTTTTCATATTTTTATGATATCAAGTTGAGCCAAGAAATCCATCAATAATATCCTTATTATGCCCAAATCTAGCCACATTTAGTAAATCCCTCAGTCATCCTCATATTGTTGTATTTGGAGAACAATCCACATTACTCAATACCAAGGAGAAAATCAAGTGGAGACAAGGGCGCACTTCCACTTCAAGCTCAATCAGAGGGGGTGAGAAGAAGGTATAAAAGGTTATTTGTGTATCTTCTATGCTTTTTTTGTGTTTTATGAGTTAGTATATGCAATTAAACTTCTCACCATTTTTCTCTTGAACTATTTTTGCTAGGGTTGGCTTATTGGATGAGGAAGGAGGAGGGGCTCCCTGAATGGTTACCCTTCCCCTATGAGGTGTAGGCATGAGATCAGCTCTTCACATGGTTATGGTATTGACATAATTTTAAGAGGTTCAATGCATCCTACCAGGGATACAAATCTAGTGACAATGTTGGCATAGCCATAAGGGACAGAATGAGATGATCAGCCTTTATCTTTGCCATGATTAGGGAAGGGATCTTGATACATTTTAAACTTTTCATTAGATTTGTTAGGTTTTGCAACTAAAACTTCAAAGTCACCCTTATCAATATTGTCTTGAATGTAACTTTTATGCTTCATGCATTTCCTTGTATCATGACCTTGGACATGATGGTAATCACAATATTCATTTTCATTATACCACCGAGGTTTGGACTGATTGGGTTCATATGAATGGGTCACTAGGAATACTATGGCATTAGCTTTGATAAGATTTTAAAAAACAATCTTTAAAGGTTGGGCAAGGGGAGTATACTCTTGCTGAGGTTGACTACTAGGGTGATATGATCGGGTGAGAACAAAGATAATATTGCGAGGTTTGGATGAATTTTGAGAATAGGATTAGTTATGAGATATATTATTGGTGTTGGTTGGTTTGGATGGTATGGTTACGGTTTGGACATGCTTAGCATTGGTCACTCCATTATTAACAACACTTTAATTCTTTGACCAATACTTAGGCTTGTCATTAGATGATGACCCTAGGGAATATTTATGATAGGGCTTAAGGACACCTTGCTCAAGGAGGACTTTCTTTAGGGCTAGACCTTTCCTAGTGACTTCTTCAAAAGTCTCAAGACATTGGCAACTCAAGCGGTATGATATTTTAGGTACAAGGTTGCATTTAAACAACTAGACTTGGTAGGACTTAGGTATATCCCAATGAAATTTCCTAATAAGATGTCGCCACCTTTGCAGGAAGTTGGTGAAGTTTTCTCCATTTCATTGCTTGGTATCACATTGGTCTACCATGGACACATAATTCTAAATATTATACTCATAATGAGCCACAAACTTCTCTACAAGAGTGAGGAATGACTTGATGGAACAATGGAGTAAGGCAGAGAACCAAGCAAGAGCGGGTCGGCTTAGATGTTTTGGAAAAACTCTTCTTAGGTATGTGTCACAATTGGAGACCTCTTAGCAAGCTATATAAAATTCTCTCACATTTTCTCTAAGATCTTATTTCCCCTTATACTCATCAATTAGGGATCTCAAGACTAGGTGGATAGGGGACCACTGAGATGGATGAATCAAAAGGATAGGGACATATTTCTTTGAATGCATAGAAATTCTTGTGTGTTTGTTCCTTTAGGTTTTTAATCACATTCTTCATGTCCTCAATTTCTTTCATAAGGTCAAGTGGTTAATTTTGGACATTACGGAACCCTTGACTCAAATTGGATGTTGGATATAGGTAGATACAGTTGGGATACCACCACCAATGTATTGGTATGAAGATGGAGCCACTTGGGAAGTAGCCGAAGGATACAAGGTAGACACTATGCTAGCAGGTCGTAGGATAGTATTGATGTATTTGTTAGGATTATGCAAAGGTGATGAAGTTTTGTATGGTTGAGTGGTAGGGTTGGAAGTGCTAGTAGGAACATAGGTGTTTGGTTATGGATTAAGTAGAGAGTCAAGAACAGGCCAATTAGTGAAATCATTGTTCATAGGAGTATAAAGGATAGACCTATCGAAGTTGGGTGGAAATCTAACTCCATGTGAATGAGACTTGGTAGGAAACCACTAGGATTGGATTTGATCATTTTTTCTATCATCTCATGGTTATTTGGATCCCTAGGAAATATTTCAAGCAAGGCGAGTGCTTAGGTTGGTCTACAAATTCTTGCTTTTCTTGATTGTCATAATTAACATAGATATTGGGATTAGATAGCTCATCTCTTTGGGCAGCCATCTTTTTCTTTTGTGAACGTGTATGGACCATACAAGGGTAACCTTGAAGTGGCAAGGAAGGAAAAGGATGTGAATGTTATGAATGCGGTAAAGGGATATGAGGTGAAGATGGAAATTTGGACTTAGTATTTTGGTTGATGCTCAAAAATTTTGATCCTTAGGGTATGATTAGATTGGATTAGATACGATTGGATTGGATTGGATTGGATAAAACCTTGGTCATTGGATTAGGATTGGGTTAGGTTGGATTTGGATAACACCTTAGTTCTTTGATTAGGATTAGGTGAGGTTCAATTTGGATAGCACTTCAGTCATTTGATTAGGATTAGGTGAGGTGTAGGGATTAATGATGTGGTCTAAAATCAAGGTAACAACAAAGATAGGTTAAATCTAGATATTTTGATTAGGATTGGATTAGGATCAAGTCTTTTCCAACTTAGGATAAGATAAGTTCCTAAGAAAGATTAGATGAGGATGAGTGTTTGGATCAACCCAAATGATTGAATCTAATTAATCAAAGTAATTAAGATAGATAGTTTCTCAAGAACCATCAATTAGGGATTGCCAAAAAATAACATCTAAATCAAACTTTTGCAAAGTTCTAACCTTCATTTAGGGGTCAAGGATTATTGGATGGAATTTGGATCAAAAGATTGCTTTTGGTTGATGTACTAAGTCCTCAAGGATCAAGAAAGGATAATTATGGAAAATCCGATTATTGGTGGAAGGATGGTAAATAATAGAGGTTAACTAAGATGACAAAAGGCACTAGTATGGTATCTTTGGCTGGGAAATGCTAGACAATGGGATGCAACCACTCCTATTGAATTTTTTGGACAATACTACTCTTTGATCTTAGTCTCATGTTCTCAAGGGTTCTTGGTCAAACTCATTCATAAATATGTGATTTAATCATGGAAATGATGCAGGAAGACTTAGTGTTTTAGAAAAAGCTTGCAATTTCTGAGTAAAACACTCCTCTTTAGGATCTTCTTTTGACTTGACAGTTAATGGACTTCTTCAGATCTTTGGACTTTTGGATATGATCCATCGATGGTTTGAAGGGAATAATTGGAAATTTGACTCAAATGGAGACGGGGTTTGACAGTGAGAAATATGGCAAGCGAAGATGGGGTTTCAAGAGTGGAGATGGTGAAACAAAAGTAGAGATTGTGGAAGACAATTTTGACTAGGAGTTGGCAAATTTTGGTCAAATTTGGAAATTGGGAAAAAAAATTCTTGGTAATAAATATCAAACAATAATACACATTGTCCAAGTTAACACTTGAAACAAGCTTGAGATAACTTCGGGAGGAAGGCCTTCTAAAGAGGTATCATGTTTTATCCTCACCCACAAAAGAGGGGAGAATACACCATGATACTTTGGGTTTTATCTATGACAAAAAAGGGTAGGTCTAGTTTTTTTATCACCCAAGATTTCACAAGGGGAGAGCATATACCTACTACCCCATGAAGATGTGAAAAAACAAGATCTACAAGCTATTTATAAAATAAAAATCCTACTCATGCACTTAGTGGAAAAAATATGCCTTCTACAATAGAACCTGCAAAACAATAGGTTAGTAGTTTATCAAAATGGTCTTGGATGGTCATAGGTAGGCTACAAAAACAATAATAGCAAAAAATTAAATCTAAACGAAACCAAGCGGAGATGTCATTTAGTAGGTAGAGATGGTGTTCCGCCCGTGCAGAGGTTAAAATGCAAATGCTAACACAAAAGCGTCAATGCTATTTCAGGAACCTGCAAAGAACAGTTAGCCAAAAAATCAAAAATTACTAAAATCTAGTAGACAATCTGATTATTAAGACACTTCTTTAAGAGAAAAGACACCCTTCTACAGAAAAATAAAAAATAGTAAGTTTTAAAAAAAAAAAAAATGTCATAGATTGATTAGAAAGCAAAAAAAAAATAGTTTTTATTATTTTGTTAAAAACCTACACAAAAAGAAAAAATTGTCAAATCAGAGACATCGTTTTGTAGGTGCGGAGACACCATTTCTAAGGCAGAGAATACATTCCATGGGTAAAGGTGTCAAAAGACAATCCTACAGAAAAAAAAAATCAGAGAGGTCAACTATCATGATAGAGATGTCGGTTTGAAGGTGGAGATGCCACTGGAAGGGCACATATGGTGTTACAAAGAGGAGATGTCGTTTCGCTATCTATGTGTGCTAAATCACAATAAACTCAAAATTTTGTTAAATCAGGGACATGGAGTCCCTCCCGTTTTGCCAAAATGAAAGAAATAAAATGTATAAGGTTAGTTGTGTGTGCTCAATTCATAAAACAACATGAAAACACCTAGAACAACTAATCTTATACCTTCCCAAGCTCCTTTGATTGAGCTAGAAGTACACACGCCCAAACTCCACTTGATTTGCTCCTTTGATGGCTTGATGTGGAATCCTCTCCAATTGCTACATAACACTAGTGGATTGATAGAAGAGAATAGGAGGACTAGGCTAGTATAAGTGAATATGACTAAAATTGAGGATTATAGGGGATACTATGGATGAGTTATGGGATGAAATTGGAATGATAAGGGTGATATGAATGGATTTGGAACATAAACTAGCAACATAACATTATGACTCAACTGGACTGACTTGTGAAGGGAGGAGACTGTGATTTATAGACTTGAGAGTTTAAAATGAACGATTGAGATTGAAGGATAATGGAGGGATGGAATTGAGCGAGAGAAGGTGAGGTGGCTTAGGCTCTTAGCCTTGTGATAAGTGTCACAAGGTGGCATGTCTTAGGAAGAACACTTGGCATGGAGAAGAAGGAAAGGTGTGCTCACATGTGTGAGCACATCTTGGGAAGAACATGGAGATGGAAAAAGGAATAATTTTTGGCAAAGTGTAAGAGTCCTAGGTTTGAGGAGGATGGCATATGACCGGAAGAGGAAAGTTTAGTGTGGCTCTCATGGGAAAGAGTGTTCTCAAACATGTGTGAACATCCTTGGGTGAAAGATTAGGTGGATGGGAAAGTGACCCTTGCATGCAAGCTCGTTTATGAGGGGGGTTTCACATGTGGACCTTGGTAGGTGGGATGAATTTGAAATTGGAGAAAAGATTAATGATGATTAGGATTGGGTCAATTAGGCTTAATAAAAGGGTTTAAATAGAGGATTTGTAGGAATAAGGATATTAGTTAATTAATTGTGCATTAATTAACTAATTGGGATTGGGATAACCCCACAACACAATGATTACTTGTGAGGCTCCTATAGGATATTTTGGGTTTGAGTCTACTCAACTAGTTCTTAGCTCTAGGGAAAAGCTAAAAATACCGCTTCGACTGTGACTTATAAAATAAAATTAACTATTTGGGATTAGAAAAAATATTGAATAAATTGGGCAAGGTTGGGGATTAATTCAATTTTTATAAGAATTATAGATTTATATAATTAATTAATAAATTAATTATATAGCTGGGGGATAAAATTAATTAAAAATAATTTAATTAATTTTAAGAAAAATGAGGACTAACATAATCAATACAACTAATTATGCGTGGAGGGATAAATTAATTAAATATTAATTTAATTCATTTTATGTGTCTTCAGGCTAGGGGCCTAGCTCGATTGGCAAGAGCTTCTAGAGGTGAAGCACGAGGTCACAAGGTATAGTCTCCCCCCAACCCACATGGTACCAAAGGACGCGGTACGCTACCGTCACTAGTCATGTTAAAAATATTTACCCAGCGCACTGCAGCTTATAGGGGGTGCTATACCTGATTCCTGTAGTCTAAAAAAAAAATAGGTGTCTTCAATTATACTAGGTTTATTCCTACCCTCCCAAGCCTCAAATAAAAAACACCATTGGCTTCTCCAATCCTTCCTAATTTTTTTTGCACTAACATATTTGAAATGGTATTAATATTTTTAAAAGCATACAAGGTAAAATCCTTAGAAAAATAAAAAATTTTAAGGGTAGGTTATACTAATATGGATTATTTCATGTTCTCAAACTTCTTTTTCCTTCCCTTGTCCAACTAAAAGACATATTTTTCCTCAGCATAGATGTTAGTGGCTTCAAATGATGAACAATATTTGTTATAAACCATCTAGCATAGTTGATTTTATCTAAAAAACGTTACAAACCTTTCTTATGGGTTGGTAGAGACAAAGCTAATATAACACTTATTCTTTTTAAATCAATTGTGATACTATTCTTAAATGCCACATGACCAAGAAGCCTACCTTCATGAATAGTAAAAATGCACTACTTTGGATTAAGTGATATACCATATTCCTCCATCTATCAAAGACTTTCCTCAAATGAGAAAAGTGTTCTTTAGCATCCTTGGAAAAATAGTAATATTATATAAATAGGCAAGCACAATCTTATGTATTAACCTTGGAAAGCCATATCCATGTCTCTTTTAAAAGTTCCCCAAAATTGGACAAACCAAAATGTATTTTCCTATAAGCCATTTTTCCCCATCTTGTTGTGAAGGTTGTCTTATATTGGTATTCTTCCTTCACCAAAATCTAATTATACTTGGAATATCCATCAAGGAAAACCTGTCAAAACTTGAAAATACTTATAAGATTTGTCCATTGGGGGAACATATAGTGGTCTTTGAGTGAGGCTCTAGTCAAGTCCCAAAATTCTGAACACAAAATTATCTCTCCATTCTTCTCTTAATAGGTAAAAGGTTGAAAAACCACGAGGTGTTTTTGATAGGATTTCCACATAACATAATAAGCATTCACCATTACCATCTCATCGTCTATAATAAATTGTCTCTAGCTAAGACAATGACACTTTGAATAGACATATTCATAATGTTACACAAAACACTATACCTCAAATCACACTCTATACAGAACTTCAAACTTACCTATTTCCTAAACTGATTGACTACCTAAATCATCTTGTTACCATCTTTGCAACCATATCACCCTATCAGAAACACTCATCTTTTGGCAAGAAGATCTAAATGATTGTTGATTTGTTTGGTTAGTGAGTCTTTTATTTTTCTTGATTTATCGTATGTCATGTTCCTATGCTACTTAAAAATATCCACAAGTGATGAGAGGAGCGAGGATGGATCATAATCATGGTTATTGTACATTATTTTTTTGGTTTGTTTTGATGTAATAACTGGGAAAAATAAGTTCATTGTGTGTGATTGGGGTTCTATCTAGCATAAATCATCATCCTATCTAATTAAAGTTCATCTAACACTTTTTGCATTAGTATTATCATGATTTATGGTTACTTCCTCGTATATACTTACAAGATTCTATTATGACTAGTATGAATTAAGATATTCCTTATTATATCCCAATCTATTAATGACCTATTTATAGGTTAGCATCTCCCTAACCCTCCCACTCCATTCCCTCTAAGCCTACCGTACCTAGCTATAAATAATCAATCTGACCTCCCTAGCCCTTTTCACTTTGTTATTCATCTAGCAATGCACACCTTGTCATCTTATCACAAAATTGACCTTAATTTTGATCAATTTATTGAGGGGGCACCATACTTCATCCTATAGTCCATCGGGGTATGCTAGGATAGGATCTCTTAAAAATTTTAATTTTTCTTTGAAAAAATGTTGAAAATGCATCATCTCAAAGAAGGGCAAAACATAGACACTAAAAAATTACCTATGCTACCTACATCATTATCCATCTCTACTTCATCCTAAATTAATTAAATACTTTTATTATTTAATTAAGCTAACATTATTCCTCCATTCCAATTCAAAATTTGAATTTACCTTTGTCGCACTTTAGTTAAATAATTTTTAAATATTTAACTACCCTATTTCTTCAAATATTAATTAAAAATATATTATTTAATTAATTTATCCTTGCAAATTGATTAAATATTTTTTAATTATTTTAATTAATCTATTTTATCCACTAAATTATAATTAAACAATAATTTAATTTAATTTAATTAACTAACTTTATCTTCTATAATTAAATAAATTATTTAATTTATTAATTATTCATTTCCTAAATATAGTTCTTCTAATAATAAATGAAATTATTATTTCAATTATTTCCTAATATGTACATGAACTAAAGAATTGTGTTATTTAACTAATTTCTTGTGCACGTGATTATTCAATCCTATTACTATCTCCACCTCACATCTTAACTATCACTAACTCTGAGTGATTTGATTAATCAATCACAATCCACTGAATCAATTCAATAGGTTAAATACTCAACCTTCTCAATCAAGTCCTCTCATCCATTCTTGATCATTGATCTTTGAATTTGTCTCAAGTAATCTCCATCATAGAAATATATTCATAAAATCATTATAATGGAGCCTCATCCATCATTATTCTCTAACTCCAATCTTTGAGATTTCAATCACACTATTAATAGTGTTTTGCAAAATATAAGAGCTACATACCATTCCTTTGAATGAAAGGAATGCCAACATGGATGTAATCCTCTCTAAACAAGGAAATCAAACTAAATGTAATTGTAGACTTGTCTAGAGACCGAAATATCCGTTTCATTCCACCACTTTTCTTGCACATAGTAATAATTCTCAAATTAGAAAATTTGCCCAATAAACTATCTCCTAAGATCCTCATAATCATCATCATATGCATAAGAAAATAACCATGCCAAAACATCCCTCAAAATGAATCTTTTAGAACCATCTAACCATAGCTTAAGATCCATATCTATGAAATATCAAGCATAAAACATAACACTTCTGAAATAATAATGGGCAAATACCTTTTAGATGAAAAACTGCTAAGTAGACCAAGAGTGGGGAATGAGAATTATCTTCCAGGATAACCAAGTCATCATCACTCACTACAAGAACTATATCTGTTAGAGTATTCGGGTATTTACTTGATTAATTAAACAATATTTGTTTAATTATTTAAGTTCCCTTTATCTCTTTTACACTTAAGCTAACTTTAGGTTTATAATTATTAATTCTTTTATTAATTATTATGTGCAAGTCTAGGGTTTTCCCTTTTAGGGTTTCTTGATCTATTAAAGGTTGAGTTCTTTCTTTTCATTGTAAGAAGGATTATTATTGACAATATATTTTGGAGATTATTGAGCTCTCTCTTTTGGAGCATATTTTTCCTGTGTTTTTTGTTCCTTCTGTGATTTGCTTCCTTGCTTCTCCTTGTAACAGGTTTTTCAGCTTGCAGAGATCATTTGGGCTCCTATGGTGTTGTATTTTCTCAACTACAACATGGTATCAGAGCCTCAGATCTGCAGCTACATATTCTTGTTTTGAGAATTTTTGTATTGGAAGCAGATCTGGGGTTTCAGGAATTTTTTATGTACTTAGGGATTGACCTTTTTTTTTTGAAAACTTTGGGCCTAAACAGACCTCACCATCATGCTCAGAAGGCCCGAAAACCCCTATGATCATATAAAATTTAACCTATTTTGGTTCCTAAGCCTTTGGGAGTCTTTTTTTCTCAGATCCAGGTCGTACGGACCTGACACGCAGTTCCAGAAAAAAAAATTCAAAAAAAAAAATATTTCACCTTTTTACAGCATGCAAGCTGGATTTTGATTTTTTATCAGACAAAATAAAAAAAAAGGGCAAATAGGGTTTTTAAATTTTTTTTTTGGAATTTTTTTTTTTTTTTTTTTGTGGGGGGGTTCCCACGGTACACAAGGTACCGTGGGGCCCCTGCCGTGCTGCAGGCCCCATACAGCCACCGACAACTGTCCCCGGCCCCTGCCGCTGTTCCCCCAGTCCCTTCGTCAGTCTTCGGCCCCCTGCTGGCCCGGCCCCCTATCGGCCTCCCTGCGACCGCCGGCGGCCCAGCGGCTCTGCTCAGCAGCTCCCGCCAGCTCTGCGGCCCCCGTCGCTCACACCGCCCATGCTCAGCCCCTGGCTCCACCCATCATGACCCACTCAGCCTGACCGCTGCCACCCTGCTGGAGAACCACGCCACCCTCTGCACCACCGGCCAGCTCCGCCGCCACGGCCCGCTCCGCTTCGCCTTGCCACCCCGACCACCGGAAATAGCAGCCCGCCACCAGAGGGCCACCCCGGGCACCAGATATAGCAGCCTGCCACCAGAGAACCACCCGACCACCACCAGAGCGCCACCTTCCTGCCACCGGAGCGCTGCTCCCTGGCCACCTCCGCTTGCCAAAGCCACCAGACTACCTTTTTTGCCTCTTTCAGGGGGGTTTGGTTTTTTTACCTTATCTTGGGCATACAGAGTCATTTTTTCAAAAATGAATAGGCATCGGAAAACTGGTTCCAAGATGGACCTCGTCATGTTGGTAATTTTTTCCAATTTTTTGTTTTATTGTGTTGTTTTCCAGTCAAAGTGGGGTCTTATTTTTTCACTCAGGGAGCCATAGCATGAGCATCCGACCTCTGTTTTTCAAAAAGTTTATATTTTTGGAAAGCGTGTGCTGTGTACTTTCTAGCCATATGAGTTTTATTTCCACATTCTACTCCATGCATATTTTATTTAGTTTTTTTCTTTTGAGCACTCTGGTGGATATCTTGGTTGTTTCAGGTCCTAGGATCTCTTCTCTGGGTAGGATGTCTCTATTTTGGTTCACGTTTCTATTTCCAGTTTTCTTATCATTGTATCTTGTATTTATGCAAACACACTGAGATAAAGTGCCATCATGCATTGTTTACTTAGGATCTTGCATATCTTGTGCGTTATTGTACATGCACTACTTATAAAGTGCCATGAGGGGGTTGATGTTTGCATGTTGTTTGCCATATTCCTTTCTCCAGTGAGTGTTCCTTCCACAACATTCACCTCATGATGTGTGTCAAGTGAGTGTTCCTTCCACAACACCATTTACTTTTCTCAGCACCTTTGATGTTCCTGATTCTTCGTCATGCAGTTCTTCTTGGCTATTCTTTTCAGTGTTCTTGTCCCTCTCCCACTTCCGCATTATGGGGAGATTTGTCCTATTGGTTCTAATGGTTCCATGGTTTGATTGATCAGCTCTTCAGGCTTTGGTTTTTTCATGCCATCTGTATCTTCGATTTCAATTGTTTGCCTTGTTTGCCTTCTGATTCGAGTAGTGTCATTTGAGGGCACTCATATAGATTACAGTCTTGTCTACCTGGTCATGTTCTATTTCAGTGGAGGTTCTTCAGATCAGCAGTTATTCTTCGACAGAGTTTGCAGGTTTTTCATGCTTCAGTGATGTTTTTTTCCATCTCTTTTTGGAGTAGAGTTTTGTTCCCACGTGATTTTCTCTATTTCTCCAGTTCATAGAGATTTCATTGTATTTGGGTTCCTGATTAGGCCTTGTTGTTGAGACCCATCTTTCTTGCTTTTAGTAGTTGTTCTAGGTTTTAGCTTCTCCCTAAGTCTAGCTTAAGGGGTGGTGTTAGAGTATTTAGGTATTTACTTGATTAATTAAACAATATTTGTTTAATTATTTAAGTTCCCTTTATCTCTTTTACACTTAAGCTAACTTTAGGTGCATAATTATTAATTCTTTTATTAATTATTATGTGCAAGCCTAGGGTTTTCCCTTTTAGGGTTTCTTGATCTATTAAAGGTTGAGTTCTTTCTTTTCATTGTAAGAAGGATTATTATTGACAATATATTTTGGAGATTATTGAGCTCTCTCTTTTGGAGCATATTTTTCCTGTGTTTTTGGTTCCTTCTGTGATTTGCTTCCTTGCTTCTCCTTGTAACAAGTTTTTCATCTTGCAGAGATGATTTGGGCTCCTGTGGTGTTGTATTTTCTCAACTCCAACAATATCCTCTTATGTCCATACCAGGTGCATATTGTCTCAACACATGTCTCTAATAGCAAGAGAACACCAACATAATCTAAGTCTCCAAGTATCCATCAATTCTTGAAACCAATCAATCCATGCTAAACCTCAAAATAAAACCTTTCATATCAATAAGCTCCAAGTAAATGATCAATGTACTCAACACCAAAAGAACCTAACAAGATCAATTGTCAAATTTCTAACCAAAGAGTCGAGAATCTTGAAACCCAATAAAACAGTCAGTCGAGAATAATCATCAACATAAAAACTAAAACCATTTAAAACCATTATCAAGTAAGATTAAACATAAGAACAAAGAGAGATAAAAATGCATTAAATATTAATACTTCCCTCATCACTCTCTTGATGCCATTAGCTCTTCTTTGTCCTCCTCCTCTTCGAGATCTTGCTGCTATGTAGAGTATGCTCTTAGTTTGAGCACTGGCACGATGGGATGCCAAATGGAGGATGGGAGATGATTGATAATGTAAAGTGTGGAGTGAGGATGCAAATGAAGTATTAGAGGCTAAATAGCAATTCCAACTAGTGGATGAACTAAAACATAATACAAACATGGCTTCCTACAAAACATTCAAATTCTAAGTAACAATGATAATGCATGGATAACTCTTGTGTGTGTCCTCTCATAAGGAATGAATGGGCCCTATTTATAGAGAAAATGATCAAATGAAGGGTTGGGATTGAGTTGATTGGGGAAGGGTTAGGATTGCTTGAGGAAGTGGTGATTCTCAATCCATGTGCTCCCCTTCAAGCCAATCCCATGTTGCCAAGTGAAAACAAGGGAAGGCTTGAGAGGAGAGGGACAAAGCATTAAATGCTTGAAGAGACATGATGGTTACCATGGGTGTTTAGGTTAAGGTTAGGTTAATGGATAAATCTTTTATCCAAGGGGTAAAGTAATGTGCAAGGGTTGAAGGATAATATTGGTCAAAGCCTTTAAGGATTGAGGGGACTTGAGGGTTAAACCATGGATGGTTGGGTTAAGGATAAGTCTATAACCAAGGGTTGGGGAAATGTGCAAGGGTTAAAGGTGGGTTAGTTTGGTCAAAGTATTAAATACTTGAAGAGACTTGAGGGTTACCATGGATGGTTGGGTTAATGGATAAGTCTCTAACCAAGGGTCAAATGTGGGTTAGTTTTGTAATACCCTAAAATTGGTCATCTAAACCATGGGCCCCTAATTTCGACAATATCACCAAGGTCCTAACCAAAGGCAATTAAATCAACTTTGAGTACATGATTAATTAATTCTTCAATCATTAAATTTCACATGGCAAGTGAATTATTTTATATTAATTAAATATTTATTTAATTAATTAAATCATTTCTAGAAAATCATTTTGATCAATTATCCTATTTAATTTATTAAATATCCTTGCATATTTAATCAATTAATAAATTTGTCATTTAATCCTAAAAAAAGGAATTAATTTATCACAAAAGAGGAACTAAATCACAAAGCAAGAGTTAAATTGAAAATAAAATAAAAGGATTGAATTGAGAGAGAAATCAGACTTGAGCTATTATTTCTTTCTTCTAAATTGAGAACTTGAAATCAGAAAAGCAATTAAATTGAATTATTAATCATTCTCTAAAATTGGAACTCAAATCTTTTGAGAAAAGAAGTTCAGTTGCATTGAAAAGACTCTTTTCTTGAATAAATCAAAGAATTACCTATTTTTATCTCAAGTGCATGGAATTAATTGAATTATATCTCTAATACAAACTCAAACTTACAATCTGAATGCATTTCAATTAAACTATAATTGGAATCTATCTCAAGGTTAACTGAATCTAATTTCTCAATTATTTCATTTATCCAAAATTGTGTTTTTTCTTGATCTCTCTTGTGATTCTCTATAAATTCGGCCTTCATCTCTCATTCAAAACACCCTAGAGAATTATTGTTATAATGCAGTTTTTGCTCTGGAGTCATTGAAGATTTTGTGCTTGCTTTTTGAGATTATTGCATCTTAGTTTAATTTATTTTTGCATATTTTCATGATTTCTTGAATTCATATAGCTTATTATTCATCCATCTAGCATAATCTTACATCCATTTAGCTTAATCTCATACTCATATAGATTAAATCCTTCATCTTGGTGTAGTCTAGTCACTAGTATTGCTTATACAAATCTGAGAGCAATCATATACTCACATCTTTTAGAAGGAAATTAGTCGATTTGTTATGGTTTTCCTATTCATGCTTATATCTGTCTAAGCATACATGTAATGACTTAATTGAAGTTTTGTGTCTTGCAGCTTACAGACATTCTAGTTTTTCACACACACATTTCTGGCGCTCACCGTGGGGCAGAAGACTACATCTTTCGGCCTCAAAGACTAACTTTTTCTTATTTTTTTGGATTTTCATCCCTATAGTTTCTACGAATTATCGTATGAGTGTTCCCATAGTGCCAGACAACAAACTGCAATTATTGTATGATATCGTACGACTCGGTGAGAATTGTCATACGGTACTCTATGTTTCTGGGTTAAAAAACAAATTTCTTTCTTCGAGTTTTCTCAGTCAATTTTCATCATACTAACACTGACCCTAGCTTGTTGTTCATCTATCTGAGAAATTTTTATAGCCTAATCAGTTTTTTTGTAGAATGCTTGTCGAATAATATGCTTGTCAAACAAAGACAATATGACTACTGATTCGATGTCTTTGCAGGTTTCCTGAGGAGATTCGAGCAAACATTGTGTATTCATTAAATTCATTTTTTTAGGCACCTAACTTGCTATCTAGTTAATGACAAAATATGTCTTTCATGATTTAAGAAAATTATGAGAGGTAGGACAGTATGCTCTTGTCTACATAAACAATCAGAAATCTAGACCCTTGAGGCATTTTCTTTAAGTTTGAGATTTGTATATCTTTAGCGGGCCTGCCCTCCCGAGGAGCTAATAACTCTAATCCAAGTACTCCAACCCACTATAAAATAAACGTGGTTTGATGAAAATCAAGTCAATGACAGTATTTAGGAATAGCTCTCCTTTGTACCTTTGGGTATATTAAACCTTGATTTTCAAGGCTGGGAGACCTGTTAATTGAGTTTATACCCCGATGCGCCGAACGAATCCCTTACTAGTTCCAATTAAGATTAGAAGCTACTCGGTTCACCTCTGAAAGGGGGGATAATCTTTGTGCAAGAGAGATAGTAACTCTTCCAAGATACTTGTCATTTCATGCCCCCATTAGCATTTGGATTCGGCTAATATGACATTGATAATCCATTGCGTGAGACTCAGCGGTCGTATTCTGATAAGCTATTGGGTGTGTACCTGAGTCTGCAAGCAAAGATTTTCTTTTCTCACTAATTTCCATAGGGTTAGCATGTTGTGATTGGAGTCATTATACATATTGTGTGTTTACTGTGTTTTCATCCCTAAAATTGAAACTGAAATACCAAAATTGGAGAAAACAATAAACAACTCAGTAGTCAAAACTTTGTCCATGTCAAAACTAGTCTGTCCTTGTCAAAATTGTGTCCAGGTCAAAAACTAGTCTATCCTAGTCAAAACTCTATTTGTGTCAAAACTAGTCTATCTTAATCAAAACTTTGTCTGTGTCGCAAACTAGTCTATCTCAGTTGTCCAAAAACTCAGTCCATCTCAAAACCGGTTGTCGTCAGTCCTTAAAAACTCAGTCTGTCAGAAATTTTGTCCAGTAAACTATCGTATGAGTCTTCTGATTTATCAACCAGTTACAGACCTTCTGTCATACAAAATTTCATCAGGTCTAACAGTTTGTCGTCTGAGCCTCAGTTTTGTGTCGTACGAAACCTGATAAATTGTCATCCTGCTTAGGGAATTATCGTCTAGTCTCTGATTTTGCGTCGTACGAAACATCATCACATTCATCATTTTTTTATCTGAGGAATACCCATCTATCGTACGAGCCTAGACAACAACTTGTACGAAATATTGCTAATATCATCTTAGAGCTATTAAACTGTCATCTGGTCCTGTAAAACTTGTCGTACGAATCTCTGATTTTGTCAATCCACAATAATCAAACTTTCCTAAAATAGTCTACAACGAGCATAAAATTGGTTATCATCATTCTAAGCATAAACAAATATGAACAATGCACTTCTTCCATAGTGTTGCATGATTTTGTCGATCATCTTTCAGCTAGTTCAATCAACCATTTATAAAACTTGAGTCACTTAGATAACTTCTTACACAGGATAGATCGTTCCTAAAACTAGATTGAGTCTTAGTTACTTCTCTTAAATCAAACTAGGTAACTTAGATAAACGTCTTACACGGGATAGATCTTTCCTGAAACCAGACTAAAACTTAGTTGCTTCTCTCAATCAATATGTTAAACGAACAACTAGCTTTAAATTTGATCTTGACTTCTGCATCACAAACAGCTTTAGGTCACACTATTCAATAAAAATGCCTATTCAAACCATAAGTTCTCGTAAGAGGGCTACCGAGGGCAAAGGACAATCCTTTTCATATCAAAATAATCCATTTTATGTAAAGGATCCTCTCACTGATAAACCTTCGTCATCAGATATGCCAATTGATGTTCAGCCCTTGTCTCTCACTATATCTGGAACAAAACAAGAAAGACAAGCTGCTAAACACAAAACTTATGACGATATCAATATCCATGATATTGATTGTGATTCCTCATCAAGTGAATCTGAAGCCTCTAAACCTCCAGAAACTGATATACAGAAATGCCAAAAAGAAAAAGATTTCCGAAAAATGGTGAAGGTTATCATGGCTAGAGAAAAAGAAGACAATTTTCTAGAACTAGCAAAGCAAGGAGCTAAACTTCCTGCTAGTTATAATGTTGAGGCCCTCATCACTAAAGTGGAAGAGACACCATTAGCAATGGTAAACAAGTAATTACAAGCATTACGAACTAAGATCATGGAACTGAAAAACAAGGATAAATTACCAAAGCAATATTCTCCAAACACACTATGCCCATTTCCATTTGACAAAAACACTTACATGCCTCCATTTCCTTCACAAGTAGAAATCCCAAAATTTGACAAATATGATGGTAACTCAGATCCCCAAGACCATATCAGAGAATTTTGTGCTTTATGTATGGAGTTCATGCACGACCAAATGTACCTCATGCGCCTTTTCCCGAGAAGTTTAGGAGGGAAAGCTATGGAATGGTTCTCAAGCCTACCTATGGGAATAAATTTTTTTGAAGAATTAATCTAACTATTTCTACAACAATACTCCTATAACATTCATCACCCAATCACTATGATAGAGCTTTGCAATACCAAACAAAAAATAGGAGAGCCCTTTCTCACTTTTCTCCAACGATGGAGAAAGTTGTTCTCTAGATATTCACGGCCTATTCCAGATTCTGAGAAGATGGATATCTTCGTCAACAAGTTAATCCCTGAATTGAAATACAGTATCCAAATGCAAGTGCATCCTTTATTCAACAAAATGGTAGATAATGCCCTTAGGATAGAATATGTGCTTATAAAGAAAGGAGATATCTCACTTTGGAAAGAAACACAACAAGCTTCTAGCTCCAAAAAAAAGAACAAATATTGGAAATATGGAAAAGACAACAACCAAAACGTTGTTAATGATGGAGTGGTAGACACTATAAAAGAAAAATCAAAATCCATGATATTTAACTTGGCTATTATCACGCAAGCACTCAAAGCAATTGAAACAACAACAAAAAATCCTTCGAAGAAAGTAAAAGAATGGTTTAAAGAGAAACCTTGTCTTTCGAAACCTAAACACGACATCACTTCTCTAGAGGAATCATACAAATCCGCTTTCAAAACTTTATTGGCAAATGATCTAATAACCTTACCAGACAACTCTAGGCCATATGATCCGGAAGTTAAACCAAAATGGTGGAGAGAAAACGAATACTGCGACTACCATCGAAACAAAGGTCATAATACAAAAAATTACATGAAGCTTAAGCATGAGAATCAAGATCTCATTGATGCTGGCAAAATTGTTGTTGGAAATCACACAACTAATGCTGATCACAAAGATTTCAAAGATCCCTTACTTATTTATGGACAAGGTGATTCTTCAAAGTCAAAAGTAGGTTCCAAAGTTAATTACACTTTTACCAACAATGACAATAATCAAAGATAAACAAAACAAATCACGAAATGCAAATGTTGTGACCCGCACTCAAAAGAAAGTCACTCTCCAAGGAGATAGCTCTTCAACTCCTTCTCAAACAATGTCAAACCTACCAACCTCATCAAACAAACAAAAAGATACAACATTTGATAAATTTAAATAGCTAACTTCATCATCATCCTTTGGATATAGCATTGTCGAACAATTGAAAAGAACGAATTATCAAATCTCCATCTTTGAATTGCTCAAAATCTCTTCTGCTCATAAAGAGATCCTGGACAAAGCGTTGCTCACAACTAATATCCCAAAATATTTAGATATCTATCAGTTTCAATCTATGGTGGGTCACCTAACTTTGCCTCACTATCTTACTTTCTCTGAAGAAAATGACAACTCGTTGAATCACCCACATAACCAGCCATTGCACATTGAAGCTATGATCCATAAACATCGAGTTAAACATGTTTTGATAGATGGAGGTGCTAGGTTGAATATTTGTACCTACAATCTACTTACACAGCTGGGCTTTTCTGAAAATGTCATTGATCCTCCCAAGAAAATAACAATTAAAGCTTATAATGAAGAAGAAAGAACCTCCAAAGGTCTGATACTATTACTAATTAGAGTAGGACCTATAGAAAGGTATGTTATTTTCTAGGTGCCTGATCTTCCTCTATCATACAACATCTTACTAGGCAGGCCATGGATTCATGAAATGAAGGCAGTTCCATCTACATATCACCAGTGCTTAAAATTTCCTTATAACGGGGTTGAAGTCACTGTTCCTGCTGATACAAACTCCCCTTGTAATGCACTGTCAAAGAGTGTTGATATCTTTGTGCCTCATAATACAGCAGCCTCTATAGCTAAAAGTTCAAAAAAATTGATGGACTTAGAAAAGAAATTAAAAATCACAGATACTGGCATGGATGGATACAAGGTAGAACCAGTATTTTCACTCATTTCTCTTCCCCCAACAACCAGACAGTTAGGAAAACTGTCAGAGGTTATGAAGCCACAAACTTCCACTCCAAATGTCATATATGATAGTCTCTTTGTACAATCCTATACTTTCCTTGCAGATGAAATAGAAGAGGATGTTGTTCTCAAATGGCTTTTCAAAGAAGATAGTGAAAACAAAGAAGTAAGACATTGTGAGATTTCTCTGACACAGTATGGTCCTGGATATAAAATGATTCAATGCATGGGATATTCAGGTACTGGTCCTCTGGGAAAAAATCAAGAAGATATTATTGAACCCATTCATCTACAAACAAAGTCTACAAATGACAAAGCTGGGCTGGGATACAATCCAAGAAAGACATTAGACCAAAAAGATGTTTCTAAGTCGAAGTGGAAGAAAAAGACACCGCCTTCACTAACATAGGGAGTAAACACTCAACAGACTCAACAAGTGTATGAAAAGAACAAGAAGAAATAGCAATCTAGAGAGAAGAAACAACCAATGATCAAGTTCCAATGGTATCAATTACAACATTACAAGGAGTAGAAGTCCTAGAGGATATGAGAGAAGAGGTAGAAAGAATCGGGGAATTGTTTTTACCACTAAAAATTCCAGTCACATACACTGGTAGAAAAGTGGATGATTCAGAAACAGACTCGAATGAGTATGAATGGGGTCTAGATCATCTCTCATATACATCTAGTATAGAAACTCCAGAAGAGTCCAATGATATCACAAATGAAACTCAAGAATTGATACGCTTAAAGCTACAAATAGAGATAGAAGAAATCAAATTAAAAAGACAGGCATGTACTATGAACGAAAGCTGAAAGAAGGAAACACACAAGAAAATTCTTTATCTACTATGTCTCCCTCTAATAAGATAGAAAAAATCAGGTATGGCACTACAAAAGAAGAATTGGAAGCTATAGAAATAGAACTAGTCATTAGTCCAGAAGAAGCTGAATGGAGTATAAGACATAAATTCTTAGAACCATCAAGGTTATGTCAAATACAAGTGATAAATGAACCAAATCATGAAGGAACTTCCAGTATTAAAGATGTAGGTATTGACACTATACATAAATTCACTCAATCACTTGAACAAGAGTCAGAAATTTCATCTTATGACTCTGATGACTCCAACAACATTCCTCTTGATGACAATACTTATTCAGCATCAAACTCTGACTCCTCCATCACGGATGTCGAGAATCCGTCTACTGATCTTGTTATTGTCGAACCACGATATGTAGTCCAGTCTGGTATATAAATGGTGCTACGAGTAGGTCTATTGGATTTGGTCAATTAAATATTAACGTGTACTTTGATAATCATGTTGTAACTATTCCTGGTCTTGAGAGATTTACGCAAGGTAGTCTTCTAGAACTCAACTTGTCAGTTTGTAGTTATGATGATAATACCGTAAACTCTCTCAAACCTATGCAAACCTTATCTTTGATACATCCTGAACTAATTGATTGTACTCTCCAAAACCAACCTATGAATGTACCTATCTTTTCCAATGAATATGTGTTAGCCTACTACCTCAATGCAGTTGAACAAATGGACTCTTCCACCAGTGAACATAGTGAGAGCATGACTGAAACATATATCAATTATCTTAGTTACAAAAATCAAAAAAAGAAAAATAAAAGATCTGATGGCGAAAACCACATTGTGGCGGTGTTAGAATCAAAAAGAGAAAAAATAAAGGACGTACCTAAGGGTGAAAACCTCTCTAAGGCACTTGAAGGTGAGATACTTGATATACTGCCAGGTCATTTCCAGGAAAGGTCTTCTATATTGATTGAACCAACTCAACTAGTAAATATTGGGAGTCAAGAGACACCACATATCATCCACTTAGCTCAATCATTATCAACAGAAGAGTTGAAAGATTTCAGCAATCTCTTCCTAGAAAAGAAGATCAACTTTGCATGGACATACTGTGATATGTCGGGTCTAGATCCAAATCTCATCATGCAGCATCTTTCTATTACACCATGAGTTAAACCAGTCAAGCAAAAACTCTACAAGATGCACCCTCATGTGGCACTGTTAGTCAAAGATGAGCTAGAAAAACTGCTAAAAGATGGATTTATCAGAGCAACAGACTATGCTGAATGGATATCAAACACAGTACCTATGTCAAAGGTAGACAAGTCTATTAGGGTTTGCACAGATTTCGGGGATCTCAATAAAGCATGTCCAAAAGATGATTTTCCATTGCCTAACATTGATATGATAGTGGATATGACTGTTGG
This sequence comes from Cryptomeria japonica, assembly GCF_030272615.1. Classification (NCBI taxonomy): domain Eukaryota; kingdom Viridiplantae; phylum Streptophyta; class Pinopsida; order Cupressales; family Cupressaceae; genus Cryptomeria; species Cryptomeria japonica. The sequence continues at coordinate 518,262,140 of NC_081407.1, read as the reverse complement.
ATATGAGATGTACTCACTAATGGATGGATTCTCCAGTTATAATAAGATCAAAACAGCTCCTTAAGATCAAGAAAAGATAGCTTTCACCTATGCATGGGGAATATTTTGTTGGAACGTCATGCCATTTGGGCTACATAATGCAGGAGCAACTTACCAAAGAGCAGTAACTACTATCTTTCATGATATGATGCATAAGAATATGGAAGATTATGTTATGACACTTTGGTAAATACTATGAAGAGATCCACACATATTCAAGATCTAGGCCTCATACTAGTTAGAATGGAAAAATTCAAGCTCTGGCTAAATCCTAAAAAGTGTGCATTCAGAGTGATATCTGGTAAACTACTTGGTTATATTATTTCAAAGAAAGGAATTGAGGTTGATCCTGAGAAGGTCCAAGCCATAATGGAAATGCCACCTCCAAAGAATATTAGTCAAATGAGAAGTCTACAAGGACATCTCCAGTAAATCGGGCACTTTATTTCTCAGCTAGCAGATAAGGCTCAACCTTTCACAAAAGTATTAAGGAAAGGGGTAATCTACAACTGGGATCAGGAATGTGAACAACACCTTCAGCAAATCAAAAAGTACCTGTCTAATCCACCAATATTGATTCCACCAATTCATGGTAAACCATTGATCTTATACATATCAGCTACTAATTCATCATTGGGGGCACTTCTGGAACAACAAGATGAAAGTAAAAAAGAGAGAGCTATATATTATATCAGCAGAACATCGGTGTCTTATGAAATGAACTACACTATAATAGAAAAAACATGCTTGGCATTAGTCTTTGCATCACAAAAATTGAGACACTACATGTTAGCACATTCCATCAAGCTAGTAGCTAAGATTGATCCGCTCAAATATCTTCTCAACAAAGCAACACTTATAGGAAGATTGGCTAAATGAGTCATGGTTCTTACAGAGTTTGATATTGAATATGTAGAACATAAATCCATAAAAGGATAGGTAATTGCAGATCAACTTGTTGATGATCCACTTGAAGACACTCAACCTCTGCATATAGAATTTCTAGATGAATCAATAATGCACCTTACTCAACAATCATGGAAGATGTTCTTTGATGGGTCTTTCACTCAACATGGTTCTGGTGTTGGAATACTTTTTATTACTCCTCAAAAGTATTCAATCCTGAAGGCTTATAAGATTCTTTTCCCTTACACAAACAACATTGTAGAGTATGAAGCTTTGGTAAATGGGATCAAGTTGGCTATCAAATGGAAGGTTCTGGAATTACACATCTATGGAGATTCTCAGCTAATCATCAATCAAATCAATGATGCATATCAGACTCAAGATGAGAAATTAATGCCTTATAAGAGAATGGTGTATGATCTCAAGAAATATTTTACTTTTGTGTCATTCCAGCAGATTCCCAGATCCACAAATAGAGCGGCAGATTCTATGGCCACCTTGGCATCTATACCAGAGTTACAAGAATCTAATTTTTGCTTTGAATTTTTGGTGGATGAGTTACATTACCCTACCTATGATTCTCCTGAGTCCCAGATGGTCTGTTCTATTATCGGACATGAATCATCCTACTACAACCATATTTACTCTTATCTACGAGACCAAATCATCCTAGAAAATCTTACCTGTAATGAGAAAAGGAACCTAATCCAAAATGTTTCATGGTATGTCATCATCGCTAACGACCTATTTAGGAAAGGTTTGGATAGTACTTTGCTTAGGTATCTAGAAACTGAAGAGTCCCAACGTGCATTATTGGAAGTCTATGAAGGTATTTATGGATCTCATTTGAATGGTCTTACTTTAGCTCGAAAACTACTAAGGGTTGGCTACTATTGGCTAGACATGGAGAAAGATGCTATAAAGTTTTCTAAAACTTGTGAGATGTGTCAGCTACATGGGAATCTCATAAATGCTCCAGCAAGGTATCTCATACCCTTCATTACACATTGGCCTTTTTAGCAATGGGCCATTGATCTCATTGGTCAAATATATCCTACATCATCCAATAGACACAAGTTTATCATAACTTTCACTGAGTACTTCACCAGGTGTGTAGAAGCAATTCCGCTCATCAAAGAAACCGATAAACAAGTAGCTTTGTTCATCCTTAACTATATCATCTATAGGTATAGGATACCTTCATCCATCATGATTGACAATGGAGGACAATTCAAGAATAAAGATCTAGACAAGCTCTATGAGAAATTCAAAATCAAACAACACTAGTCATCTGTATATTACCCTCAATGAAATGGACAAGATGAAGTGTCTAATAAAAACCTGTTGACTATCTTACACAAAACAGTGAACAAATCTAGGAGGTATTGGCATCTGCAGCTCAATCATGCACTATGGGCTTATAGAACAAGTATTAGAGCACCTACTGGGGCTACACCTTTTTCTTTGGTGTATGGGTCTGAATTAGTATTACCTATTGAAGTGGAAATACCATCTTTGAGAGTTTCTTTGCAAGGTCTTGTTACTGATGAAGACTACAAAATATCTAGATTACAAGAGCTAGAGTTGCTGGATGAATGTTGGCAAGTGGCATTTGATCATCTAAGAGTGTATCAAAAGAGAATGTCTAAAGGATATAAAAAGAAGGTTCAACAGTGATAATTTCAGGTTGGTGACCTTGTTCTAAGAGAAAATCCTAAAAATCAATAGTTTCGAGACAACAAAGGGAAGTTTGAACCCAACTGGTTGGGTCCCTACATCGTTACTACAGTCTTTGGCTCTGGTGCTTATCAGCGCTCAACATCAGAAGGAGAACAACTCCATGAACCGATTAACATCATCCACTTCAAAAAGTTCTTCACTTAGTATTCTCTGCTCCAACAACCTGTATAGCTGAAAAATGTCCTGAAAAAAATCTAAAAATCATAAAAAGTCCTGAAAAAAAAAAAACAAAAAAAAACCCTTTGCCAAGTAGGTGAAAACCTAGCAAACAGGAACCTCTTGTACTCAAACGCTCCATCTATCAACACAACATTGACATTTCCTGCTTTCCTGCATCTTTTCTGTCGCTTGTACATATATTTTAGTCGCTTTTGTGACATCCTGGTTCTTTTAGAACCCTCATGACTTGAAAATGATCAATGTCCTACACTTAGGGTAATCAGCTAAGAAAATTACATGTCCTAAGAATTATCAACCAAGTCATCATTCTGTCAGTGATACCCGGTCATCCAATTTGAGTCAGTCACCTGTCTCCTAACTACTGAAGAGTTTTATCACTGAGTACACAAGCAAAACAACATTACTAAAAACAATCACTAAACAGTTTGAGATATGCATGAAATTTTCTTTGTGCGTTGTGTTTTATATTGGCTTTCGATTATTATTCCCTCTGAGTAACTCGAGGAAGTCTATCTTGACTAAGAGGAGCAAGGATTGGGGGCATAATATTTTTTTTTCTTTTTCTGCTTGTAGGAATGATTCTAATGATCTAGAAACATCTAATCAATTGGGTGTCTGTGATAAGAGCTTTCACATCAAGGTGAAATTGCCACACATACCTCGACTCCACTTATTTGTATGCTACAGGGAGGTTGGCATCATTTCTTTGTCTATTTTGAGGGAATTTCTTTAAATGTGCAATCCGAGTCCATGTGTAATCTGTCCAAGGATATGAACGAAAAAAAGGGTCATTGCGACCAAGATAATTAATATTGCACATGGAAATGAAGGAACTCTAATCTGCCTGCTATGTTTGTAAATGCTCACTGATGAACATTAATCATTCCAAATCCAGTGACTAGTTTAAGTTGCATTCATTTTGCATTTTGTGCATTTCGAGTGATTTATGGATGATAACAATAATCTCTTTATCTTCTGAATGAGAGTTTAAAGTATCATCATTTCTAAGCTAAGTGGTCTCTTTTTCATCTTTTCTCCGATCGAGTACTTGTGTATTGAGATGTTAGTTGCATACATACACATCTTATATAGATTTAGACATTCATTTGCATTCACATTATTGTATAGAAAAATTTAAAAAAATTGCATTACTCATTACTCATTTTCACCATTTATTTGCATACAAAAAGAAACAAAAACAAACAATCATATTCATTTGCATTACATACATCCATACTGAATAGATATGCATACATATAGAATAAAGCATATAGAAGAAAGCATCTCATAAATCAATCGACACGAGTACAATGAAGTCAAATCAAGATCTCATATATAATCATCAATATCTCGGGGTACAAGTGATATAACTGTCATATACAATCTCCCATTGGAGCAAGAATCATATGGGCTACAAAAAAATAGGGTATATAACAAAATCTAAGAGCTATAAGAAATATATTTCTCTGCCTCTCCCTCATCACCAGGTGGTGCAGGAGGTGTAGCCTACTAACTGACATCCTGTCTTGGTGCCTAAGCTCCCTCAAATCGAGCCATATACTAGGAATTTGGAACAACCTGCTGCGCTACAAGAACAGCTACACTATACACTGCCATGTAATAAGCCGCTTGACTAATCTGGTGTAAGACTTCTTGATGAAGAGTATCTTGCTCTGCCCTCATCTCTGTGACCTAATGATCACACTCTGCCCTGATCTCCACCAGTTGACGATCATGCTTAGCTCTGACCTCAGCTAACTGACGATCTCTCTCTACTCTAAGGTATGCCAGTTGTTGGTCTTGCTCTGCAAGCTATGTCTAAGCCACTGTTAACTATGACTATAGACCTGCTAATCATGCTCTCATCATTTGGGTTGCATCAGCTGCTCCCTGATCCCTCATAGGCTCTCTGCCTTCATCTCTACCTCTATTACTACCTCTAACTCCACCCTGCTCATCCCTCCTATATCAAACCTATCTAGGAGCCACTCGCTCCTCCTCTCCTCCACCCTCTGCTACCCTCACAACACTCATCCTCACACCAATAGCCCCTAGAGATCCACCCTATCCTCTCTACTGATGTCTCCCCTCAACCTGTACCCTACTACTGCTTGCACTAGGATCACCACTTGCCCACCTAGGAGCCTCTGCTCTCCATACCTATCCCTGTCTCTCTCCTTGTGTCTATGTAGGGGCATCATCCTCAATCTCCTCTATGAGAGGTGCCTGCTCAATTAGATATGTAAACCTAGGGAATGGATGCTCTTGGAACCAATCCCTGTACTGGGGCAATACCCCTGCATCTATGATGACCTCCAAATAATCCCACCGAAGTCACTGTAACCCTATCAATGTCTGCATGCTCAAAGTGTAGGACAACCTAGGGGCCCATCCTCATCTCTCCTCATCTACATAACAAGTATATGCATTAAACTCTTGTGAGATCCCCTGAGGACTACCATACTGCATCATCACTTGAGTAACAACAAAGTGCTTGATGACTGTCAGTGATCTACCCATAAGAGGATGAGTCATGAATAAATCTTTACGCATAGCTCTCTAGTCATCCCAAGGCTCTAGACCCCTATATGGTCTCCATACGACAACTCTCAAATCATCTAGTTGTCATCTCCAGTACTATGTATTGCCTAGATGGGGTTGAGTAATGTATCTAGAATATCTATAAACAATAGGCTATTGTGGATCTCTGGCGTCATCCACTATAGGTCGGCAAACTACAATATGCTCCCAGGCCCATATCTGTAAAATCAATACCCCTGCAGCCATGCTCTTCCCCTTTATGTATATAATCTCATGCATCTCATGATACATGTGGGCTAAAACACATGAACCCCATCCTAATCTCTTACGGTGATCCACCAGCCTCTGCAACATCCTATCCCAACCCATAAGAAACCCTGTTGTCCCCTGTCTGACATAATGAAGCAACCAATAAATCCTACCAAGATGCAAGCCAGTGAAAACTACTCACTATAAATGGTCATAATCTCATCCTAGCTGATAGCATGTGTAAGGATGTCCTCATCATGAAATACCTATCTCAAAGCTAGTAAGCCAAGATGCTATGCAAAATCATAATCAACCTTATCCCTAGCGAATGGAATCCTAAGAATCCTGTAAACATCCTTGGGAGTGATATTCATCTCCCCAACTTGTAAATGGAACGTGTTATGCTTAGAATGGAATCTCTCAACAAGTGCGGTAAGCATTCCATGATTCACACGGATATCTGGCATTTGTAAAAGGTGAGTAAATCCACACAAATCAATATGTGCTCTGTCTATATCAGATAACTCACGCAGTAGTCTCATAGTCGGTGGCTAGACATATTTGAAAAGAACATTTGGTAGTCGAATCTATAAGAATCAAACAATAGAGCATCATAAAGTCCTTCACATTATGCTATAAGACAACTTAAACATCACGCAAATCCAACTACATTAATTGCAAAATTAAATTTTCATGTTTGCACCCTTAAAAATGATCATTGTTTTTCATACGACATTTCACAGTGCAGGCAGAAACTCGTATGAGTGAGGAATAGGTATAGGACGACAAAAGACTCTGATACGATACAAAACAAGAATTCACATGAAAAAATGCTCTCTTAATCAAACATTCATATGATACAAGGGGAGGTATGAAACGAAAAAATCTAATGGACTTAAATGACAAAACAATACAAATCAGTTTGTCGTATGACACAAGATGTCATCTCGCATGACGAAACGACAACGACCGACTTGAACAAGACTAAAAATTCAAAAAATCAACAAAAAAATTCAAAATTGGTGAAATGAAAGGGTTAAAAATTAGACTCTTACCGTTGGCTCATAGTTTTGAGGTCAATTATGACATCTTTGGTGCTCAAATCGGTGCTTCTGGGTTGGAATGACCATTTTTCTTTGCAGAAGGCTTTTCAAATTTCAAACTTGGAGAGGTTAAAATGAATTGAAAATAACACTTTGACCCCTTATATAGCCAAAACCCTAATTTTTCAACTTGCTCTAATGGACATGAAAATTGTACCCTTAGCTAATTTGCCCATCTTGATTCCATTTTCTGGATCGAAATCAAAATCTGAGATCATTCTTCTAGTCAATTTCAATATAATTTGGAGCACTTAGCGCTTTCATCACATTCTCATTATTTTCTCCAATTTGTGCTCAATTTCTCATCAATCATCGCTAAATCTTCAAATATTCCTCTGACTCAATCTTTGTGCTCAAATCATTATCATCGCCAACACTTGCCTAAAATCATGTACCATCACTCTCTTTAGATTTCACTCCTGAGGGGGCATACTCATGACCTCATGACCTCATATCTTCAATATCGAGAAATTTTTTCAAATCTTTATCAAAAGTCGAGCAAAAATCTTTTCAACTAAAGAAAATCAAATAAATTCTTATCGCTAAGGGGCATCTCAGCTTCATCGCTTCATATCAAGTTGGGCTCTCTCAATCATCTGAATTGAATCAATCACTAGGGGCATATCAGTTTCATCGCTTCAAATCAAGCTAATATTTGCCTTCATCTGAATCAGTCTCTTAACATTAATCAGTTTCATCACTTTTTATCAAGCTGATTATTCGTTTAAACTCAATCAAAATTTTAAAGAGTATCTTGGATCACACACTCAATCTAAGCAGGTGTTCAGTTTCATCGCATCAAATCAAGATGAACAGTTTATCATCGCTCATCGTGTCTTGATCCATCAAGTTCAAGATCAATTTTATCTTCACTCACTGTGTCTAGTTCAATCAAGTTCTAGATTAGTAAGATCCGCTTCTTGATCAATCAAGTTAAAGTTCGGTATCTTTTCTCTCTATCGGTCCTAGTTCAATCAAGTTCGGGATCGGTTTTGCTTTAATCAACTCTGTTCAGCTTCATCGTTTCAAATCAAGCTAAACACCTCGATCTTCATCTGATTTGTGATCAATCAAGTTCAAAGCTAGTATCTCCTAGACATCAACATATTCTTTGAACCAACGTGCTGCTTGCACATTAATTCAAAGAGGGGCAAATGTAATACCCTAAAATTGGTCACCTAAACCATGGGCCCCTAATTTTGACATCACCAAGGTCCTAACCAAAGGCAATTAAATCAACTTTGAGCACATGATTAATTAATTCTTCAATCATTAAATGTCACATGGCAAGTGAATTATTCTATATTAATTAAATATTTATTTAATTAATTAAATCATTTCCAGAAAATCATTTTAATCAATTATCCTATTTAAATTTTTATATATCCTTGCATATTTAATTAATTAATAAATTTGTCATTTAATCATAAAAGGGAATTAATTTATCACAAAAGAGGAATTAAATCACAAAGCAAGAGTTAAATTGAATATAAAATAAAAGAATTGAATTGAGAGAGAAATCAGACTTGAGATATTATTTATTTCCTCTAAATTGAGAACTTGAAATCAGAAAAGCAATTAAATTGAATTATTAATCATTCTCTAAAATTGGAACTCAAATCTTTTGAGAAAAGAAGTTCAGTTGCATTGAAAAGATTTCTTTCTTGAATAAATCAAAGAATTACCTATTTTTATCTCAAGTGCATGGAATTAATTGAATTATATCTCTAATGCAAACTCAAACTTACAATCTGAATGCATTTCAATTAAACTATAATTGGAATCTATCTCAAGGTTAACTGAATTTGATTTCTTAATTATTTCAATTATCCTAAATTGTGCTTTTTTTGATCTCTCTTGTGATTCACTATAAATTCAGCCTTCATCTCTCATTCAAACTACCCTAGAGATTTGTTGTTATTATGCAATTTTTCCTCTGGAGTCGTTGAAGATTTTGTGCTTGCTTTTTGAGATTATTGCATCTTAGTTTAATTTCTTTTTGCATATTTTCATGATTACTTGAATTCATATAGCTTATTATTCATCCATCTAGCATAATCTTGCATCCATTTAGCTTAATCTCATACTCATATAAATTAAATCCTTCGTCTTGGTGTAGTCTAGTCACTGGTATTGCTTATACAAATCTGAGAGCAATCTTATACTCGCATCTTTTAGAAGGAAATTATTCGATTTGTTATGGTTTTCATATTCATGCTTATATTTGTCTAACCATACATGTAATGACTTAATTGAAGTGATGTGTCTTGCAGCTTATAGACTTATTCCACTTTTTCACACACACAAGTTTGGTCAAAGGCCCATGTGGGTTAGATTGTGGAAGATAAAAGGCTTTTAAGGCTTTGCAAAAGCCTTAAATGTTTTGAGAAGTGATTTTTCTCTAATCCCTTAGTTTGGGAATGTGCAAATACTTAGAGGGTTATTAGGCTAATAATAGGGGTTTAGACATGATTAGGAGAAGGGTTAGTGTGAAACTTGCATTTTCTAGAAAGTGCAAGTGGGTGAGGGTTTTAAGATTTAAAATAAATATTTATTTATTTAAATGTTAGGGATGGGCTTTTAGGGATTTAAATACATATTAAATTATTTAAATGTGAGAGGGGGATTTAATTAAACAAATATGATTTCTATATTTAATTAAAAGTTAGAACATAGTTTAATGATTTAAATCAAATAAATTAAATAATTTATTTAATTAATTAGAGAGAGGGTTAAGATGAATTAATTAAATATTAATTTAATTAATTGTTTATCGATGGTTAAATAATCAAATAAATAATAAGTATTCATTTAATTATAATGATAGATTTGGGTTTCTACATTTGTCCCTCTTTGAGACAACAGGATATATTGCAATTTCAAAGAAAAGTAAGCAAGCATGGTGCATGCCCCAACATGCACCAAGTTGGTAGCTAGGTATGCCCCCTTGAGAGATGGGATGAAATTTCAAAAATTTGGGTGATCTCTCAAATTTTTTGAGAAAATTAGGCATGGTAGAATGGAGGATTCAGGTGGATAAGAAGGGTAAGCTGGTAAGTACCCTTAACCTAGGTCATGAGAGAGATACTGTGCAAATGTAGTGTTGTGGTGAATTTGATTGGTGCGGTACAATTCATCAATATTGTTTGGACAATATGGTGCAATTGGTTGAATTGCCTCAATTTTAGTCAAAGCATGACTATTGATGTCAATTTTCACTCGGACATGATAAAGTTTGAGTAATTGAGTCAAATTGACTTGTTGAGACTTAGCCAATTGATGTAATTATTTGATGAGTTAAGGTATATGAGTCAAATTACTCATTGAGACTTATACAATTGATGTTATTGTCTGGTTTGATTATGTTTGATTGGTTGAGCAATTGATAGTTAGGTTTAAAAGGCAAACACAGTAACTTGCTTTGCTTATAGGATAACCTAAAAGTGACCTTGATTTAGAGTACTTGGCTTGATCGGTTTTGATGGGAAACAATGCAAGGTATGCAATTATGATGACCTAGATAGGGAGAATGAGGGGGGGGAGTCAATGTTAGATAGAAGGTATGGAGAACCTAGTACCAATTCCTATGGAAGAGGATCAAAATATAATATCCATTGTCGTGGCTATGTATGAATGATATGCAATGATATGAATTTATGAATGGATGAAATGAAATGGTAGGATATGTTCATATGAAATGAAATGGATGGATCTTGTGCTTTTAATAGTGATTTATTTCATCATTAGGCCTATTTGGTACTAATCTTGACTGAGGTATCAGAAACTAAGGTTGAGCGTTACTTTAGTGTCCCTCCCTAACTCATCCTTTATGAGAGGGTGTGATAAACACTTTTAGATTTGTGCATGTTCTGATATCTCTTGTTTCATTCTTATATAGATAGTCTCTTTGACACTAGTGGATTCATCATGATTTATGTGGATGAAGTTATATCATGGACTATTACGATGATGGACTTACATTGATGATCTATATTATCTTTATTATTATCATTGGATGGTTCATATTGTTATGAGTTTATGATGGTATCTTGACTATGCTAACCCTATTCCATGATTATGATGATTGAGTTGATTCTATGATGATTGCAATTGTCTTCTAGTGTATTTGTGTTAGAGACAACGTCATACCACTCATTATGAGCATGATATGACATTGTCATTCTCTATCACTTGCCTAATCATTTATGATATGTATATGTTACTGCATATGTTGTCTTGTGGCCATTGGTGGTTGCAGGATTGCAGGTACTAGACACCGACTCCACCTAGTCTGACAAATTTGAGTATGTCTCTATCCCAATGGCAAGTTGTTGGAGATGGCATAAATTTCCTTCCTTATACTCTAGGTCTTAGTTGACATCCTAGTCAATCTAGTGTCTCAGTTGAGTTGTTTTGTGGCATCTTGTAATGTGTTGCTAGACCCTTATGTTGGGTTGTCTTGAAGTGTTGTGAGCATTTAATTATGTGACTAATTGATATTGGATTCGAATACTTTATTAATGTTAAATTTAAATTAAATTATGGTATAGTTTGGATATTTAATTATTCTTGGTAATTATTATTGAGGTTTAATATTTATTAATGTTATTTGATTATTGTCCATTTAGCTTTTATTTATTGGTTTAATATTATTTATTATTTAATATTTATTGGATATTTATTTATTATTTATTTAATGTTTAACTATTTTATTTGTGGAGCTTTGGATTTATTAATTTATATAGTTGTGGATTTATATTTAATTGGTGGCATTTATTTGTATTGCCTTTGATTCATTATTTATTTATTTATTTTATATGATTTGTGATTTTATATTTAATTTTGATATTTATTTTATATTGACTTTGGTTTACTTGATTATTAAGCTTTTGTATTTTTATTTTGCCCATGAGGTTATTTTACTTAATAGCTTTTGAATTATTATTTCCCTTGTTACTATTTGGTTAATCGGAATAATATATTTGTTACCTACCCTTTTATCCTATTGGTTGATTTTGTGGGTTAAGTAAACAATATTATTTTATATTGTTTAACTTGAAACTATGTATGGTACATAAATAATATAGTTTTTGGGAATTTTTTGATAGGTGGAGATTTTTCTATAGTTTGTCTTCAATTTTTATTTATTGATTTTCTTTGTGCATTGTTGGGGTTGGCTTCTCTGAGAATTTTGAATGTTGTTCGAGATTTTAGTTTCGATTTGGAGCTTGATTGGATTGTAGAAGCTTGCTAGATTTTGATTTGGGATTTCTCTTCACCGATTTGCCTTTTCATTACTTCTTTTCTCCATGTCGATTTAATTATCTCATTCTCTGCAATTTTCCTTTTTGGAAAAGGGTGTCTTCTCCATGCTTGTGTAAAACTTGTTTGCTAGTAAGAATTTGGAGAAACATTATATGGTTATTAAATTAATAATGTGCATATTTTTATGGTGATTAGGGGCTTTGGCATTTTATATTTCATTTGGAGTGTGTTGCCTTGTTGTGAAAGGTACTATGACTTTTCTTACTTGTACCTTGGCTCCCTTAGAGTGATTCTAGTTCGAGAAGTGTCGTGGTTTCTATGCTATTGAGTTTTAATGGTTTAGCATTGCGTGAATTCTGGAGTCTTGGTGGTGTTTGTGAATTTTTGGCTTCCAATGTATAGTCAGGAGTCATGATTATATTGTGAGTAAATTAATTCTCTTGTTTGTGGCTCTTATTTTGTAATTGGTTGTCCTTGATTTGTAGTTGGTCTTGTGTCTCATTTTGGGTTGATTTGGGACCTTAATTGCTCCTTAAAATAATTTATTCTCGATTCATAATTATTTGAATCTATTTTCTGTGTATTCTAGACTCTATCATGTATGCATTGTAGAATGAATCCTATGCGTTAAAATATATGACCTATGTGCTATTTTGGGTGCTAGATGTGCCACTGTATGTGTTTTATACACCATTTTGCTCTACCTTCTGAATTTGGACTCTAACATCTATGCACTAAAACAAGTTCTATATGTGCTACTCTTTCCTATGGATGCATTAAACTGCCCTGTTAATGGAAATTTTTATGGTTTTAGCTTCCTAGGATGATTTTCTTGCTCTACCCTTGAACTAGAGGCATTTGATGATTTCTTTGTGATTCTTAGAGTGGATTATGCCTTATTTTGGCTATTTTCTTGTTGCACTTTGCTCGGAAAAGTTGATTTGCCTTGTCGTTGAGGGTTGTGCATAAATGCAGTTATAGCTCCAGCAAGAGGAAGAATGCCTTGCTATTGAGGCTGATTTTATGTGAGCTCTAGTGGGATGTTTGTGCCTCACTATTAAGAATTATATATTTATATTATTCAATAAGATGAATGTACGCCTTACTCTTTCTTATTTTTGTGCTTTTGATAATTGAGGCTCTTGTTTACATGATGTCTTTATGGTCCTTGTTATGCTTCAAATTTGTATTAGTATGATGTTATTATTGATGGATTATATGTTTGATCCTCCATGTGACATTTTTATTGTTATGTTTCACCCTAAGATCTTGGTCCATGGTTGGGGGAGTGGGCTCTTGCATGTGATATCCATAATAATTAATTAGTGGGTTGGGTAATTAGGACTCACCTAATAAGATAATAAAATTGGTTTTGTGGACCCACCTCATGGCCCTTGAGTAGAGACTCAGGATGATCTTGGGAAGATCATATAGATGGTAAACTGAACTCCCTTGATTGGCTGCAAGGTTGAGATGGTTCCACATGTCTATCAAGGTGTGGACTGGCCCCTTCTATGTGAGTGTAGCATGTGATTAATCTTCCCTACGTGTGTCCATGATCCTTATGCCTTGATTATTGGTATTCCTCTAGTAGTTTATTACTTTTGATGTAGCCTCGTGATGTGATATGGTTTATTGCTATATGGTTGTTTATCTTTTGTGGATTTCATGTTGAGTACCTTGGTTGTTATATTTCAACCTAGGTCTAGAGTGTGAGATTGGAACCTCATGTCACCTCCTATCGCGGGGGGTGGTTCCTTATGGTCTGACATGGTCAGGTTTTTTTATGCCTTCTTCCATTGGGATATTTTTTGTTGGATTTTAGCATGCGTGGATGTGGATTAATATCTTTTCTCTATGTGTATGGATCCTTGGAGTATAATCTATGTAATTGAGATTGAATCCTTGTTTTTTATATCATGAGAAAGATGTAGTTGTAAAGAAATATTATGTAACTAGTATCTTGTGATAATAGGTAATAGGAAACGTAGTAGGATGGGATAATGATGAGTTGTAATATATTAGATTTATGTAAATGGATATTCATTATGTATGTAATTCTAGATTAGAAAGGAATTCAATGATTAAGTAATGTGATTGGAATATCTTGTGTGTATCTATGGATAATAGTGGAAATGCTAAATGATTTGTGTATGTCTATGAGTGAAAGCATTAAATGGAAAATATGTTATGACTTATTGTTCTTCCTCTTTAAAATATGATTATGAATGAGAATCTTGTAGGATTTATGGTTACTCTTAAAGAAAATGAAGTAGATGATACTTAATGTGGAAGGAATATATTATCCTGATAGGTGTTTTTTAAAAGGGAATTAGGAACATTTGATTTGGTGCCTTAAAATGAATCCAATACTTAATGGGGATATGTAGGTTTGCATTTGATAGTTCATAATTTTATTACTAAGAAGGAAGTATTTGGTTAGGAAATGAATATAATTAATACAATGGTATCATAGAAGTAGATGTGTCTATGTGTTAGAGTTTAATTAAGTAATGGCGTTGAAGTACCCTAGGGAATGGTAGATGTTGTATTGTTATTTCTACTTGCTTAAATGAATATGGTTAAGTTTATGATGTTATATGAATTCCTATAGATATTTATTAATGCACATGTGTTAATGTATCCTTATATGTTGCATTAGTGGGTGTTTTAAATTTTTTTTATCTCTATCTGTTAGTTAGTTTAGTTATTTTATCTAGGGTATTTTAGCGAGCATTACAGTTACACCTATAAATAGATAGATTATAGATGAGGAATATTCCCCTCCATTTTGGTTCACATACTGATGGTCATGGTATACATTCTAGTTGTTACCCGCCCTACACATTAATCTATATTTCCGTCTTTCTATCGTGATTGTTTGCATCATCACGGAAATCATTTCTGTTGTAGTTCTTAAAACCCTAGATCGGTCAATAAGCCTTTAGGTGTTGAGTCTTGTGTATTCTTAAAAAGGGTCTCCACCCCACATTATCGAGACATTGCTATATAATTAAAGTTAATCCATAAGCCTTCATTTTCAGTAAGTCTTGTTCCACTCGATATCTCAATCCTCGATAGTCCTATGTCATTGTGTCCCTCACAAATAACATATCGATCGATCGCACATTAGGAGTTTTTCTGCAAACACTTTCTTTGTTCCACAATTATTAAAAGATGTGATTGCTCGATGGTCCAATGGTAGTAATTCCAAAGTCGATGACTTGCATTGTGACATCAGTTGAGTTCTTTTTTGTAATGGGCAATAAATGAGGAGATTAATAAAATGATTTCTTTCAAATCTTGAAGTAGTACAACAACCGTTCAAACACAAGAACTAATTGTTGTAGGTTTTCATGTGTTTTTCAACCTTACTCATTCCATTTGCATTCTATACTTTCAAAATATTAGGAGAGGCGCCTAGGCGAAGACATAAAACCAAGTTCAAAAATAGAATCTCTTTTTGTTAAAAATGTTTAAATTTACAGTTTTCTTGTTGATAGGATAAGAGAAGCTTGCTAATTTGGCCTTCATGAACTCTTTCTTCCTCCATTTCTTCATTTTTTCCTATTCCAACTTGATCTTTTATCCTTTATTAGAAACCCTAGTACTCCTGCATTCAGTTTCAATGGTGCCCAAACCTATAGAAAATAAATTGGACTATATTAAAGACCCAGAACTCGGCCCATTCACCATGCATGAAAATCTAAAAAGGCTGCATAGTTTAGAAAGGTCTCCCATTTTGCAAAAGGTCATTGATTCTTCTCTTTCACAAGCCAAAGGTTACTCTTTTGTCTTTGCATCCACAAAATTAGTCCACTCCTATGTGCAAAATTACCACCTGGATTCCTGAGAAATAAGGAGTGCAAATCAAATTTTGATAGCTAAAATAGATAAAAGTAACATCTCTCTTGCACTACACATCCCTGAGAGAGATGGGAAAATGAACTTATCTTTCCAGTCAAGATGGGATTAATTCAATAGCTAAGTATATTGGTGCCTAGACACAATTGCACAAGGTTGGCTGAAAGCCCCTCAGCCCGATAAATCAAGGTTACCTTCTTGAATAAAAACATAACTCTTTAGGGATGATATCACTGATATCTTTGTGCTACTATGTTGTGTGGTTGGTAGGATGAGAATGAAATTATTTGAGGGGTGGATGTGTCGATTTGTTCTCACCATCTATGATGATAAAAATCAGGTTGACTAGGTGAAGTTAATATGTGACTCTCTTCATGAACAGCTCATCAAGTTTAATTATAGGAAGCAATTTCATTTATGTTTTGTGCTCTAGCATGTGACAGTTGCCAGCAGAACTTCTTGGCCAAGTTTAAGGCAAGATGACAATCCTTCATATGTCTCCCATGTTTACAATTATTTTCCTCAATTATAGAAAGGAGAAGGTATGAGGAATTTCTCTTGCATCCATGGTACTTTCCTGATGACATTCATTAAAAATATTGAGGGAAACCCGAAGAAAAGGATATCAAAGAAAGTCATGGCTTTAATTCAGACTTATGGTAGTTTTTATATTCAATTTCAAAATTTATCTTACCTGAGGCTTGGAGGTTATGAAAAGGCTCCACTGAAACTAACTAGGCATGCCTCTGATTACCTTGTGTTTTTAGAATTTTGCTGCCAGATGGCCTCTGTAAATATCAATTTTTTCTTGTAAAAGCGATGAATCTACCAAGTTTTTTGATAAGCTTCTAATCAAGCTCAAACTCCATTCTCTACCAATGACAACCCATTTTGATAACAAGGGTTATGCTAAAAACAATTTTTACGAAGCATCCCACTATTTTCATTTGCTCAAATTCGAGGACTTTTGGGAAGATTGCACTGATGAGAATGAAGTTTTCAGGAGAGGCTTTATGTGGCTAACCCTTAACTAGATGCTTTGTTGGTATTTTGGATATGTTGATATGGTTTTGTCATTGATGTCAACACTTATCAACTCTAGCACTTGGAGAATTGGCAATGTTCACCGGCAAGTAAGTGACTTATGCACAGTCACCGGTATCTTGTTCACCAGCAGGATATATTGTTCACCAGCACTTGGAATGACATGGAAAACACTTGGTTATGTCGAATACATAATTTGGACACTTTGTCTTGGAGATTTGTTAATTGGTATATTCATGTTTTCATATTTGCTGTTACTGGCAAATAGGTCTAGGATAAGCACCGATAGGCTTATCTAGTCCAGATCAGCACGACACGCTGTGGAGATGATTTATTATTGTTGTAAATGCATTAAGCCAACATGTTGAATCGGATATTGCATCGGTTATTTTTTTACTTGTAAATTGTTTTTATTGTAATATCTTTTGTAAAGTCAACCTATACATTTTGGTCCTAGGCTTCGGTATATATGTAAGATCTTATGTGTAAGATCGATATGCAATTGGGAAAAGGATTGTAATAAGATATATGCAAGAATAAGCAGAGATACACACGCAGACATCATTTTAAGGTAGAAGGAAGGTTTTGTGAAGGCATATCAGAACTGAACCAGTACTGAATCCAGCATATGAAGATGCTATTTTGAGCAGTACATCATTATTGGATTTAACCATCCAATTGTAGTCAGTGTGACTCCTATTTGTGTTTGAGTAGTGAGCTCTACGCGCTTGGCCTTTCTGCATGTGCAGACCCCCTATTGTATACACATACTATCTACAACACTACCATCTGATTGTGGGTAAGGTTTCCCACTGTGGTTTTCCCCCTTACAGGGTTTCCACGTACAAATACTAGTTTTATGTGTTGTGGATGTTATTGTCTTTTTGTTTCATGCATTAATCTTTATCGGTACTACAATTAACTAATAAACTATCTACCGACATTGAGTTTAGTTTACCAGTTTTAAGCATTAAGTTTGGTTAAGTTTTTTTTGGTTTAAATTTATTTTACAACTGATTCACTCCCCCTCTTAGTTTTCTCTGGGACCTAACAATTGGTATCAGAGCCTAGTCCTCTTTTTGCAGAAGCTTAACAGCTTGAGGAGATCCAATGTCTTCTAACTATTTTAGGAAGGACAGTCCTAAACTTGATGGAACCAATGATGACATATGGAAGATCAGGATGGAGACACATCTGAATTGCATTGGAAAGGACATCTAGGAAGTTACAAAGAATGACTATACTGCTCCTACTCCCGGTCAGCCTAATCCACCAACCTTATAAAAAGATGAATAAAATGATTGCAAAGCAAGAGAAGCACTTTTGAGCGCATTATCAGATCAACAAATCATGGGATTATCAGATAGATCTACTACTAAATCTATTTGGGACCATTTGAAAACATTGAATGAAGGAGATTCCACAGTCAAAATTGCAAAACTTGAAAGCTTTTGGGTCAGGTATGAAAATCTGAAAATGGAAGAAGATGAAAGAATTTCTGCTTTTATGGAAAGAGTAAATGAAATTGTTTTGGGTATTAAATGTTGTGGAGGAACCTTAAGTGAAGATGAAATTGTTTCAAAAATTTTAAGAGGATTGCCACCGGCATACAAAAAGAAAGTTACTACTATAAATGAGTTAAGAACAATGCCTAATACATCAGTAACTAGAGATACATTAATTGGAAAACTTTCAGCTTTTGAAATTGAGGAATTTGGTCTTTTTGCTACTATAAAGACATATTTAGCTTTTAAGGCATCAACATCATCTACATCATCATTTGACAAGTTTGATTGGAAAGCCTTTTATGCAAGAGAACTTGAAGAAAGCAGGAGAGAAAATGAAGAACTTGAAGAACTATTCGCAATAAAAATGCCTAAAGGTCCAATTGGAAGTAAGTATGAAGGTACAGCACCCTTTAAATGTTTTAAATATAATAAGATTGGTCATATGGCTTCAAGATGCCCTGATAGACATGCAAGATTGAAAGAAGAAGCTAGAAGAACATACAAGCCTAACCCTGAATATCAAAGATACAGATTTAAAAAGAATAAATACAAGTCTTGTTATCTTGCTGATGAAGGAGTCACTAATGATTCTGATGAGGATCTGACAGACAATGGATGGGTCTTTGTTGCTATAATAGAAGATCAACCAACACCTATTGTTCAACTGGTAGAGCAGGCCCTGGTAGCTAAAATTGAAGTTAAGGATGAATGGATCATTGATTCGGGATGTTCACATCATATGACTGGTGATAAAAGTAAATTCTTGACTTTTCAGGAATATAATGGAGGTCTAGTAAGATTTGGAGATGATAAAGCTTGTTTGATCAAAGGAAAAGGTACTATATCTCTTGATGGTAAGCATAATACTGGCAATGTCTACTATGTTGAAGGTTTAAAGAATAATCTTTTGAGTGTTGGTCAACTAGTTGAAAAAGGATTTCAGTTACAATTCAAGAATGGGAAATGCAAAATTATGAACAAAACTGGTTTGGAAATTGCAACCGGTAATCAAACTAGAGGTAATATCTTTCATTTGAATAACAATGAAAAGACATGGTTGATTGCACATATTGATGAAAGTTGGATATGGCATAAGAGAATCTGTCATGTAAATTTTGATTGCATTGTGAAAATTAGTACAACTAAAGTAGTTAGAGACTTACCTAAGATTGTTAAACCTCACAATCCGGTATGTAAGGAATGTCAATTTGGAAAAAAAGTTAGAGCATCTTTTAAAAGTATTCCAAAAAAATCCAATAATGCTCTTGACTTAATTCATATTGATTTATGTGGTCCAGCTAGAACTAAAATCTTACAAGATGATAGATATTTCATGCTATTCATTGATGACAATTCTAGAATATGTTGGGTTACTTTTCTTAGAGAAAAATCAGAAGCACTTGGTAAATTCAAACTATTCAAGATGATGGTAGAAAATGAAACCGACAAGAAAATCAAATGTATGAGATCAGATCAAGGAGGTGAATTCACATCTAAAGAATTTAATACATTTTGTGAAGTAAATGGAATCAGAAGACAGTTATTATCACCCTAGACACCATAGCAGAATGGAGTTGTAGAAAGGAAAAATAGAACTATCTTGGATGCGGCTAGAAGTATGTTATCATAAGCAAATCTACCGCATGTATATTGGAGAGAGGTAGTAAGCACAACAGTCTACACATTCAACAAAGTTCACATCAAAGGTGAAACTGGTAAGACCCCTTATGAACTATGGTTTGGTATTACTCCTATTCTTAAATATTTTAGAATATTTGGAAGTAAATGTTATATTAGAAGAGATGAGTATATTGGCAAATTTGATCCTAGAAGTGATGAAGGAATATTTCTTAGTTATTCATCTAAGCGCAAGGCATATAGATGTTTTAACAAGAAATTGCAGAAAATTGTTGAGAGTAAAAATGTGAAAATTGATTAACAGTTTAGAGGAACTTCAAGGTATATAGACTCTGAACTGACAAAAAAGATACTGACAAATGAGCCTACATTGAACCCACCATTATAGAATGAAGATCCACTCACACCGGTATCATCTAAAAATTCCATTGTAACTGAAGAACATCAACAAACAAAGACACCCCGGTATGTAAGATTGAACCACTCTCAAAATTAGATAATTGGGAACGAGTATCAAGGAGTTGTGACAAGAGGAAGACTGGCAAATGAAGAGGTATGTCTTATTTCTCAAATTGAACCAGCATCAATTAATGAGGCATGTGAAGATAAACACTAGATTAAAGCTATGGAAGAAGAACTAGAACAAATTGAAAAGAGTAACACATGGACATTAGTTCCCCGACCTAAAGACAAAAATGTAATTGGAAAAAAATGGGTATTCAGAAAAAAACTTAATGAAGATGGTAAGGTAATTAGAAATAAAGTAAGAATAGTGTGTAAGGGATATTCATAGAAAGAAGGAATTGATTACAATGAAACCTTTGCACCGGTAGCCAGAATTGAAGCAGTCAGATTATTCTTGGCTTTTGCGGCACACAAGAACTACAAAGTATATCAAATGGATATTAAATGTGCATTTCTGAAAGGAGATCTTGAAGAAGAAATTTACATTGAGAAACTTGATGGATTTTCTTTAACAGATAACAAAGATATGGTTTGCAGGTTAAGGAAAGCTTTGTATGGGTTGAAGCAAGCTCCAAGAGCTTGGTATGCTAGATTGGATAAATATCTTTTGAAGATTGGTTTTTGTAAAGGTAATGTTGATAGCAACTTATACTATAAAGTGACTAATGATTACATCTTGGTTATAGAATTTTTTGTTGATGATATAATCTTTGGAGGAGAAGATGGATTATGTAAAGACTTTTCTATTGAAATGCAACAAGAATTTGAAATGTCTACGATTGGAGAGATAAAATTCTTTTTAGGATTGAAGATTTCACAGACTGATAAAGGTATATTCTTGAGTCAATCTAAGTACTTGAAGGAGTTACTAAAGAAATTTGGGATGGAAAACTCTAAAGTGGTAAGCACACCTATGACTACAAATGACAAATTATCACAAAGGGATGAATCTACACCTGCTAATCCAACTAGGTACAAATCTATGATAGGAGGCCTACTGTATTTAACACAAACAAGACTTGATATTATGAATGCAGTGTGTATTGTTTGAATATTTCAAAGTAATCCTAAAGAAAATCATGAATTAGTAGTAAAAAGGATTTTTCGGTACTTACAAGGCACTACAAATCTTGGCCTGTGGTATCCTAGAGATGAAAACTTTGAATTATGTGCATACATAGATGCAAATTGGGTAGGAGATGTAGATGACAGAAAAAGAACCACTGATAGAGCATTTTTTCTTGGAAGAAGATTAATTTCTTGGTTGATTAAGAAAAAAAGTTGCACATCTTTATCAATAGCAGAATCAGAATATGTTGCAGCAACAACTAACTGTACACAGGTATTATGGCTTAAGAAAATGTTGAAGGACATAAAAGTGAAATGCAAGGAACCTATAACTATCTATTGTGATATTACAACAACAATTGATATATCTAAGAATCCGGTACTACATTCTAAAACTAAACATGGCTCTATCAAACTGAATTTTTTGAAAGAGAATGTTGAAGCAAAAGAAGTAAAACTAGTTTATGTGAATACTAAAGAACAAATTGCAGATATTTTCACTAAGCCTTTGCCTAAGGAGACCTTTGAATATCTCAGAGATCAGCTTGGGGTCATACCCCCACCGGTAGAGACTTAGACAGTTGATTTTTGTCATCAACCGACAGAATTAACAGAGAAATCTTTTACTTTGGCTTTGATGAGGAGAGCTACTTCTCAGGGGAAGTCATTGGTATACTAATTAAGTTGGTATTTTGTATTTGAACTTGGTTTTTGTATTGCTTTCGCATTTGATGTCAAAGGGGGAGAGATTGATATAGAAAAACACATGTTACTCTTAGAGGGAGAGATTGTTATTTTGAGAGAGATTGATTACTCTCTGTACCTGAATTTTGATTTCTAGTTTTGATCTCTTTTGGGAGATTGTTGGTTTTTGGTATTTGGCATTTCTATTTTGGCACCTTGATGGTTTTTCCATCTTGTGTTGCCATCAATGCCAAAGGGGGAGATCATTGGTATTTTAGATATGTTGATATGGTTTTGTCATTGATGTCAACACTTATCAACTCTTGCACTTAGAGAATTGGCAATGTTCATCGGCAAGCAAGTGACTTATGCACAGTCACTGGTATCTTGTTCACCGACAGAATATATTGTTCACCGGCACTTGGAATGACGTGGAAAACACTTGGTTATGTCAAAGACATCATTTGGACACTTTGTCTTGGATATTTGTTCATTGGTATATTCGTGTTTGCATATTTGTTGTTACCGGCAAATAGATCCAGGATAAGCACTGACAGGCTTATCTAGTCCAGATCAGCACGACACGCTATGGAGATGATTTATTATTGTTGTAAATGTATTAAGCCGACATGTTGAATTGGATATTGCATCGGTTATTGTTTTACTTGTAAATTGTTTTTATTGTAATATCGTTTGTAAAGCCAACCTATACATTTTGGTACTAGGCTTCGGTATATATGTAAGATCGATAAGCGATTGGGAAAAGGATTGTAATAAGATATATGCAAGAATAAGCAGAGCTACACATGCAGACATCATTTTAAGGTAGAAGGAAGGTTTTGTGAAGGCATGTCAAAACTAAACCGGTACTGAATCCAACATATGAAGATGCTATTTTGAGCAGTACATCATTATTGGATTTAACCATCCAATTGTAGTCAGTGTGACTCCTATTTGTGTTTGAGCAATGAGCTCTAGGCACTTGGTCTTTCTCCATGTGCAGACCCTCTATTGTATACACATACTATCTGCAGTAGTACCATCTGATTGTGGGTAAGGTTTCCCACCGTGGTTTTACCCCTTATAGGGTTTCCATGTACAAAAACTGGTGTTATGTGTTGTGGATGTTATTGTCTTTTTTTTTCATGCATTAATCTTTACCAGTACTGCAATTAACTAATAAAATGTCTACCGGCATTGAGTTTGGTTTACCGGTATTAAGCATTAAGTTTGGTTAAGTTGTTTTTGGTGTAAATTTATTTGACAACTGATTCACCCCCCCCCCCCCCTCTCAGTTGTCTCTGGAACATAATAATATTTAAATATCATTTTTTATGTTCTATAAAATGTTGTGGATGACGAGTCGGACCTAGTAGATAGGTCATACCAAAATGCCATCTTACCTCCTTTCTAGTAGCCTAAAAATGAAGAACAAATGAATATCAAAGATAGAACTTCACAAGTTCTACAAAAGTTGCAAGTCTGATTGCAGTGTGCAGTTAGAAGTCATTTTGGTTCTTCATCATAACAGCGAACACCCAAGGAGACTAGCACAGATACTCAAACTTCTTAGAGGATGGTGGGAAAATCAACACTAGAAACTAATGTATCTCAGGTAGATTCACAATCCAGTGGAGATAATGACCTACCTAAAAAGAATCAGAAATTTAAATTTGTCTATGAAGAAGGTGTCGCAACACCACATAAAAATAAGAGGATGACTCTGCAAATCACCTCCAGAGAAGAAGACACCCAGTTTCTTCACCAATTTGGAGAACAGAGCTCGCTAGTTTCTTTGATTGATGATGTAGATCCTGAGACTCCTCCTTATGACATTCACATGTTAACACCTGATGCTACCATCAATACTTTGTCTGTTAAAAGTCCAAATACTTTATCCACTCCATGTCTTAAAAAGACATTTGAGAAACAAAGGAAACAATATTTGACAACCACTAAAATCAGAGTTGATACAGTGACATGCCTTCTAGGAGAGACGCCAAAACCTAAAAAGGCAAGGCAAATGACCAAGATGATTGTGGACCCTCAAACAAAGCACCATGTCTTGAAAATTGTTGAACCTAATGTAGATAAGACTGAACAAGAAATAATTGAAGGGGAATTTAATATAAGTATAATTGACATGGGGTCTGCAACAACAAAGCGAGATATTTATCGCGCTAGGCATTTTCTTCTTGTTTTGTCCAGGAGAACTAAGGCTATAGAAAGGAAAAATCAAGAGATCTCTCAATATGTAGATGCCCTTACTTCTTTCATTCGATCTAATTGGTTAGCTGAGAACCTCACCACCAACTCATCCTTTGGGATATCAATCATTGAACTTATCAATTCTGATAAGTTGGAGATTGTAAAGAGAACACAAGCTATAGTTAGAGCAGTTGATGGTTGGGCTTGTCAGGTAATTTTGAAAGGAGTGACATTCATTAAGAATGGTCTATGGAATTATTACACCCTTAATCAGATGATTAGTGTCCATCAGATCGATCTACTAAGAGTAAAGAAAGAGATTGGTAGACTGGTCGATGCTCTCTTGAAGATGTGAGAAGTTACTAAAATACCTCAAAATGTTTTAATTGTAGAGAATATCATTTAAAATCCTAATATACATAATGCCACCACTTGGATGGAGATGCTATAATAGAAATATCATGTTACAAATGAGCTCCAATCACATCTCACTACTTCAGTAGTTCAGAATACAAACCTTCGACAAGACCTAAAAATATCCTTTGATGCAATTGGTATCAATATACTTAATGATGATGGGAAGGAATTATTAAAAGGAGAACTGGTGAGAAGAGATTTTCACCGAAAAGTAGAAGATATCCTCTCCGTAGCTAACATAGGATCTAAGTCTCTAAAATGCCAAAGGGATGTGATGATAGTATTGAACTCTATCAATGGAGAAGTGCAAGATGTTCCAGGCAAGATTGTTGAAGCAAGTCAGAAGATTTCCAAGAGGAGAATCATGGTTGAAGCCATGATTGAACCTTTGACAAAAAACATATCACTAATTCTTTCCAATTTCAAGGCATACGACACAAGACTTAATCCACAGGTGGTACAAGAACAATAATAGGGCAATGTAACAGATGGATGGGGGTGCAACTATTTAATTCTTTAATTTTAGTTAGTTGTTATATTTCAATCTTGCTCAAAACTATTGGTCCTAGTAGACCATTTATTTGATGGTTATGTTTAAGACTCTTGAAATGGCTATCTCTAAGAAGTCATTATTTTTTATTAGTTAATTTTAACTATTTAATGATGGTAGGAATCATAGTTAGGGGTTCCAATAGAGTTTTGAATGCATGACTGGAAGTGAACAGTAATTTTGTAGATTTTGTGAAAAACCTAATGGAATTCTATTTAGAAGAGACTTTGTCTTGTTTCAATTAGAATTCTAATTTATGTTTGATGCTATCATCTATGATTGTATTTGAAAGGTTCATTGGATGTTGTTAAATCAGTTCTTGATCCAAACATTGTTCTATATGGGAGATTTGTTTTCTACATTATTGTGAATCTGTATCAGATATTATGCATATTGTTGTTACTATTCTTTTTATATGGTAGTCATTCATTAGTTGAAATCTATGTATCAATGCTAGTGGATGACTTGAATTTGAAGTTATGGTG
Source organism: Cryptomeria japonica (assembly GCF_030272615.1). Taxonomy (NCBI): domain Eukaryota; kingdom Viridiplantae; phylum Streptophyta; class Pinopsida; order Cupressales; family Cupressaceae; genus Cryptomeria; species Cryptomeria japonica. Next base: position 518,236,186 of record NC_081407.1, on the reverse strand, counting down.
ATTGATCTTTATACTTTGTTATGGAGGTCATGAGTGATTAGTTTTATCCTATCTTTTCTTTATTTTGTAGAGCTTGCCTTTCTTGCTTTCTGGTTAAAATCACACCCTATAAAACCCTAAATTTACATCATAAGAGGGAGTTGTACCTCTAAAATTCAAAGGAAAGCTGCAAAATAAAATAGAACTTCTTCAATTGTTGTTAATAGTTTGTTCCCTAGTCTAAGGCTAGGAGTCATATTGTCATATTTAGAAGAGAACAAAATTTGTTAACGAATAGATTTTTGGCGACTCTGTTGGGGAGAGAATAAAATTTTAAATAATTTTATTAATGTCACCTTATTTTGAGAGTCATGGTTTTACCTCATGAAAATGTTATTCTTGTTGTACAACCACGATTAGACTGGTAAAACCCACAAGATCATATACTTTCAGGATTGCATTATTTGTTTTGGGAATGCAAGTGCAGTGAAGAAGATTTTCAACATACCCAAGTAGTCTTAGATACGGAAGAAAGAATAGTTGAAAATCCCCAAGTTGTTTATGTCAGGGTTGTAGAACCTTTATGTCCTATTATTGTTGCTCCACCAAGACCCTTGAGAAGAGAACCAGTTAGAAGAGTTGTAAACCCTCAAAATAATCATTAAATTTTGGCGACTATGTTTACTTATCCTTTAACACTCCTAAACTGGCTTCCAAGAATTATCCAAGAAGTGCAAGAAAATAAGGCTTTTGGAATCCAAATTTAGACTTTTTGCAATCTGTGAATTTCTTTGTTTTTCCTTCAACCTGTAAAACTAAATCATTGAGTATAACTCTTTCTCCTCCTCAACCTAAACTTCCATCATCAAGCAATTCTTATCAAGTCTTGACTCTACTGGGAACGGTTTTACCCACTTAGGCCAATTTCCCTGTTGTTCAACCTGTAAACATGGCAGTCCCATGCGATGCAGTAATTGGTCCACTCAGTTTGGTCAGACCCTTTCATGACCTTCCTAAAGGGTTAGGAAAGGTCATACCTAAGTTCAAAGGTGATGGGAAGGTTACATCAAATGAACATATACATACTTTTTCAGAGCTTTCTCAAGCTTAGGAGTTCAACATGAAGATGTTGCGGTTAGGATTTTTGTGAATCTTTGACAAACTATAGCAGATTGGTTTTATCAATTACCCAATGGTGCGATTGATAATTGGAATATTATGAAAAATAAGTTTGAAGATATGTGTAAAACTACTGAAAATAAATATTTATTGGTAGCCCAATTATCCACTATGAAGAAAGAGATGCATGAGTCTATGAGGGATTTCGTAGCCAAAATCAATAACCTAGTGGGTTGAATACTAGCCAATGCAACACCAAACGACACTTTGTTGAGATCTTTATTTACTTATAGCTTTCCTTCCGAGGTTAGTTTTCTCCTCAAGAGGAATCCACAAGTTGACTTGGTAGCAACCCAGTGTAGGGTTATTTCAATTGAGGATGATCTAATCACTCCTAGGAAGTGGAAAAGAAAAGTACAAACCAATAAAGCACAAGAGGTCAATTTTGTTAGCACATATTTTTGCAAAAATATTTTGTGCTATCTATTGATGTTTTATATGTACATTTTCATCATAAGAGCATTTACTGTTGGATTGCATGTGCAGGAGATATGTTGTTGTATCAAATAAATCCAATTGTAGCCTGAATCTACATGAACAAGTATCACCTGGGCATATTAAGGGATGGCATTAAGTATGGTGAAATTGTGATAACCTTAGTCATGATAGTATTTGCATAGAAAGAGCACATTTTAGGGTTCATCACAGAAGCAGGTTCATGTGTACATTCAAAGATGTTTTCAGTGCCTTAGAAGTCCATTAGCATGGTTGTGGAAAGTTACATTTGTGAAAGAACCGTCTCTTCATAAAATATAAAATTATGTTTATCAGCATAAGTCACCCCGATAAGATTGCCTAAGGAGAAAAAGGTGCGTGTCGATCGACAAAACTCACACCGATGAGTCTGATGGCATTTTCTAAGGGTCCGATCGGCAGAAAGAAGTTTGACGAGTTAGTAATCCATCGAGAAGAGCTACACCGATAGCATAACAAGAAGGCGAAGTTATCGACATAGCATTCACTATCAAAAGCACGGGGAAAAAGTTACCCCGACACCTGATGAGGTTATTGGCAAAACTTATGTCGATGTCGGATGGAGCAAAATACTTGTTGGCAATGTCATGAGGTCATTGGAAAGTGTCATCTTATGCTACCCCGATACCCAATGGACTAGGTGTCGAAGGTGGTGTTATTAGCCTGACCTACTCTGATGAGGCGATACTAAAAGGAGGAGAATACTAAGTCATCAGGGTAACTCAAACTATTGGGAAGAGGTGTTTTAGGTTATGTCGATACCCAATGAGGAAGACAAGTCGGGCATGGAGAAGGAGACTTGATCAAGATAAGTTACACCGATCGAAGTCGAAGTCATCGAGATATCATCGTCTCATCAGAAGGAGACATTTTTAGTTACACTGATACCTGATGAGAAAGTAGAGATGGGTGTGAGCAAGGAGGTCTCATCGAGGAAACATATGTCGATAGACCAGAGAAGTAAAAAGATACACAAGTATGAAGTTGATGTCATCAGGTCATCGAAGAAAAACAAAATGAGTTGTTTCGATACCCGATAAGGTGACCCGATGTAACAAATGAGATGCGGACTACGAAGGAGGACTCATCAAAATAACTTCTAGCCATCAAAGGAACATATTTTGAGCTATGCCAATACCCAATGGGCAGAATTCCATGGAGGAATAGAAGGAGGGTGCATCAGAATGACCTACATCGATGTGACATAAAGGTGAAAGTAAAACCTAGCTAGAAGGTGGAGCCATCAGGGAAGTTATAACCATCAGAATGAGAGAAAATGAGCTACATCGATGCCCAATGAAGTGATCAAGGAGACCTATGCCAATCAAAAATATGGGTGGCACCAAGTGATTGAATCAACGAGTAGTTATGTCGACTAGCCATTGCAAAATCTGATTTTAACAAATCCACCCACCATTATTAAATACAGGCAACGAATAGGTTTGTTCTTGCATGAGGGAAATCATAGCACCATTTCAATTTAGTAAATGCTCCTGATGTATTAAATCTATATATAGAAGTTTGTATAAGGAATTTTCATTATAGATTGAAGCGAACTAAGAGATTGAAGTGAAACTAAATTGCAAAAAAATGAATTTCAGAAAGCTTGAAGGATTCAAATATGGAGTGTTCTAGTTCCAAAGGCAAGAGGAAGGTCACTGAGGTTTCTAAGAGTTCCTCAAAGAAGTCTAAAGGTGGAGAAAGTGCGCAGAAGTGGAAGTTAAATCAAGACATGATTGACCAAATGAGCTCACCAGAAGCCAAGTTGCAAAGATCTAAGGCTAATTTTCCTATCCGTGACCAACTAGAAGATGAGTTTAAGGAAATTGGTGATGTCTAGACCAGGGTTAGAGGCCATGAATTGTTCTTATATCATTACTCACGAAGGAGAAAGATAACCCCAATCTCAAACCCATGGATGACTGGATTGGGTAATCTATTTGTCTCTAATGTCTTTGTAAATATTCAATTGTTGAAAACACTGGCTAGGGCTTATAATTCCATGAAAAGATGTATCCAATTACCAAATGGTGATGCATTGATCGGTCTTTCCTACCATTCATGAGGTTTTTGGTCTTGGTTTTGAATCTGATGTGCCTCTAACTTTTGAGAAGCTGGAAGAAGAATATACAAAGATATTGTATACAATGGGTAGAATTTGGCCATACATAAGGCCGAGAAAGGGAAGTTGACAGATGAAGATAGACCCTCGTTCGACATCAACATTTTCAGAAAGTATTGACAATATATGTACATTGAATGCATTCAAGTGGGAGGAGTTGAGGTTCCAGATGTAGCTCGAATAGGACCTTTAGTACTTGCTGCAGATACACAAATGCATGAGCCAAGACAATTTGATTATGCTACCTACATTATGGAAAAAATGCATGAGTGTTTCTTAAATCTTCAGAATAACCCTGATAAGTCTTTTAAGTTTTATTCATTATTGATGCATATTATCTTGCTTTATGGATGACCCAGGGGGCTGTGGCCTAAAGAATTAAAATTAAATGTTCATGGTAAAGATGGGCAGGAGCAACCAATACAATTGTGGGTATCACTATGGGATTCTCAATTCATGAGATCCCATTATGTCAAATTTGAAGAGTTTTTTTTTCAACCATTATACAGATCTTATGAGGTTTCTTGTGATGGATCATTTTTAGAATAAATTAAAAGATTCTTAGACCCCATGAGCATGGAGATACAAGGGTGAATCATAATTGGGGTGATTGGTACATATGCCAAGACTTCTCATATGTTAGGGTTTTTGGATTCGAAGGTGCTCCCTATGTGCTACCAGAGCCTGCGCCAGACTAAATTGCTTACCTGGAGATTGTGAGACAGATGAGTATCTCTAATGCACATCATTTTGGGGCTGCCCACAAGCAAGTTTTCTTACCTGGAACTCTACATTTTGGTGATTTCACCATTGTATCAATAAAGGCTTATGAAGTTATTGACAACAGGTTAATAGAAGATTATAATCTATATGAGCACATAAGAAGGAAAAATTATGACCCAAAGGACTATATACACCAGGGTAGAAAAAAGTAGAATCTTGGTGCTTACTTTCATGAGCATATTGAAGCCTTGGATATCTTTAGAAACAAGGAGTCTGAAGAAGCCATGCAAATTTTTTCAGGATTTGAATAAGAAATTGGAAGAAAAAAGACAAAGACTATAGGAGATGGAGGAAGAAGAATAATTTGAAAGTGAATCAGATGAAAATGAGGCTATCTCAAGATTTAAAATGCCTAAAATGGAACAGGAACCTGAAGCACAGGACCAAATTGTTGCAAGGATTAATGTTGATTTGGATGTTAGGCTAGAAGAGCATACATCTTTTGTGTCAAATGATGAATTTATTAGGACGAAGGAGTTTAAGTCCTTCTTTTATCATTTTAAAGGAAATAGGTTAAGAGAAGCAATGACTGATGTGACACCAGAGAATGAGGTAGAAATGCTCAGAAAGATGAAGGCGGAGATTACTTCAGAGTTAGAAGGAATGATCCCTCAAAGGGGAAGGCAACTTCTTGTAGAGGCAGGAATCATTATTTTTCCAGGCTAGGACCTTAGTTCCTCTTTTATTTTGATAGCCTATTGCATTCAAATAACAAAGATTTCAAGTTAGACATTCAGGGCATAAGTGATATTTTTATTGGATCAAGATATGATCCAAATGATGAGGCTATGCTTTTGTAGGCCCTTTATCCTTTGAATAAGAGGCCAAATATTATAGATGTGGACAAGGCCTTCGGTCATATGATGAAGTTAAAGGTTGGTGAAGTGGATCCCATGGTTACAGCAGATATGTGGATTGATATTTCCAAATTAAATAAGGCACAGATGAAGATGTTGGCAAAAGAAATAGGGAAATACAAGTCACTGTATGAAGAGATCTTGAGGAGTAGAGGTCAGCCTATACCCCAAATAATAGATGAATCAAAATTGAAGAAGAGGTGCGAGGAATTGCATAAAGAGAATAAGAAGTTGAAAGAGAAAACACAGAACATAAGGGCGGACACAACATGTGTCTTACTGTCAAAGAGATTTGAAAAGTTAAATGGAGTTCTTGAAGACTTCTAGACAGTTTACGAGAAGAATATGGATAACAGTTTGTCACATAAAAGAATTTCTGACAGATTACATATGCTCTTGTAGGATAAGAAGGCTAGTCAGACAGATAGTGCAATTATTGAGAAAATCCAGAGACTGATAAAAAAGCACGAGAAGTTTGACACAGACCTAAAGGTTGAATATGATGATTGTCAAGAAATTGTGCAACATGGTATTCCAGAAGTAATAGATGAAATAGGGCAAATTAAGGATAGAATGTGTCGATTACAGAATGTCAATCATTACTTAATGCCTCCCTAGGTATTGCACAGGCTGACACCTTGGACATGGCAAAAGCGATGGACCAGTTGGAAAACTTTGTGACTATAGAGATGGTAGTGTGGGATATCATCTTCAACTCCAGCACTTACAAGGATGAGGCATACCTTCGGCATATTTAGAAATGTGACTTGATCCTAGATGGCCAGAGTTAATTTTTGTCAATTGTAATATGCTTTGTAATATTGTGAGTTGTTATAGCAGTTAGGGAGTTATTAGTTAGGTTTTTGTCAATTTTTAGTTTGTACTAATGAAAGGGTGTGTCCTTTCATTTGTGCCTTTGGAGTCGCATATGTATAGGGAGTCATTTTTGTAAAAGGGGACATAATGGAAAAAACTCCTATCTTTTAGATTGTTTGTTGGGACTATTAGTGTTATGTAAAGCAGCTCTGTAGAAATGAAAAGTCATTTTGTGCAAGGAAGAATATCATGAAGTACTTGTGAGTCTATAGCTTTTGTATACCTTTTTATTCCAAAACATATATAAGATTTGTTGTCTTTATCTTCAGATCATTTTATATTACATGGTGTTGATGAATCAAGTTCTTTAGATAAATCTAATTAAGATTTGTTGCAGTGTGCCATCACATGTTGTTGTGTAGGAAACAAAATTGGTTTTGTTATTCTTGCAACACATAATGAAACCATTGCATTGATAGTCTTGCATATTTGTAAGTTTTTCACACTGTCTCCAAAGTTGATTTCAAATATTCATCCACTAAGTAACATATAAATTGCCAGATAAGGCACTGGTTTATTCTTAGTTTTTTGTGAGTAAATTTGGTGTGCATAAGGTCCTCATCAGGGAAACATACTTTTTATTTCTACCAGTATTGTTTTTTCATTATTACTTAAGGTTCCTACAACATTATTTTATAAGCATTCATTCACTATTAATTACATTCAATTTTTCAAATTAAAGCAAGTTAAAAGCACATAATAAAGAATAGTTGCAGGAAACATTTTGCCATTCTTGGAAACATCTAAATTGATAAGTTTAAACTCACTATAAAGAAGTCTCTTTGTGCTTTGTAGATTAAGGTATACCCTCCTAGGTCTAGTGGAGCCTAAAGTGTAGAGGAATTTGGTCTTTGACCATTCCTATTCGTTGGCCAAGGCTGATTGAGAAATCAGTAGTAGATTTGGTAAAGCTCTAGGATTTCCAATCTGTGGTTTTGGGAACCAATAAGTTCTACTAACCTAGTAATCAAGAGGTAAGCTAATGAAATCATTAATTTAAAAAGATAGATGCCTAAGGGATCTTAGCAACCCCTTTACCAAGATGTGCCAAGATCATTTGTCAAGCCATTGAGTATAACTGGTCCATCTCATAGGTTAGCCATAGACTGTCCTTCTTCCTCGACCAAAGGGAATCAAATGGGGTGTAACTTTCACTTAGCTAATGACCATGATGGTGCATCCTATTTGGAGATGATTAGAGACATATAGATGATTACTACAAATAACCAAGAGGAGTATCAAATCGAAGAACCTGCCTTCGAGAGATGCTAATATCAATTTCCTTGAGTATGAATCTAATGTTGAAGGAGAAGACCTATTCATGGAAATAGATAATCCAAATTGTACGGCGCTCACTAGAAGTTAATATGTTCAGAAAAAAGATTCAGAAGACAATTATAATAATAATAATGTTGCCTCGCATCCTAAGTACACCATGACTAGAGGGTCTTCATCCAACTTCAAGAGACCAGAGACAAGTCAAATTAAGAAGTGTATTGAGGTACTGTAGTGTCATAAAATTGGGATCCTTGTAATTTGTGATCACATTAGGGTCTTCACATTGGCGATTTGAATCCCCAAGCCTAATCGGAGACCCGAGACTTGCTCATCCTCGAAAACTGCACTTTTTCTACCCTTTGCACTGGCTGAACCTACTTCATGTCCTAAGACAAGAGCAGGACAAGGGAATGGCACCCCTGTCCCCCCTGGGAAAGGGGCATGGCACCATTTTTCTTGCACTATTTCGGGGCCCCCTCTATCCTAGCTTTGCATTGGACTTTGCATAAAAAGGGAAAAACTTTCCCTGTGTCGGTCTGTCACGAAAAATTAGCCAATTAACCCTAATTGATGAGTATATAAGTCACATTCACCCTCCCATTTGCACAAAATGGAAAAAGTTGGATAAGTAGGAATACATGAGATCACGCATTCAAGAATTCAAGAGCATTCAAGAGCATTCCAACATTCAAGAATTCCTTTCCAGCATTGAGCATGTTAGATGCAATGATAGTCCCAAAGACACTGAGAGGGGGGGTGAATCAGTGTCTAACTAGTTAATGGAATATTTGAACTTATTTATAACTTTGCAACCCAAATTAATGTACGGATAAACAATCAATAATGCAGCAAAGAGAAATAACAAAGACAACATAAATGCACACCATAACACAAGATGTTTTGGCGAGGAAACCCGGTAAGGGAAAAACCTCGGTGGGATTTGTGACCCACAATATTTACTCACTGGCCAATATGAATAAATATTACTTACAATAGGGGCCTGCACATGCAAGAAGGCCAACAACCTAGAGCTCATTGCTCAATGAAATAGTTTCACTGACTACAAAATGGATAGTTAAATCGAAGACAATGTACTGCTCAAAATAGCATTTGCAATGCTTGATTCAGTACCGGTTTAAGCTCTGTCAGAAACCATTACCCAAAAACTATGTCGGTGAATGATATTCGCTCACATAACCTATCTTCACTTGTTATAGAATCCTTTTGCTATCTTCTATGATCTTATTACATAATCGCCTCTCTATCTTATATCAAAATGACCTATAAGATCTCATACATATATGAGTCTTTACAATACATATTGTCGGCTTACAAATAATTAATTACATTACAATATAATCCATATAAATAAAACTTGTCTAATGTCGGTCTGAGTGGCGGTATGCTTTGTTGCTAGTGTAAACTAGATGTCGATGAATGAACTTGTTGTTCCTACTGGTGTTGGTAGATGATGTCTGCGTTGCTGGTGAATCTATAGAATCTTGTTACCAACTGGATGCCATCAATAACAACATCAACCATTCTTACGTGAGTGTAGAATGCCAGCAATCTCCCCCTTTGAAATTGATGGCAACACTCATGAGAAAAATCCAAAAACTGTTGTCTAAAAATGAAGTCCATAACTAATCCCCAAAAATGAAGTGTGCTCCCCCTGAGCAAGTGATTTGTTCTGTGCATTTTTCTCCATACTACTCCCCCTTTGACATCAATGACAAAAGATGTGAAAAAGAATCAAAGAGTACAAAAATTCTACCTCATAGCCTATAACCGGTTGTGTACAATTTGAAAGATATCCGCCAAAATTAGATTCAGGCTCTGCATGAATGTATTACTGTCAGAAATAATCATTTCAGTCTACTAGATCATGGCGGTCAGATAATGCATCTGTGTCTCTAGTGATCAGTCTCCTTGATTGTTGCTTTAGATAGCTCAACCTGTTGAGTTATAAGATTGTCCAATCTTGGACCAAGTTTGTTTTTCAGTTCTTGGGCCTTCAACCTTATCCTTCTTTTTCCTGCTCCAGTTTCTCTATCTTTTCCTCAAAAATTGCCATCTCTTGATCAAAAACTGAGGTAAGTTCTGAAGAACCTATCATATTATCTACTATATCACCTATCTCCTTTTATGTTTTCTTAATCTCCTCAATATCTTTAGTCTGGTGGTGAGGCTTGCAAGATTCTTTATATAAATCCTTATATTCCAAAATTGTTGAATTAAGTACCGGTAATAAGGAATCAATATGCTCAATACAGTCCTTGATAGTCTTCTCAAAGAATTCACCTTTTTCTTTATTCACCTTTTCCTTAATAGTTTCTTCATTAACTTTATCTATAGTTAGAACATTTGAAACAATAAATTTGGACAATGCGTCCAATTTACTCAAAGAACCATCAATATGATCTATCTTACATGTCGGTGCAATCATTTTCAAAATAGGCAATGTATCATCAATAGCCTTAAATGCTAAGGTGTTGCAATCTATGATCCTCTTAATTGAATCCAAAATAATATCTCTTACATTTTTAGGTCTGAAATCTATAGTGGATGTGCTCGGTTCTGAAATAACTTTCTTTTCATCAAACACTAGACCAATTACCTTAACAATTTCTTCCTTGTTTCCATCATTTGTTTCCTCTTTATTTATAGTTGTTGCCAGTTTCTCACTCTGTGTTATTACCTTTTCTTCTGTCAGTTTCTCAATGTCAAGCTTCTTAGCTTCTGCCGGTATTTCAATGTTCAGAGAGTCAGCAGTGTTAACCGGCGATTTAGAGATATCAACATTCATAGCATCAGCTGTCTTAACCTCTGCATTCTCTTTATCCATAACAATATTAAAATCCTGTGTATCTACATTCATAGTAAAAAGAATTTCTGATTTTGGATTAGTATTATCATGAGTTGTTTCTTCAGCCTCCTTATCTAGTTGACTGTCTGTATGTACCGGTGTCCCTGAAGTTATTGGTGGGGTGTCATGTGCCAATGGAGAAATGTTATCTATGACCTTTATAACAAGTACACTACCAATTTTTCCTTTACCTTTATCCTTTTGATATACCTTTGTAAAAGACTTATCCATTTTTTGTCTATCCCTTTCTTCTTTCTTTTCTTTTTCAACAAAAAAATATGTCCCATTTGTCTACGGTTTCATTTACTATTTCTTTCACTCTCCTTGCCATTAGACTAACCTGCTGGTGACCAATCACAAAAATTGACCGGTTGGCTTCAATAATCAATTCATCAATCTCTTCTCAGGAATTTACATGGTGAACAACCAACAATGCTTCAACCTTTAACTTTTTGTCCAATTCCATCACTGATATTCTTTTAGCCTCTACTCTTATGTATAAGTCATTTGGTAGATCATCTACAACCTCAATCAAAACTTTCTTGTATATGTCAAGATGAAAATTAATGCTTTCCTCTATTGTCTCCTTGTTGGAATCCTTGAAAGAATGATAAAATTTATTCACATTACTAAGATTACCTTCTTGTGTTATTTCATTGATCAATTCCTCTGGTGTAAGGGTTTCTGGTGCCTTAGGTTGTTGTTTCTTCTTTGGAGTTAATTTCTTCTTAGGCTCTCTTACAACCTGCTGCTTCTTCCTTAATGTTCTTGTCCTTTTAGGAGAAAGAGAAGGTACTAGTGAAGGTTTCCTCTTCTTCCTTTCAACTCTCTTGAACTCTGCTACCTTACCACTGTCTGTAAATGAAGAAGTGACAACCGGTGAAACATGAGCTACCAGTTCTAGTCCTTCTAGTTCACTAGAAGAAATACCACTTAAGTTCATCACATTTTCCTTAACCTCTTTAACCATTTTGGATGCATCTCTGATGAATTTTTCTCTTCTATTTCTCTACTTTTGCATCGAAACAACACTCTCAATAGTGTCAGCACTGCCAAAAATTTCTTCAGAAGGTTCCATAGGTGCATCAAGAAGTGTCTTAGCATAAGCCTCAAGAATATTTAGATCAACTTCATATCCCATCTCTGTTATCCAAATAATTCTAGGATCAACAACTTCCATCCATGTTTCATCTCTTTTGATTACAAAACCTATTTACTTGTCATACTTATCCACAATACTCTGTGGTATCCTTTCTCTAGCCTTCATTCTAGTTTGAAAGTTTTTGAAGTAGTCTGCTCCAATGTTATCACTATTAGTACCAATGTCGGTAATACCTTCCATGATTTGTCTACCTACTTAGATGTCATATGAAAAGTCCTTGTGACCAATGTCGAGTATCTCCTTTATGAAGTAAAGCATTAAACACACAAGTAGATTCCCAAAATGGAATGTTCCCTTCTTGTCACCCTTAATCTTTTTCAAGTTATCTATCAGTTATCCTTAAGCCACTCACAGATGTCAATTTTAGCATTGTTCTTAACCATCTCATATGCACTATGTATACACAAGCTAGAAACATAATTTAACCTAATTGTATGTGTAACTCTGTATCCAAATACCATGCTCACATATTTCACATTTGCATCATTGATATCACTAACCCTAAGAGATCTGTTATTAGATGTAGCTCCGGTTAGGTCCATAACACCCTTGTTTGGTATCTTCTTCCTTTTGTTAGGTCTAGTATTGATTGAGGGTAAACTAGTAACTGCCTTGATTGTCTCCTTAGTGATTTTAAAAGCAAAATCTAGGTACATGAACTCCTCATGAACTCTTCTTAGTACAAGATGAACTATTTCATCCAGAAATTCATGAATGTTCAAAATTTCAACAAATCCTAAATCCTCTACCATCTTATGCTCCGACTTGACTAAACCTTGTTCATCAATTATAACATTTTTGTACACGTTCCTCAAGTCATCTGACCCTAAATTCACTATGTTATCCTCGGGTCTTCGAAAAAAGCAACTCCCTTCAGAATCTTAGAAAAGGCTCTGATGGAATCATCTCGCTTAGCAATCTTAGGAATGATTTTAAACATGGGTCTAGGGCACTTAATGTTTTTTGCCAAAGTAGGGTTTACAATAAATTCAGGTGTAGAAGATGAAGTTGCCATTGTGAAAGATAAATACCTTTTAACTAGAAATCCTTGAATGCCTAAAAAACACCTTGTTGCTTTGCCTTTAGAATGCATTGGCTCTCTCTTTGTGCTCTTCGAATGCTTGGATGCTTGGTGAATTGAAATGAGGGTTTTCCAGTGCTTTATAATAAAAAATGTTCTCCAACAACCGCATTAAATGCTTGCCGGTTAAGTGAAGTCTTAACATATCTGCTGGTAAAGAAGAAATATAACTTCTTACCATCAATCGAGGGTAGAATGCATGATTTTCAGTTTTCTGCCATACCCTTTAAGGATTATTCCTTAGTCAGATGAAGAATCTCCTACCAGTGCAGGGTTACTCTATTCTACCAGTGCAGAGACAGATTCATCAACTCTCTGATCTCTCTTCTCAATCCATTGTTTTGAAAATTCTTGCTTTATTTCGTTTACTTTTTCTTTTCCCTTCTCATTAGATCCTTTATTATTCTCCGGTATAGTCTTGCTTCTACAAAATTTTGCAATATGCCCAATCTTGTTACATGCATAACATGTTACATTATTCCTTTGAATAGCTTTTCCATATCCTTCACCAGTTTGTGTTCTGCATTGATTAGATAAATGTCCAAATATACCACAAACATAGCATTTCACATTCATTCTGCAATTTTCCTAGTTATGACCAACTTTATTGCATTTGGAACATTGACCGATGCATAAATTTGTATTCTAATTATTTATGAATCTGTACTGATTTTCTCTGTGACCAAATTTGTTGCAATTAAAACATTTACCATTAAATTTATAAGCATTAGGTTGTCTTACCGGTTTGTTGTGATCTTAATTATTTGCAGTCCCAGAACTTTCTCCATCTTCAAATCCAAGTTTAATTGTATCTCCATCAGGTTTCTATCTTTTTAGCATGTCATCAAGTCTTTCTGAACTTTTCTTGAATTTGTCTTTGTGTTCATTTGTAGTGATCAACTCATTTTCTAGAATGCCAACTTGTCTCCTAAGCTCCTCTTTATCGTGTTGCATGTGAATTAGATCTATCTTTAGCATATCATTTTCATGACAAACTCTCATATTTTCATTACCTCCATCATTAAGTCTCCTAGTCAAGTCTTCTTCATTCTTCTTCTTGTCTTCAATATCCTTACATAGCCTCATGGTGAAATATTGCATTTCATTCCTCATGTTATTGTTCTCTTTGTAGCGTAAAAATGAGGATTCATCAAAACATAAGTAGATCAATCAAAAACACAAAACATGATAACATAATCAAAAGAATACTCAATGCAAATGAACCTAATTCCAAAGCACATTCAATAGAGGTATGGAAACAAAGCATTCAAAAGTAAAATTATGCAAACCATATGCTTCTTCCATGCGGCTCCATTGTTGTTCTTTCCTCTTCAATAGTTTTGTGGATCTCACCTACAAGTGCTCACACAATTTGAAAGCAAAAAGGCTCAAGAGTACTAGAAACGAAGGTTCGGTAAAAATTCGAGATTCATGAAGGATTTGATTGAAGAAAACATCCAATTTATAGAGAAATTGGATAAATGAGCAAATTAGTATGAAAGAGATTTGAATAGAAATTCAAATCAATAATAGCAAAATTATGACATATCCATGACAAATTGCTATGCAAGGCTTATGACAATTCATGACAAATTTCTATGTCAAGAATTTATGACATTTTATGACATTTTCATGACAAATTCTATGACACATTTCTATGTCAAGAATTTTATGACAATTTATGACATTTTATGACAAATTTCTATGTCATTGCCATAAATTTAGGAAAGAAATAGGAGAAAATTGAATTTAAGAATTAAGAAATTAGGAAATTAGAGAATAATGAAAATAGGAAATTAGAAATTGAAAGAAATTAGAAATTAGGATTTAGTGAATTAATTAATAATTTTTCATTTATTAATCAATTCACAAAGAGGAATAATTAGACAATTAAATGAAGATTTAATTGTAATAAGGAAACTTAGGATAAATAAGTAATTTATTTAATCCTAAAGGAAGAAATGACAAATTAGGTTAAATGATTGAATCATGAAACCCTAGAAGACGAATTAGAAATGCGAGGATGATAATTAGGTCTATAATTGACTTGATCATGTTTTGATTTGATAAATGACCAATGCGACAAAATGATTTGATTGATAGATGCGCCAATTGACGAGGAATAATGACAAATTGATCCAAATTGACACAATTGAGACAAATAATGATCGATGACAAATCGGTTGAAAAATGACAAAATTGACAAAATAGATTGCAAGATGACAAGATTAGACATGACCACGATCGATGACAAATCGATCGCAAAATGACAAGATTGAAGGATTGATGATAAATCGACAAGATTGATAAACCGATCGCCAAATGATAAGATTGAAAATAGGACAAAACCCTAATTAGGATTGACGATGTCCAAAATGATAAGATTGATGATAAAATTGATAAGATTGACAGAAGGACAACGATCGCAAGATTGACAGGATTGATAAGAGGACAAAACCCTAATTAGGATTGATGATGTCCAAATTGATGCGAAATTAGCATGCACATTGATGCAATAAGATAAAATCGATCAAAATCATGACTAGATTATGTTGTCGACAAGACCAAATTCAAGGATGAGATGATTGAAGAATATAGAAGAATGACTCGATGTTCGCAAATGATAAAGACCAAGTGCGTGACATAGGAGAAATGTTAATGCGATGCAAAAACCTAAAATGAGGCAATGCACAAATGTTAAAATATGACTTCGCAAGCGTTGACCATTTTTGGGTGTCTACATTTTGCCCCTCTTTGAGACAATGCGATTCTGAGCGTTGTTTCAAAGAACAATAACGAAATGCCCCAGACAATAATAATGACATATGAAAATGCCCCAGACAATAACAATGACATATGCATGCCCCCTCGAGGAATTGGCCGGAAACATGCAGAAAAGAGGCCAATTGATCGATAAAAATGACAAGATCGAACGGACTGACAAGCGGAGATCGGATGCATGACAAACAAGCAATGTAAGGTGCACAAGACCATGACCAACATAAGATGGAGAGGACACACGTCCATCTATGCAATGACAAAGAGCTATAAATGAGACCAAGAGGGTGAAAATGACTCATTTGCACTAGCTAAAGAGGAGGATTTGTTGCTCTGGACAAGGACACTTGCAGACAGATGGCGAGCATTCCAACGGCGGATCACCTTGGAGAATGTGCACGCACATTCAGACGACCGGAGGACGCAGGAGCAGCGGTATGTATCTCAAAAAACCATGTGTTGAATTTCATGAATTTGACGCGTTTGCAGGACATTGCGGGGCCCACAGGGGAGACCAAAATGAACTCCTGCGCTTGTGTGGTATAAACCTACGCTTGTGTAAGGAGTTCTGCGCTTGTGTAGGAATACACAAGCGCAATTCATCTAACACAGGCGCAAGTTTCTCCAACACAGGCGCAAGTTGTCATAAAAACCCTAGTTTTGACTTGAAATTGCATGCAAATGACCTGACAGGGGGTGGGAAGGATAGGATAGGGTAATGTGGATGAAAAACACCCTGATTTTCTCATGAAAATGAAGACATGCAACCGACAAAATGATGCCCCGATTGTGATGCAGAGTCGACAATATCCATTAATCGCATGGGAGAATCGACCGGACTGTTTCATGCGACGACATAGACTCAGGAGCACAGAGAGAGACACATTAGCTGGACTGGGATTGGCGAGGAGAGACTGTACTGGAGGACACTATATGAGGGTGCAGTTCCACCGGAGCGGAGAGCACCTTCATATCGGGCACGATCGAGGACAGAGAGCAGGTCACGCTCTCGGAGGACATTGAGCAGCATAGGAGTGAGTGGACCGATGAGACCACCGCAGCCAGGACCAGGACCAGGTACATCATCTGCGAGACATGGCAGGGATGAGGAGGACAGAGGGAGCACCCAGTGACAGAGGCACATGCTCCATATGACAGACAGTGGACATCATGTAGTTTGCCATTATGTAGTCAGCCTGCGGGCCATACATAGGACAGAGAGGCCGATTTTGTACTCTGATATTATTATGATGTGTGATGGGATATGCATCGATATGATGGATGCAATATGTTATGACTGATGTAGTGATTTTGCTATGTATGGATGACTTATGTACTGGTTTATGAACATGTATGAATGCATTGTATGTACTTTGGATGTATTTATAATATGAAATGTATAAAATGCGTGATGTAATATGTAATGGAATGCAAATGCATTGACCAAATGTATGCAGGACACAATATGGTTTTGGATATCGGAGCACTAGACCGAACTGACTATCCGACCGGACAGAAGAAGTGTTAGGAAGAAGAAAGAAGATAGAAGACAGTTAGAGATGATGAAAATTTGCTTTCAGTAATGCACTTTGTAGGTGAGAACCTTTATTTTTATTTAGCAAAATGGATGCGTAGCATCATGGCATTGAAGGCCAGAGCGGAAATGCAACCCCTTTTTGCATAAGACAGACACAGCATAAACAAACGACAATCATAATCAAAAAAGAAAAGGATCATGAGCCATCCCGGTTACTCTAAATCACTCAGTGACATCATCGAGCAACATAGGAACATGACCGAAGCCAAAGATAAATCAATAAAAAGATAAGACTCACAAATTAAATCAAACAAACATCTTGATCTTTATTGTCAAAAGTTGAAAGTGCTGATAGGATGATCATGCTGTCTGGTTTCAAGAAATGAGGTACCCCGTCTAAGACAGGACACAGTCTGGTTTCGAGTATACCACACCCTGTATAAGACCCATGATAATGTGACAAGGACAAATGATTTGTAATGCTGATATTCGATTGTATGACAATTGTGATCAGTTTGAACGTTTGATTTTGATTGAAAAGTTCATCTGGTAATGCATGATTTCATTAAAGCACAGTGTTTGATTGAGTGCAAGTGTCGTTGGATGAATGCTCAGTGATCTGTCGATGCACAAAGGGAATCATTTATTGCAAAATGTTTGTTTGTGGGAGTTTTATACTTTTTTGTGTTCTTTTTTCAGGACTTTATTCAATTTTTTTGGAATTTTTTCAGGACATTATTTGATTTTTTTGAAATTTTTTCAGGACATTATTTGATTTTTTTGGAATTTTTTCAGGACATTATTTGATTTTTTTGGAAGTTTTTCAGGACATTATTTGATTTTTATGATCATTTTTTTCAGGACATTTTGAAATTTTTATGAATTTTTTCAGGACATTTTGAAATTTTTATGAATTTTTTCAGGACATTTTGAGATTTTTATGAATTTTTTCAGGACATTTTGAGATTTTTATGAATTTCTTCAGGACATTATTCGATTTTTATGGATTTTTTCATGGCATTTTTCGATTTTTATGGATTTCTTCAGGACATTATTCGATTTTTATGGATTTTTTCATGACATTTTTCAATTTTTTATGAATTATTTCAGGACATTTTAAGATTTTTTTTGGAATTTTTTTAGGACTTTTTAAGATTTTTTTTGGAATTTTTTCAGGACTTTTTTCAATTTTTATGAATTTCTTTCATGACAGTTTTGCCCCCAGTGTCTAGCAAGGCAAGGAATATGACAGGTGAATAAATAGGCTTGCTGCAATGATGGTGGATAGAAGGAAGAGAAAGGCCTTTTATCATGGAGACAAGACGGATGCAATTTCCAAGAGCTATTGCGTGATGGGACAAGAGACTGGATATGACAATGTAAAGCAGTGACATGGCATGAGGGACATGTCAAGAGGTTTTTGAAAAATATGTTTTGCATTTCATGTCCTTATGTCAGATCAAGATCAAGGGACAGAAAGAGTGTATGGATAGTGATAAGATATGGATAGGATAAGCAAGACCAAGAATAGATAAGGGACATGGACTGAAGGTCGGGATTGGCTAAGGGATAGTGGTAGAGAGTTGCAATAAGATAGGGAATATGGATGAAAAGTTATAATAAGCAAATGGATAAATGACCAAAAGCTATGATGGACTAAAAGCTGCAAACAAGATACATGATGCTCATGAAGATCGCTAGCCTTGTCAAGATCAAAGGTGGAAAGGGAAATGGAAATGAGGGATAATAGGATATGAAGGGTAATGACATGGTATGATAGGATAATGATGGGTAATAGGATATGAAGGAGGAAACCTGCCCCCAAGTGTGATTGTGCAAGAAGTTCATAAATTACGCATGATGCCTGTTTGCCAGGTTTTCATCACGGTACTTGCCCAAGGCGCCTGTTTGCCAGGTTTTCACCAGTGGACGAATTATTTTTCTTTACTTTTTTCTTATTTTGTCTTTTCTTTTTTGATTTTTTTTGATTATTTTTTTGATTTTGACTTTTTCAAGAGAAGATGGACACATGATAGGGGATGGAAGAAGGACTCAACATCTTGAAATAAATGGATCATGACCTTTAAAAGTATGCTCAAAGACGTTGGTAGGATAAGGACATGGAAAATGAGATAAAACTAAGGCAAGGATTTATGCAAAGGATTGGATCAAAGGGATCGAAGGATGGAAAATATGCATTGGATAATAGGTAGGGTATTGGAAGAATTGAGCTTCAGTGGATGGAAATGAAGGCAAGATCGACATTGGCACACACCTTGAGGGGTGATGGACTGATGGAGGAAAAATGGATCTCAGATTGTGAGATTTGGATGGAGGAATAGCTTGGGATTTTGGGACATAAGGGCCCAAAATGGATGAAGAAGGTGATGAAGGAATAGACTTGGAAGGTTTGGATGGAGGAATAGCAATTTTGGATGCCAAGTTGGATGTTTCTTTTTGTGCTTCAAGGAGTTTCTTAGGGATCCACATGGTTTTTGATTTTTCATGCTTTTGTGGTTCCTTGGAGTGCATTGCTTGCACAAGGGATTTAGGAACCCATATATATTTTGACTTTTCTTTATTTTGCTCAGTGGGCCTTTGTGGCCTTTTGGATATTTCTTTTTCTTTATAGATCATATTGCTCTTTGTTTTGACATGTCGATTAGATTGGACATGTTGATCCTTGAATACATGTGGATTTCTAGACTTATGATGCTTATACTTGGCATCCAAATTGCTTGGAAGAGGGAATGAATGTTGGTGTGGATGGGAATGATATGGAGGCATGTGGGATGGATGGAAGGTTCTCCAAGATGTGTGCCTTTGTTGATGTTGCATAGGAGATGGAGGGATATAGGGACCTAGAATGGATGGAAGCGATGATGGGGAAGGTGGACATTTGGATTTTGACTTTGAAGGGATACCAGCGCCTTGAGTGTGAGCTCTGTAGCCATGACCATTAGTATATTCTTTGATATGGAGGGGTTCTTGCTCATGAAGGTCTACTCCTTTGCCTTTATGAATATTTTGACTTGTAGGACACTCTTTTCTTTGGGAAGAAGACGCGAGTTCATTATGAGGTGGATATGATATGAGAGAAACAATGAGATCTTGAAGTGGATCGGATTGCACCAAAGTGGAAGAACCCATTATGCATGTCGAGGGTTCATGAACATCTTGCACTGACACGTTAGAATTATGAGGGGGATTAGGATCATGAGGGGGACTAGGATTGTGTAGTGGACATGGTTCAATGATAGGCTCTTCAAGAGATGGAATGGGAGGAATAACAGGATCACCAAAAGAAATGCACTCTTGGAGTGGATATGCTGGATTAGGATGTGGAGATGGAGGAACAAGTGGATCTTGTGGAGGATCTGAAGGAATGATAGGGTCTTGTGTTGGAAATGAATTTGGAAGGATACTTTGATCTTGACAAGGAGGAAGATCATTGGATTCCTCTTTAAAGGTGCTTTGCTCTTGACTTTTAATGGGATCATCGGAAAGAATGGAAGGGATATCTTGATCTTTCTGAGGAAGTGGAATGTCAATGGGATTTGAAAGGACATTGTGTTCATGAAATGGAAGGGGATCGTTTTGGATTGGATGGACTGGGATATCTCGATCTTGCTCGAGGAGTGGAATGTCAATAGGACTTTGGATAGGATGGACAAGAATAGGGGAATCATCATGAGTGTCTAGGAACATGGAGTCCTGGTCAACAATTGGATGCGATGATAAGGTTTCGAAATCTTGATCTTGATCTGTTTCAAGACACATTTCTTCATGCTCTAAACTATCCTCCTGACATGGAGTTGGACTTTGAATATGCATGGGGGATTTTGGCAAGGGATTAATGCTTTGGTATGAAGGAAAGGCAATTTGAACATTTGTAAGATTAGACATTCCAATCGTAAAGCTTTCTTGCATCTTAGATTTGGATCCACTTTTTGGTATTCGAGGAATCACTTCTTGTTGAGGGACACCTGTCATCAACATTTGTGTGGCCTTCATTTGATCTGGTGTTAAAGGTGTTGCATTAAACAATGGATTGTTTATTATTTTGAATGTGGACTTTTGAGGAATAGTCACTGTCAATGCCTTTGAAGCACGTTTACTCATCAAGGTGGGTTGGGTTTCTTGTTGCACATGTTCTTCATTTGGATGCGGAGAGAAACTTAACAACTCACCGCCTTGTCGTTTTTGCACATTAATTTGCTTACTTGAGGAGGTCACATTACTCATCATGTCAAGATATTTTTGTGGGAACCTCTTAAAGAGCTTATTCAAGAATTTATCCATCTTTTTTGTCAACTTTGGATCCTTAAGGTACATAACAACATCATCAGAGACATCGAAATCTGATGAAGAATCTGGTAAAATATTTGGATTTGTTTCTTGCTGAATGCCTTGGTCTGAACTGAATCCTTGTGAAAGAGTTTGGTCTTCATATAATGTTTGAGTTTGAATGTCATGTTGCAAATTTGGTTGGTTCCAATTGAAAGGCGCACTTCCTCTTGGAGTTGGTGGAACACTCCCATGTCCTGGTTTCATAGGTACAAACAATGGTTCATATAATGGTGGTGGTCCGAGTTGAACCGTTCCATATGGTGGTAGAGATGTGTTTGATGAACCTTCAACTTGCACTGGTTGACTAGTTTGAAATTGCGAATTGGCTATGTTGTCCATGGGTTGATACATTGGTTCACTCATCTTCTTAGATCTTGATCTTATCTCAACAGGCATGTCACTTATGAAAATGCAAATTTTTTTTTGGAATTTTTCCAAGACAATATATATGATATGCAACTAAATGCAAACTAAATATATGAAAATGCAATCTATGTTTTTGGTTGTTTTGAAGATTTTGACAAACTTTTGAAATGCAAATCTAAGAGATGGACCCTTAGGAAATTGAAATGATGTCTAGACCTCAAAGGACAAAAGGACTTAATTGACAAAGGACAAGATGACAATGTCTCCCCTATATGCTTGGATACTAAGCTAGGTTTGATGAAATGATATTGATGACAAAAAGGACAAAAGACTTGATGAGGTCTAGACTTCTTAACAATGACTTAGGGTTTATCAAAGATTTGGATTGCTCAAGTATGACAAGACCTAGGTTTGACACTATATGAAAAAGGACAATTAATATGCAAATGATCTTAATATGATATGATAATGACTTAGGTTTAATGAAGAGACTTTGGATATGCAAATGCCAATGTATGACAATGTCCACCTAAGATGAAACCTAGGGTTTAATTATGAAATGATATTACTCTTATGCAAGAGGACATATGCAAATGGATGACTTTTATTGATATGCAAAAGAAGTATGACTTAGGTGAAACCTAACCTTGATACTTGACAATGACTTTGAAAAATGCAACCTAGGATGAACCTAAATGCAAGTGACATGAATGTTAAGACAAGATTTGGAACAATGTTTGACAACCATGTTTTAGGAAGATGATCTTTGAATCTTGTTGAATTTTTGTTGGATGAATGTCTCTTGTGATTAATCTTGTTTGGAATCAATTTGTTTTTCTCTTGAAATGGGATAACATTCAACTTTTGACAATCAAAGAATATAAGATGTTACAACTTAGACTCAAGACAATCATGCTCATTTCCACATTCCTTAGGGTAGGCAAAGACATTAGATACTTGAGAGGTAGACTCATTATGAGATTCAAGGAGAATACATAGATGCTTGACCCCACGGGCTCCCCTCCACGGCACTCACTTCTCAGGGCAGCCAAGCATCAGTCCCCATGGAATCTCCCCATGGCGAACTTAGTATCTCTTCCAAGTATCCGAATTTGTCCTTCTCAAGCAACTAGGAAGGTTTTTGGCCTCTAAAAACAAGGTATGTAGTAAGGATTTCTGTTAAGCATTACTCCTTGATGTCATGCAAGCATGATTGAGACATTAAGCCCATCAAGATACCAAACAAATGTAGTCACGCAAGCGTGATTTAGACCAAGAGGCCCTACTTAGATGTTGATATGAGAAAGAGTTCAAGGGTCATCACTTCCCAAGTAACTGCAATTCCCACGTAACACTTCCTTCAAAGCTTTCGCTCATCAGGTATTTTTTTATAGTGAGTTAGAATGCCAAGGAATTCTAGCCGTACTCACTTTGGGTCGTTCCCTTCTCACGATTATCACTCGCTTGCTAAAGCAAAGTGGTCGGGAAGGCAGGCCCTCTAATGGAGACAAACAATCAGCAACACAAGCATGGTATCGAAGATCTGGATTTCTGATCACCCTATGAAGGATGAGAGCATACTCTCCTACTCCAATGTCATACTTAACAAACAAAGAAAACAAAGGTTCATTTCCACCTATTTATAAATCACTAAGTGCCTAATTAAAAATCTCAAACACACAATTTGGTTGTTTCTCCAAGGCAACCTGCAAAACACATGTCAGAAGTTTGATTTGTTGTCTTTGACCATCGAATCTGCATAACACATGTTAGTAGTTTGATTTTTAGTCTTTGTCATGCGTATGCCAAGATCCTGCACAAATAATTAGTACCAAAATCCAAAGCATGGAAAACAGAAAGCAAAAACACCAAAAATTATTTGCATGAATGCATGATTAATTTGCCAAGCTAAATTAATCTAGATGAAGGTTGCATGATTTTGTTTTTTTCAAAATTTTGACCATTTACAGTAGCATAATTAAAAACGTCATAACTTTCTCAATATTTATCCAAATTACAAACCGTAAAATGATCTGAAAAGATAACAACGTGATCTAATAAACCCAGAAATCGTTTATTTTAATTCTGCACGCATTGTTTTACGTTTTCAATTGATTATGACTGTTTTTTTCTTCGAAGAAAAATCTGCAATTTCTCCACAAAAAAATCTGCAACTTCACAAAACATTCCAAAAGATATTAGATCCAAGCATGTTCACGTCGGGTTCACCAGTTAATGTAGCGTAAAAATTAGGATTCATCAAAACATAAGTAGATCAATCAAAAACACAAAACATGATAACATAATCAAAAGAATACTCAATGCAAATGAACCTAATTCCAAAGCACATTCAATAGAGGTATGGAAACAAAGCATTCAAAAGTAAAATTATGCAAACCATATGCTTCTTCCATGCGGCTCCATTGTTGTTCTTTCCTCTTCAATAGTTTTGTGGATCTCACCTACAAGTGCTCACACAATTTGAAAGCAAAAAGGCTCAAGAGTACTAGAAACGAAGGTTCGGTAAAAATTCGAGATTCATGAAGGATTTGATTGAAGAAAACATCCAATTTATAGAGAAATTGGATAAATGAGCAAATTAGTATGAAAGAGATTTGAATAGAAATTCAAATCAATAATAGCAAAATTATGACATATCCATGACAAATTGCTATGCAAGGCTTATGACAATTCATGACAAATTTCTATGTCAAGAATTTATGACATTTTATGACATTTTCATGACAAATTCTATGACACATTTCTATGTCAAGAATTTTATGACAATTTATGACATTTTATGACAAATTTCTATGTCATTGCCATAAATTTAGGAAAGAAATAGGAGAAAATTGAATTTAAGAATTAAGAAATTAGGAAATTAGAGAATAATGAAAATAGGAAATTAGAAATTGAAAGAAATTAGAAATTAGGATTTAGTGAATTAATTAATAATTTTTCATTTATTAATCAATTCACAAAGAGGAATAATTAGACAATTAAATGAAGATTTAATTGTAATAAGGAAACTTAGGATAAATAAGTAATTTATTTAATCCTAAAGGAAGAAATGACAAATTAGGTTAAATGATTGAATCATGAAACCCTAGAAGACGAATTAGAAATGCGAGGATGATAATTAGGTCTATAATTGACTTGATCATGTTTTGATTTGATAAATGACCAATGCGACAAAATGATTTGATTGATAGATGCGCCAATTGACGAGGAATAATGACAAATTGATCCAAATTGACACAATTGAGACAAATAATGATCGATGACAAATCGGTTGAAAAATGACAAAATTGACAAAATAGATTGCAAGATGACAAGATTAGACATGACCACGATCGATGACAAATCGATCGCAAAATGACAAGATTGAAGGATTGATGATAAATCGACAAGATTGATAAACCGATCGCCAAATGATAAGATTGAAAATAGGACAAAACCCTAATTAGGATTGACGATGTCCAAAATGATAAGATTGATGATAAAATTGATAAGATTGACAGAAGGACAACGATCGCAAGATTGACAGGATTGATAAGAGGACAAAACCCTAATTAGGATTGATGATGTCCAAATTGATGCGAAATTAGCATGCACATTGATGCAATAAGATAAAATCGATCAAAATCATGACTAGATTATGTTGTCGACAAGACCAAATTCAAGGATGAGATGATTGAAGAATATAGAAGAATGACTCGATGTTTTCAAATGATAAAGACCAAGTGCGTGACATAGGAGAAATGTTAATGCGATGCAAAAACCTAAAATGAGGCAATGCACAAATGTTAAAATATGACTTCGCAAGCGTTGACCATTTTTGGGTGTCTACACTCTTGTCTCAGCTTCTCTACAATATCCCTAAGATTTTCCTTTTCATCATCATGTTTTTGCATTTTCTCATGAAGATCCTTCCTCTTGTTTTGTTCTATAACCAGGTTCTCCCGAAGTCCTTTAATAAATTCCTATGAAGTCCTCAAATCATCTTCAAGTTTGATATTCTTCAATTTTTATATATCAAAATCTTGAAGAGCTCCTTCCAATTGTTTTCTCAAACTCTCCATTGGTACCGGTTTCAGAATCTTCCTCAAGCTATTACGCTTTTGCAAATAGAGGACTAGACTCCGATACCAATTGTTAGATGCAATGATAGCCCCAAAGACACTAAGAGGGGGGTGAATCAGTGTCTAACCGGTTAATGGAATATTTGAACTTATTTATAACTTTGCAACCCAAATTAGTGTACGGTAAACAATCAATAATGCAGCAAAGAGAAATAACAAAGACAACATAAATGCACACCATAACACAAGATGTTTTGGCGAGGAAACCTGGTAAGGGAAAAACCTTGGTGGGATTTGTGACCCACATTATTTACTCACTAGCCAATTTGAATAAATATTACTTACAATAGGGGTTTGCACATGCAGGAAGGCCAACAACCTAGAGCTCACTGCTCAATGAAAGAGTCTCACTGACTACAAAATGGATAATTAAATCCAAGACAATGTACTGCTCAAAATAGTATCTGCAATGCTTGATTCAGTACTGATTTAAGCTCTACCATAACCAAAAACCTTGCCAGTGAATGATATTCGCTCACATAACCTATCTTCACTTGTTATAGAATCCTTTCACTATCTTCTATGATCTTATTACATAATCGCCTCTCTATCTCATATCAAAATGACCTATAAGATCTCATACATATATGAGTCTTTACAATACTTCATGTTGGCTTACAAATAATTAATTACATTACAATATAATTTATATAAACAAAACTTGTCTCATGTCGGCCCAAGTGTTGGTATGCTTCGTTGCCATTGTAAAATAGATATCAACGAATGAACTTGTTGTGCCTATTAGTGCTAGTATACGATGTCTGCGTTACCAGTGAATCTATAGAATCTTGTTACTAGTTAGTTTCCATCAATGACAACATCAACCATTCTCATGTGAGTGTAGAATGCCAATAGAGAATTCTTAAGTCTCCCTTCAAGGCTAGGTGTTGCATTCAAGTCAAGGATTCAACCATTGGAGAGGAGATCCCTTCCAACATTCAATTCAATACAAGCAAATCTACCTACATTCTATCTACAACCTCCCTTGAGCTGATCACATTTTAGTCTTTCATTTACATTTACTTGTAAGTATTTTCTTTCATCATTTGGTTGATTCCAAAACTGGGGTTTGACCTAAAGGCAAACCCCTAATCCCAACCCCTTTTCCTCTCTTTTTTGTGTGTAGGTTGTAGGTGTGCAATTGTGTTTGTAGATTCGAACTCCATTTTTAGAGGCGTAAAAACCCTTTTCATTTAGTCAATTTTTTGGAGGACTATGGACACTTTCAGCACGGTCCCAACAGCTTTTCCTCAAATTCACAAGGCAGCTTTGTCTCGACATATTATAGCCAAATCCAGGTGCATAACTTCATCTCACGCTTTTATCTCGAGTTATAATCAATTTTTTTCTACTTTTACACTTAGTCTTAAAATACATAATTCAATCATTTTCCATTTCTAAAAGAGGGGTTAGCTTGTCATTTTTATCTCATTATCAGTTCATTTAGTATTCAGTCTCTTTTCCAAGAGATTGAATCTATTGAATTTCCCCCCTCTTTTAAATGTAATGTGGATAAAGTGTTTGAAGGGAAATTCACAGTGAAACTTTCATTTCTCCTTGGAGGGAAGAAAAGCTTTCCTCTTGATCTCTCCATCATTCACCTTTTTGCCCATTACATTTTGGTGAACCCGACGTCTTACATGCTTTATTCTGAAAATCATTGCATATTTTTTATTTACGAGTTTAATTTTTCTGCAAACTTAGTGGTTAATTCATTCAAAACCCTAGTTTTTAAAATTAAAATTGAACTTGTGTTTTGTAAAAATTGATTGCTGTTGTCTAAGATCTGAAAATTACTTTGTTTGTCAATTTCAATTTCTTCATTGTCCAAATCAGTTTGCAAATCAAATTGACAAAATTAAGAGGTTAATTATCAAAACCCTAATTTTTGAAAATCATCTTGCAATTGTGCAAAAATTGAATTTCCATTTAATTTTTAGATTTGTAACTGTTTTCAAACTTATCTTTTGTCCTAAAAATCAAATTTTCAATTTCCCTCCTTTTTCAAATTTCAAATTTTCAAAAATTAAGTGGTTAGGTCCTAAAACCCTAATTTTCAAATTTAATTGGATTTTGTGCAAATTTCAATCAATTTCAATCAACTTCAGTTTTATAAACATTTTTTTAAGGTGTCGCTATCCATTAGGTTTGACCATTTTTAAATTTTTAATTCAATTCCTCTTTTTTCTCAAAACCCTAATAGGGTTTTAGGGTTTCACATTCAAACCTTCATCTCACCTATCTATAGATCATAAAATCCACCAATTTTTGGGGGTTAGCTTTAAAATCATCGTAACTTTCATCCCTGAAAATTTCAAAAAAAGTTGATCGGACCATGTGCACTTTCAACACGGTCCTTGGAGTTTTTCTTGAAATTTCGGGAGACTGTTATAACTGTATTTAATAGCTTAAATCCAAAAAATTCTTTGATTTTGTCAAATTTTTTATCCCTCTAAAATAAAAAAAGTACCTTCAAAATTCAACATTTCAAATTTCAAGACAACTTTTACAATTAAGTGGTTAATTATAATCTGCCCTGATTTTAAAATTTTTGATATTGTCAATTTTAAAATTAAGTGGTATCCCATTGGCCCTAATTTTAAATTCCAATTTCCTTTCATTTATCATAAAATTATTTTTCAAAATTAAGTCATTTCCTTCTTTCAACAAAGTTCAAATTGTTTAATCATTATTTTCTCAAATTTTGCATTATTCAATTTTTGTGCACTTTGTTCCTATAATTCACATTCAAAATTTCTAATTTTCCTTCTAGTGCATGAGTTTCACCACTATTAGTCCTACCTCCACTATCCCCGTTAGACGAAGCATTATAATTAAGGCTTCCCAAGGTTTAATTACCAAGGATATGGAGCATAATTTGGGTGACTTCTTTAATCAGGATAATGCTAATTCTTCTCATCCTAATCATGTCCATATCTATCCACTTGATGAATCCCATGATGAACATGAAGAAGCCTTGACTAGAGTTTCCATAGATCAACTTTCAAAATTGGAAAATCAATTTGATAACTTTCAACAATGGATGTCTCAAGAGTACCCTAATAGTGAATCTCTTCCATTAATCGAAGACCTTAAATGCGTGATTCAAAGTGATAAGAATGGAATTGATATATTGTGTGGCATTGCTCATATTGTTGATTTCAATGTCGTGCCTATAAATAGTTGTGTTGAGAACTTAGGTTATTCACAATCTTCAAATCAAATCAAGTATTCTATTCCTTAACCACTCCAATGGCTAGTATTCCTACTTTCACTTCAAACATCATGGCTACGTCAACTCAAAATGTCATTCCTACAACCATTGGTCATGCAGGCAATCCTTCTTCTTCATTTAATCCTCCATCTTTACCTATGTCTTCCATAAGTATTCCTATTATCTCTCAACCAATCAATATGACACAAAGGGGCAATTCATTCAACAATTTTATTCCTCCTTTAAGTGTACCTTTCCCTACTCAATCATCACCTATGCCTACTTGTCATAATGTCCCACCACCTTATTCTCAATAAATGCCTTCCTTCAATAACATCACACCACCTTCTCAATCAACCATGTCTAACATCAATTCTTCTACCAAAGCGACCATTAACAATCTTTCTCAAATTGCGTCTTCCTTACAATAACAAATTACCTCCATGAGTCAATCCAAGTTTAGTGTGCCCATATTTGATGTTGTGAGCCCACTTTCTCTTTATATTGTTAAAGTAATGCCACCTAATCATGTTGAGGTCCCTCAATTGGAACTCTATAATGGAAAAGGTGATCCTCTCACACATGTTAAAACATTTCAAACCTTGTGTACTGATTTTTCTTATGATCAAATATTGCTTGCAAAACTGTTTACAAGAATACTAAGAGATAAGGCTTTACAATGGTATTTCTCTTTTCCTTCTTATTCTATCACTTATTTTCAAAAACTAGGAAATGCTTTCATTCAACAATTTCAAAACAACATTGGTCCTACAATCACTTTGATTGATTTAATGCATTGTAAATAAGGTGTTAAAGAAAAAGTGACTGATTTCATTGGTAGATATAAGCATTTGTGTGCTCAGATTTCTTTTACTGTACCTGATAATGATATTAAAAAAAAATTCATCTCTAATTTGCAAAAAGATATGAGGGAAAAGCTTCTTTTTTTCCGAGTTTACTTCTTTTCCACAGTTTGAATACTCCACAATTATCAACTGGTTGTGAGTCAAATGGAGCAATTTACTCCTGTGGCTCCAAGTGATAAGGGGGAGAGTGTTCAACAACCATTTGCAAATTTCAAACCAACAAAAAGCTTCATCAAGTTCAATGATACAATCAACAACAACAATGTGAATGCTACAATAGGTGTGCCTCCTATTTCCAAATTCTATAAAAGAGAAAGACAATTTACTCTTTTGAATGAATATTTACATAGTATTATGTCTCAGTTTCTACAATGAAATGTTATCAAACTTCCTTCTATCAAACCAGTTTAGCCATCTAAGCTTGCATCCCCTTATTTTGAAAGCAATTCCTTTTGTCAATTTCATTGTTAACCTGGTCATGATAGTGAGAAATTTTTTGCATTGAAAAGTAATATTCAAGATTTGATTGATAATAATACTATATCCATGGTAGGTGTGAATGATAATGGAAACAAATTAGTAGCTCCTCCTAATCAAAATCTTCATATTTTTACTAATCCTTTGCCTTCTCATACGGATAACATGATTGAGACTGAACATACCTCTTTCTCTCCTTCTGATCTTACGACCACAACTCCAAATTTGGTGAACATGGTAGAGAAACAAGAGACACCTAAGGATCCTTGTATCACATTTGACCCTACTGAGACCATTAGAGTACTTGATGGACCTTTATACATAGTTGTGAAGATTAAGGACATACCTTGACGTGGTGCTCTTTTTGATCCATCTTGCATGGTTAATGTCATCACTGAGGAGTATCTTTTCACTTTACGATTGCATAAACCGATCTATGATGACACTAATGTGCTTGTAAAGTTATTTGATAGCTTCTCTTGTCCTACCATTGGTTCTATCACCCTTTCTATTCAATTTCACACTAAATCTATGGATGCCAACTTTGTTAGCATTTCTTTTTCCGAGCAATTTCATGTGAAGTTGGGCTACCCTTGGCTATCTTCCATGAAGGCTATTGCTTTTCCAATTCATGTGTTTGAAATTTCCCCACAATGGAGAAATCATAATTGTTAACCACAGCTTATTTAGACCATCTAAAAGAAGTGCAGGTGTTCCTATTGATCTCTTTTGGCCTAAGAAATTTAAATCTCTTCCACAAAAGAGTGATGCTCTTTTCCAATCTTATCAAAAATGGAAGAAAGATATGATTTTATCCTTTATTCAACCTAGATCCCTAACAATTGATATCCCTATCATTCTTGAAGATGATGTTCTTCCCCTAACATATAGGACTAATCTTCCTCCTAAGGAAGATTGTCAACCTATTCTTATGGATGTATCTATGTCTTCTCCTAACAAGACCAAAAACATTCCTTTTAGGGTTAGACTTCTACCACCTCCCCATGATAGACCCGGTCTCCTTCCTACACCCAATATTCCTCCTTTATATGGCACAGTTCCACCTTCTTTCTCTTATAGAGAGAAGAGACCTGCCTCTCCTCTTGTTCAACCTAAAAGACCTCAACCTAAACCTTCAACTATCAAAGAGGAGATTTTTCCTCCTTTCATAAATATTCCTCATCCTCCTCAATCTTCCACTAAGACTCAATGAAATTGTTGTGTGAGAGACCATCGACAAAGGCATCATGCTCGAGCTTATGAATTTGTTCCTCCAACCATTCAATCTACCAAGACTAATAGTTGATATGATTCCCTTTTCTCCTAAGCAAGATGTTGGACCTACATCTCTGAATCATAAGTTGCATAAAACATGTGATGGTTTTACACCTATTCATGTACATGCTCCTCTTTCTATAAATATTGATGAAGAAATGAGTGAAAATGTTATTCATGATGCCAATACAACTCCTAATGCTTCTGATGGTGACTATGAATATGTTGATGTGGAGAAACATTTATCAAATGAAGTTTTATAAACCCTAATCCTAGCTCATAGAATCGAACAAAGTGATTTATCCCATGAGCATAGTCCTTGTTTGGATCTTGTGTTAGCTCCATCTGTTGTGCTTGATGTTTCTCCTTCGGCATGTCACTCGCCTTCCCAAAATAGTGATCAGCAAGATCGGGAGGTGAATATCATGCTAGATTGGCAATATTAGCACTATAGATCTTCTCCCTCTCTCCTCTCTTTCTCTTTGTGACCATTCTTCTATGTGTATCCCTATTCTTCTATTTTTCCCTTAATATCTACTTGAGGATGATACAAAACATTGAGATCTCTTTTGGTCTCTTTCATTTCGACTCAAAAAGACATCCTCTATTCCCTCTCTTCCAAGGTAGTGTCCTTTCTTTGGGGAATGAAAATTATTATATGCACATACATAAATGTTATACATGAGTTATCATACAGCATACTGACCCCAAGGAAAGCGAAACTATCTTTTGTTTTGTGTTCATTATCCTTGGGTTTATTCCTCGCCTGGGGGCTCAATCCTTGCGATAATGTGTTCCCTCTCTTTTATCTCTCTTGAGTGTATCCTACATTAAAGAAATTGCTCCCAATAAGGCATGCATGATCTCTTTAACATGGGGGCATACACTCTGCTCATATTTTCTTTCTTGATACTTAAAGTTATTTAGTGAACTTGGCTTTGCTTCATAATTTTGGTATATTTTCTTTTCATGACTCATATTGAGAGGAACCTTGCTACTTGCAGTCATGGTTTTCCTTTCTTGATCTTCCCTTTTAATATGGCAATCGATGTCATAAGATCCTTAGTCCATTGGGGGCTTGGTGCATCTTGCCTCCTTGACATGGTAGAAGTCTTTCAATCTTGTTTCCTTGTACTTTACCAGTATTATTGGTGTACGCTTATACTCCTGCTAAAGTGGGGGCTAAATGTAGTGTCATAAAATTTAAACCCTTGCAATTTATGACGATATTAGGGTCTTTCACGTTGGCAATTTGAATCCCCAAGCTTGATCAAAGACCCGAGACTTGCTCATCCCTAGAAATTGTAATTTTTCTGCCCTTCGCACTGCCTGAACCTGCTTCCTATTTTGAGACAAGGGTAGGAAAGGGGCATGGCACCCTTGTCCTCCTAGGATAGGGGCATGGTGCCCTTATCTCTACCCTTTATTGGGGCCCCCTCTATCCTATCTTTGCATTGGAATTTGCATAAAGCGGGAAAAAATTTCCTTGTGTCGACCTGTGATGAAAAATCAGTCAATTAGCCTAATTGATGAGTATATAAGTCGCATTCGCCCTCCCATTTGCACAAGTTGGAAAAAGTTGGATAAGTAGGAATACATGAGATCATGCATTCAAGAGCATTCCAACATTCAAGCATTCCTTTCCAGCATTGAGCATTCTCAAGTCTCCCTTCAAGGATAGGTGTTGCATTCAAGTCAAGGATTCAACCATTGGAGAGGAGATCCCTTTCAACATTCAATTCAATACAAGAAAGTATACCTACATTCTATCTACAACCTCCCTTGAGGTGAATTACATTTCAGTCTTTCATTTACTTTTACTTGCAAGTACTTTCTTTCATCATTTGGTTAATTCCAAAACTGGGGTTTGACCTAAAGGCAAACCCCCAATCCCAACCCCTTTTCCTCTCTTTTATGTGTGTAGGTTGCAGGTGTGAAGTTGTGTTTGTAGATTTGGACTCCATCTATAGAGGCAGAAAAACCCTTTTCATTTCGCTGATTTTTTGGAGGACCGTGGACACTTTCAGCACGGTCCTGACAACTTTTCCTCAAATTCATAGGGCAACTTCATCTTGACATATTATAGCCAGATCCAGGTGCACAACTTCATCTCACGCTTCTATATCAAGTTATAATCAGCTCTTTTCTACTTTTACACTTAGTCTTACAACACATAATTCAATCATTTTCCATTTCTAAAAGAGGGGTTAGCTTGTCATTTCTATCTCATTATCAGCTCATTTAGTATTCAATCTCTTTTCCAAGAGATTGGATCTATTGAATTTCCCCCCTCTTTTAAATATAATGTGGATAAAAAGTTTGAAGGGAAATCCATAGTGAAACTTTCATCTCTCCTCGGACGGAAGAAAAACTTTATCTTTGATCTCTCCATCATTCACCTTTTTCACCATTGCAGGTACCTTCTACTACTACAAATGAAGTTTTTCCTAGTTCTTTTGAAAAAGTTGTGTTGGTGCCCAAAACCACAGATTGGAAATCCTAGAGCTTTGACAAATCTCTTACTGATTTCTCAATCAGCCTTGGCCAATGAACAAGAATGGTCGAAGAACAAATTCCTCTGCACTTTAGGCTCTACTAAACCCAGGTGGGTGTACCTTACACTCAAGCACAAAAGAGGTTTGTTTTAAGTGAATTTAAACTGTGGGAATTAGCAATTGTAGGGATGGCAAAAGTTTTTCTTGCAACTATGCTAAAAGAAGTGCTTTTTATTGAATGCCTTTAAAACTGATAAAATAAGTGTGAGTATGGTTTTATTATGCAAAAGATTATTGTTAGGACTTTAAGCAATTATGAAAAAAAATAGTACTTATAGAAATTAGAAGATTTGTTTCTTTGATAAGGACCTAATGCATACAAACTTATTCAGCAAAGATTAATAACAGACCAAGGCCTTTATTTGACAATTAATGAACAACTTTGTGGATAAGAATCACTATCCACTCAAGAGACAATTATAAGACCATCACTGTGAAGGTTTCATTATGTGTTGCATGAACAATAAAAACCCAATTTTACATTCAATACAACATCATGTGTTGGCACATCACAACAAATCTAAAAGATTTATCAAGAGGACATATGATTTCATCAAACAACAAATTACACATAATGATCTGAAGACAAAAACAAGAAATCTTGTATATTAACTTCAAGAACAAGAATGTACAAAAAAACTACACTTACAAATACTCCAATACATTCAGTTTGCATAGAATAAACTTCTTATTCCTACTAGACCTTTCTAAAACATAACACTTGCAGCTCTTCCAGCGGTACAATTATCTATCCCCCCATGATACAAAAATGACTTACTACATATATGTGATCCAAAAGATTAGAATGAAAGAACACACCCTTTCATCTTGCTAAACTTGATGAATACTAAGAGGGGGGGTGAATTAGTATACCCAAGTGCCTTACCAAACACTTAAGTAGTTTTACTACAGACCGATATAGCCCTTTCAACATCAAACCGGTTAATACACAAACAAGCCAAATAACAAATAAATCATTCACCCACAATAACACAATCACCATAACACAAGATATTTTGACATGGAAACCCAAATGGGAAAAACCATGGTGAGCAAAACTCACAAGTCTACTATCTGCAGAATAGCAACCAGACCGGTTAAGGCCTTACAATATTCTTCACCAGAATAGATCTTGTTAGGAAATCTGATCTTTGTTAAGAGATAAGTCCTGTTAAAGACTACCCTATTAAAGGATTTCAGATCCACAACTGTGAACCACCTTGTTAGAGGATTTAGAATAGGCTTAACTGAACCTACCCAGTTAAGGGTTTCTGACTTGTCGAAGAGATTAGTGTAATACCCTAAAAATGGTCATCTAAACCATGGGCCCCTAATCTTGACAACATCACCAAGGTCCTAACCAAAGGCAATTAAATCAACCTTGGGCACATTATTAATTATTTAATCATCAAATGTCACATGGCAAATCAATTACTCAATATTAATTAAATATTTATTTAATTAATTGAATCATTTCCAAGAATATCATTTTGATCAATTATCCTATTTTAATTTATTAAATATCCTTGCATATTTAATTAATTAATAAATTTGCCATTTAATCATGCAAAAGGAATTAGTTTATTACAAAAGAGGAATTAATTACAAAGCAAGAGTTGAATTGAAAATAAACAAAAAGAATTGAATTGAAAGAGAAATCAAACTTGAGATATTATTTCTTTTTCTAAATTTAGAACTTGAAATCAGAAAAACAATTAAATTGAATTATTGATTATTCTCTAAAATTGGAACTCAAAGCTTTTCAGAAAAAGAAGTTCAGTTGCATTGAAAAGACTCTTTTCTTGAATAAATCAAATAAATCAAATAATTATCTATTTTTATCACAAATGCATGGAATTAATTAAACCTTATTTCTAATGCAACTTGAACTTCTTATCTAAATGCATTTCAATTAAACTATAATTGGAATCTATCTCAAGGTTAACTGAATCTGATTTCTCAATTATTTTCAATTAATCTTAAATTGAGATTTTCTCTTGTAATTCTCTATAAATTCAACCTTCAGCTCTCATTCCAATTCACCTCAGAGATTTTTGAGAACACGCTTGGAGATTATTATCAAGCTAATTTCGCTCTGGAGTCATTGAAGATCATTGTGCTTTTTTAGATTATTTGCATCCATATTTAGTTTTACTCCTCCATATTTAGTTTATTCCATATTGCTTGAATCCATATTGCTTGAATTTGTTATTGCTTGAATTATTCATCCGTTAATATCATATAGATTAAATCCTTCGTCTTGGTGTAGTCTAGTCACTGGTATTGCTTATAAAAATCTAAGAGCAATCTTATACTCGCATCTTGTAGAAGGCAATTAGTCACTTTGTTATGGTTTATTATTTATTGATTATTGATTACTAACCATACATATAATGAATTAATTGAAGTGTTGTGCTTGCAGCTACAGATCACTTTTTCACACACGCATCTCTAGCACCCACCATGGGGCAGAAGACTACATTTTTTGGCCTCCAAGACTAACTGCTTATTTTTTTGTTATTTTCCAGTTTTTAGATTTTTTGGATTTTCATCCGTACATCTCGTACAATAATCGTTACAGGCTGAAATGACAAACTATAGGTGTTGTACGAACAAGAATCTTGTCTCATACGAGCTGGAATCCTGTATCGTATGAGTTTACATATTGTCGTATGATTCTATATATTTTTGGTTAAAAAGACAAAAGAAGCAAATTTTATGATTTTGGTTTTCTATTCAAATTGATTATTCTGACGACTGACCCTGGTTGTTTATCTGTCTATCTTAGAATTTTTCACAAACTTATTAGTTTTTGCAGAACGCTTGCCAAAGAATATGCTTGTTGCACAAAGACAATATGACTACTGGTTCGTTGTCTTTGTAGGTTGCCTAAGGAAAATCGACCAAACATCGTGTATTCTTTCAATTTATTTTTTTAGGCACCTAAATTGCTATCTGGTTAAAGAACAAATCTACCTTCCATGTTTTTTAGAATATTTTGAGAGGTAGGATAGTATGCTTTTGTCTTTTTCTAGAAAATCAGAAATCCAAACCCTTGAGGCTTTTTCTTTGTTTGAGATTTGTACATCTTTAGCAGCTCTGCCCTCCCCAGGGGTTGAAAAACTCTTAAAGCCATTACGGTTGGTGTGAGGGGAATGACCTAAGTGGAATGGCTAAACACCAAGTACTCCAACCCACTATAAAATAAATGTGATTTGATGAAAATCAAGTCAATGGCAGTGCTCAGGAATAGCTCTCCTCCATACCTTCAGGTCTATTAAACCTTGGTTTTCAAGGCTGGGAGACCTCTTAATTGAGTTTATACCTCGACGTGCCAAATGGATCCCTTACTCGTTCCAATTAAAATTAGAATCTACTTGGTACATCTCCAAAAGGGGGATAATCTTTGTGCAAGAGAGATAGTAACTCTCCCAAGATACTTTTCATTTCGTGCACCCATTAGTGTTTGGAGTCGAATAATACGACATTGAGAATCCATTGCGGGAGACTCAGCGGTCGTATTCTGATTAGCTATTGGGTGTGTACCTGAGTCTACAAGGAAAGAATCTGATTTCATGTCGGTCCAATGAGATTAGATTACAATTTCCTAGGTACAATGGATCTAGACACAATTTGTAACATGACATAAAATCACCACATCGGTGTCAGTGGATGATAACTCATCACACTTTACAAGTTTGCTGATTAACAAAACAAAGTAAAACAATTACCGGTTTACAAATAAAGACTGGTAAACTGGAACATAGTGTTTTGATCTTAAAAAGATTGGCTATCGCTTGGGGTCCTCATACCGCTTGAGGTCCTTGGTCATGCTTTGACTAGTAAGCTCCTTCTGCAAACACCGATAGTCTTCTACATACATAGACTATGCATACATTGGCATATAATACCGGTTTGAATAATACATCACATACTATCAGTTGAGAATAACTCATATAGCAAATAAGTGTGTGTCCATCAATGACAATCACAACTAAGTACAAACATCATCAAAATGCCAACAATATCCCCCTTTGGCATTGATGGCAACACTTAGAAAAATTTGACATCTAAGTGCTTACAAAACAAAAATGATGTCATAATAAAAATTACTCCCCCTAAGCATATACACTACTCCCTTTGCCAAAATTACAAGCATGTACTACTTCCATTTGCATTAAATTTTCATTCAATACCACTCCCCCTTTGCCAACAATGACAAAGTAATGCAAACATGTCGTAGAGATTTACCAGAATCATAGTGCATAACATGAAAACAAAGTATATGTTTATGACAATAATGAGTAAAACTTTTCAAAAATGAATTTAAAGTTTTTCAGAAATTCCTTCATGTCTATAGACCAAGTATCTAGGAGTGAGGCAGTAATTTCACTCTAAGTCTGCATCTGGAATGCTAACTCCTCCATGGCATCTATAGTGCTCAATTACTGAGTGACAATAATGGCTTCCATGTTTAGAAAGAACTTCTGAAGAATCTACAACTTAGGTAACAAGAGCAACTGAAGCTCCTGCAACTTTTGAGTCCGCTTGCATATCTCTAAATCAATCATGGCAATCTGTTGCCTGTGAAACTGTACAGTTTGCCCATACACTTTGAAGGTCTCCATATACTGCTTTAATTCCAATTGGAGTTGACATTTCTTCTTCATAGCATCATCACAAAATAGATCGGGCTGGTAGATTTTGCTCAAAAGTTTATGTCCTTCAATCATTGCCAGACTGATATCATCTCTCTAATGGATCAGCTTGTCACTGTCTTCGTTAAATTTCTTCACCAATGCAAATTTTAGTGCCTTTTCATGCTTTTTCTCTGTAGTAGCCCAGGCAACATCTTCCAATGATTGCACCTTATCACCCACTATTGTGCATAGAAGCTTCAACTGGGCCAATGAGGAATCGATACCAGAAAGATCAGTATCAGGGACTAAGGTCGAAAGAGTATCAACAACAAATTGAATAACATCTTTTTCTTTCCTCTTTCTTAGTTCCTCCAATATTTCTTGAGCAAGTTGAATACTTCTAAGTATCTGATTTGCGTCTATAGATTTGGTAAGACATGCAAGAGTTAATTCATTATGACCAGTGGGATCAACCTATTTAGCTTGAACTTGATCTTCGGTTGCCTCGAGAGTCTCAGAAGTCTCTCCACCTTCCTTTGCTTTGATCTCCTCTTGTCTCTTCTTCTCCTGCTCTTCTTTCTCCTTTTCCTCCTTGTGGACCTTCTCTTTCTCCTCTTTTTCTGCTTTCTCCTTCTAGAGGCTTTCTCTTTCTCCACTTTCTCTTTCTCTTCTTTCTCCTTCTCCTCTTTCTCTTTCTCTTCTTTCTCTTTCTCTACTTTCCCTTTCTCTACTTTCTCTTTCTTTGTTTTCTCTTTCTTTGCTTTCTCCTTCTCTGCTTTCTCCTTCTCAGCTTCCTCTGGTTTAGTACCTTCAGCATCTAATGCATCCACATCGATAGGATCATTTTACTCAGCTTCTCTTTCTCCCTGATCATTGAAGGTTTCATCTGGTTTTAATTTTGATAGGCCAAACACTTGATCAACCTGTAGATTTGCTTCAGATACCTTTTGCATCTTGACAGCTTCTTGAGCCTGTAGATGAGTGTCCTTTTCTACTTTAGAGATTTTACCTCCAAGTAATTAAAGTCTTCTTCTTCTCATGAAAAAGGTTCCTTTGTACCAATCAAGAATCTCAAATAATTCAGAATTGGAAGCATCTGGAAAATATTGAGAAAAAATTTGCTCCCTAATTGCTTTCTCCTTTTCAATGACAATGCACCATTTATTGTCCAAAGAATTATACAAAGATTTAGAAACTATAAGTTTAATATCGGTTGGAGACTGATCATTATCACATAAATACTTAATGAGTTCTTTCTCTACCTTCTTCTTCTCAGTATCATTAAGATCATCAAAATAATCTTGTAGATCATCAAGAATTTTCCTCTTATAGTCCTTTGATAATGTGTCGTAGGATTGTAAGAAGCAATGTGTAAATTTACTGGTGCAGAGGTTACAGGTACATTACCGGTTAGCTTGGTCTTCTTACCCGATTCCCTTATCTTCTTCATTTCATCTTCCGATTCAGTGTCTACTGAATCCTGTGCTTTGTTCTTGGTTTTCCTCTTCCTCTCAAATACCTTTGGCGGAATAGCCTCCAATTTCTTCTTGGCTAGTGGCCTCTTGGTCACTTTTGGAATGGCAGCGGATGTAACTGGTGCCGATGCTGATGGCACAACTTTCTTCTTCCTCTTCTTCAGTACCTTAGTAGGATCAACCCTGTCAGAGTAGGTATTGGTCCTCTTCTTCTTTGGATCAAGTGGTGAAGAAAGTAGGGTAGAGGCATAGCCAATGAGTATATTTTTCACCACTTCATATCCCATAGGCTTAACTTTCTTTTTCTTGGCTCAACCGCTTCCATTATGCAATGATCCACTTGGATTGTGAAGCAAATATCATCTTCATACTTCTTAACTAGGCCACTTGATAGCCTTGTTCTTTGGTTCATCTTCAATCTAAACTCATCAAAATACCTGTTCAGAGTCTCTGAATAAATAGATCCCACTGCTTGCAAACTCTCCTTTATTTGTCTTGTAACCGGTAGGTCACTTGACCATTGAACATCACCAACTCCTAGAAAATACCCTTGAAAGTAGAAAAATAACCCGACAAGTAGTTGACCGAA
Source organism: Cryptomeria japonica (assembly GCF_030272615.1). Lineage (NCBI taxonomy): Eukaryota > Viridiplantae > Streptophyta > Pinopsida > Cupressales > Cupressaceae > Cryptomeria > Cryptomeria japonica. The sequence goes on along the minus strand of NC_081407.1, from coordinate 518,195,265 downwards.
CTTAAACCTTAGTGCCTTGTCCTATTTGATGGATTTCAAATTCTCCATGAGTTTTTTTTGCATGCAAGTACACAAGTCGTACTCTACATCTTCCTTGATCATTTGATAAGTGGCATGCAACGCAGCTGTAGGAACAGAATTCATCTTGTTGGCATAGAATACTCTATACCCAATCACCATGCGCGCATACTTCACCAAGTCATCTCTTATGGTGTTGACAGTCATTGCCCACTTGTCACTCATAGAACCAGTGAGCTTTTCCACTTTGTCTTTTGTGATCTTTCGAAGAACAGGGACTTGTCCAATATTGCAGAAACTGGTCACAACATGGATTGACTCTGGTGTGATATCATGGGTTCTTTCTAGATACATCTTGTCACCATGAACCCTACTAAGAATAATTCTTATATGATCTTTTGTGAATTCCTCAAGAAAATATACTGCATTATGGAAATTCTTCTTCTCGATCACGTTGTACTCTAGTTTAATCTTCTTATATTTTCCGCAGAACAAAATCAACTGGGAGTGAATCACTAGAGACCCTAGGTCTTCCAATTTGTAATCAATGTAACCAGAAACATCCCATTTGACAATGACTCTGGGGGGGATTTGAGATAGGGCATTGTAATTCAACTTCTTCCTAAGAGATTTGGATGATTCCTCAGGTGCGAAAGAACTAGAAGAGACTTTGGATGTAGAAGCCATGTCTAAATAATTCTGAATGATAAGAGTGATTCGATGAAAAATACCTTTTCACTCCAAACTAGGGTTTGTCGATGTCGAGCACAACACACTTCTCCAAAAGCTTTCTTTACGACTCTGACCTCCACTCTAGATAGCTTGAAATGACTTCTGGGTCTTCCACAAGATTTCTTTCTGGATTTCTTTGAATGCAAGATTGATCGCTTTTGTTGTGCTACTCAGGTTAGACAAATGCTTCTTCAAAAAATAGGTAAGTAAAAATGACTACAAGAGTCACCTTTATACATGCTCCTACCTACCATAATAAATGCATCAGTATTAGGGTATAAACCCTAATTTTAGCTTTTACCACTTCATTTCTTTTGTCGGTCCAAAACATTGTTACCGATATGTTCCCCCTTAAGCTTTTCGAAGCTCAATTTGTCGATTCAAGGATCTCTACACTAGGTGCAGAAACTAGTACATCTTGTGGCTTCTCTTCAGATTTCTTTTTCCAAGTTTTATTCATATATGCCTGAACGGTTTCAACATCGACCTTTCCTTTACCTTCTGGGTCGACCAGTTTGTCTTCCAATGGATTTTGTCTCAGTCTACATGATTTGGCAAGATGTCCCAGTTTGTGACAATGATAGCATACCATACCAGGTGCTCTCCATGGTCCAGTGTTCACCTTTCCATTCTTTCTCCTACATGTTGTAGTAGTGTGACCGCTACCATGATGGATCACACGGGTTGCACTCCAACTATTTGTCGCTCCATAACCATTTGACCATTGGTCATAGGTTCTATACCAGTTTGGGTTTTGGTTCATAAGAGGTTCTTGGACAACTCCTTTTTATCTTAGTCCATAACCTCCAGAGTTGTTCATAATCGATCTGTACTCAAAAGATCTATGCCCAAACTTGTTGCATGCATAACAATGACCATCAAATCTACCAGTTCTAGCCTTGTGGTCATACACATTGTTTTGCATGTAAGGGAAATCATTATAAGTCTTTCTCCTACATACATTGGCAGTATGTCCTTCCTTATGACAGTTAAAGCATACAGGTCTAAACTTTGACTTACCTTTTCTTTTGCTATTGTTCTCAGGTATCGATTGCTTGTTTGGTGCATCAATCTTGGTTCCAAAGGATTCACCTTCCTCATACGTAGAGAAACCAAGTCCAGTGGTATCCCTTGATGGCTTCATTGATTCTAGTTGTTGGTCCAATTTTGTAGAGCTCGGGTTGAGCTTTGCAAGTATCTCCTTCATCTTAGCAAGTTCTTCGAAAAAAGCTTCATTGGTCTTCATTAGGATTTCATTCTGACAAATGGCTACATCAAGTTATGCTTGCATTTATTCTTTCTCTTCCTTACCCTCTTGCAGATGAGTGGTAATGGTACCAATTTATTGATTCAACTTAAAGATCTCGTGCTCCTTGTCCTTCACTAGATCCTCATCTTTTCTTCGGTTTTCCAGTTCCTGACTCATCCTAATGGTGAGTCCTTCTAGCTCCCTCCTCAGGTTATTTTTGGACTCATTCAGTTTCTCTACTTCTTCGACTAGGGCATCCATGTCTTCTTCATCATTTTAGTAATTTCTAGTATTTTCTCAGCAAGTTCTCTTCTTTTGGCTAAAGAGGCTTTATACTTAACCTTAAGTTCATCATAGGCTCTCTCAGATTCAGCCAGATGGTGAGTAAGTTCCCTCATGTTGTATTCCCCCATATCTCCTTTAAGCAGTTAGACTTAAACAAAAGGTTGGCTCTAATACCAATTGATGAATACTAAGAGGGGGGGGTGAATTACTATACCCAAATGCCTTACCAAACACTTAAGCAATTTTACTATAGACCGGTATAGCCCTTTCAACAACAAACCAGTTAATACACAAACAAGCCAAATAGAAAATAAATCATTCACCCACAATAACACAATCACCATAACACAAGATATTTTGACGTGGAAACCCAAATGGGAAAAACCACGGTGAGTAAAACTCACAAGTCTACTATCTACAAAATAGCAACCAAACCAGTTAAGGCCTTACAATGTTCTTCACCAGAATAGATCCTGTTAGGAACCCTAATCTTTGTTAGGAGATAAGTTCTATTAAAGGATTTCAGATCCACAGCTATGAACCACTTTGTTAGAGGATTTAGAACAGGCTTAACTGAGCCTACCGGGTTAAGGGTTTCTGATTTGTCGAAGAGATTAGTAATCAACAAGTGAGTGATCTACAAAATAGCACAAAATGCTTAGTGAGATCCTTGATTGCTCTCTATTAATGCATTGCAACATTACTTCAGTCCTCTGTCCTTCGCATGTTCAATCTCTATCGTAAGATACTTTTTGCAAAGACCTAATCTTATTACACAACACTTTCAAAACCCTAGACATCATGTCCTTATATAGGAATCTGATTTCATGTCGGTCCAATGAGATTAGATTACAATTTCCTAGGTACAATGCATCTGGACACAATTTTTAACACGACACAGAATCACCGCATCAGTGTCGGTGGATGATAACTCATCACACTTTACAAGCTTTTCGGTTAGCAAAACAAAGTATATCGATTACCGGTTTACAAACAAAGACTGGTAAACTGGAACACAGTGTTCTGATCTTAAAAAGATTGGCTGCTGCTTGGGGTCCTTGTACCGCTTGAGGTCCTCATACTACTTGAGTTCCTTGGTCATGCTTTGAATGGTAAGCTCCTTCTGCAAACATTGATAGTCTTCTACATACATAGACTATGCATACATTGTCATATAATATCAGTTTGAACAATACATCACATACTACCGGTTGAGAATAACTCATACAACAAATAAGTGTGTGTCCATCAATGACAATCGCAACTAAGTACAAACATCATCAAAATGCCAACAAAAATAATCTTAACTAAAACCTAACACCTAACTGCCTAAGTACTAGACACAAAATATAATAAAAATCAGCTCTGGGCGTCCAATATTGTGTCACACTTTTGCATGTGCTCCAAATACTTTTTGTCCTTGTGAGTGCTGGTGTTGAACACAGTATCTCTGACAGCTTTCTCCATGGTAAGCAATCTCTCCATCTGCTCACCTATATCCTTCATATCCAACACATCTACCTGGGCAACATCAAGGGATGTGTTAAGTACATTCTAGCATTCTGCAATCCAAATCCCTTTGTCCTTTAACTACTCTACATTATCCACAATATCTATTAAACCATAGCTAACAATATCTTTGCAATTTGTACATTCCTATTTAATGTCCACACCAAAATCTTTATGTTTATTCAACCTTCTCTGGATCTTCTCAACCACTTTCTCATTGGCACTCTTATCTTTCAACAATGCCTTTAGCCTCTTCAAAGTTATTTTATGAGAAGCCATATTATCTAGGGTCTTCTGACAGTTTGTCTACAATTCTCTGAGAACTTCCAATAAATGTTCAAACCTATTTGTTAGCAAAACACAAGCAGCATCTACCCTAGCAGTCTTGATTTGCCTCTTTAACTTAATGTTTTCCTTCATTTGGTCTTCATATTTCTTCTTTCATTGAACACCAGTATCAGCTATCTGTGGTACTTCATGACCACAACTTATCAACAGGTCTTCATATAAATTCTTATATTTTTTACCCTCCTTCACCACCCACCATATTTGGGCCTTATTCAATCTTGCAATGCCAATCCCCAAATCTATTGTGACAACTAGATCAACCTCTCCCACTTCCAGCTTCATCATGTGCCCAAATGCCTTATCTACATCTATGATTTGGGTCTCTTATCTAGAGGGTATAGGGCCCAAAGAAACATTTTCTCTTCATCTGGATTATACCTTGATCCAATAAAGATGTCATCAACACCTGTATGTCCAATTTTACACCCTTTTTGTCAGAATGCAACAAGCTATCAAAGATAAAAAAGGCATTTAATTCCCACCCATGGAAAAAAATGATACCTGCCTCACTGAGAAGTTGTCTCCCTCTCTGTGGTGTCATTGTGGCCACTTCTGCATCAATATCTTCTTTTAACTTTTTAAGCATCTCTGCTTCATTTTCTAGAGTAACATTTGGGATGTTATCCCTCAACTTTTTCCCTTTATAATGGTAGAAAAATGACTTGAACTCCTTTGACTGTACAAAAACCTCACCTGCAACAAAAGTTGCATGCTCTTCAAGTCTTACATCTGCATTGGCATTTATTCTCACCATGATTTGCTCTTGGCTCTCTGCTACTTCTTCTAATTCAGGTACACGAAGGGTTAATACAACTACATTCTCATCAGACCACTCTCAGAATCTCCTTCTTCTCTTAGTTCTTGAAGCCTCTGCTTCCACTCTTCTAATTTTTGGTTTAATTCCTCTAAAAGTGCAGCAGCCTCATCTCGTTCCCTATTTCTAAATAAATCTTTAGTCTCCATGGGTATATGCAGATACTCTCCCAGATTCTGGCTCTTCCTAGAGTGGTGGATATACCCCTCTGGATCATAAGTTTTCTGAGCCTGGTGTCCAAACAAATTGTACTCCTCTACCAGCTTCTTTTCTATCATCTCATAAGCCTTGGTAGATACAATGGTGAAGTATGCAAAATGTAGAGTGCTAGGCATAAATGTCTTCTTGTGTACACCACCCAAATGCTTTGCATTTGACATACTAAGTTGCCTAAAAATCTCTAAATAGACAATCCTATCAGGAACTAATATAGGCAACATATATTGAACACCCTCAAAACCATAAACCCTGAAAAAGGTGAAATTCTAATATACAAACCAGTCGCCCCAATTATGGCTAACCCTAGTGTCTCCAAAAGCATGGGGTCTCAAGAACCTCTTAATCTCAGATGACATAAACCCAACACATTCCACTCCAAACAATCTGTACAAAGGCTTAACAAAATATTATGCAAACAACACATAATGTGATTTGACAAACCTCGAGTCCCACATGGATACCCATAATTGAACTGGTTGGTCCTATCCATCTTTGTTTCTGGGAGTTGCCCTTAATTCCTTTGGCAACAAACCCTTTATCTACCAATGAAACAAAACCATATGCATTAGCAATGAGTAAAATTTAAAAGTAGGGTTAGGTTCTATTAGCAAACTCAAGAACCCTTCATGCAACTTCTCTGTCAAGTAAGTTGCATAATCAAATGGCCTTGGCTCATGCATTTGAATATCTATAGCCAACACCAATGGGCCTATCTTTGTGACATCAGGAACTTCTTCCCCTCAGACCTGGCCGCATACCCAGTACGTGTATTGCAAGTATTGTCTGAATAGAGTAATTTTGAAAGGAGGACCATCCTGCTCTATGAGTCATCCTTTCTCCTTCTTATGAATCGCTAACCTCCACACTGTGTGAGTGGTGTCCATTTGGGTATACTCTTCTTCCAGGTCTGTAAAAGATAGGGGCATGTAAGGCTCATAAGACACATCAAAAACCTCATGAATAGTCCCGACAGATATCCAGATGAATGGATCCCCACCGGGCAATTGAATGCACCTTTTTTCTTTTTTGTACCTTCTGGTAAGCAATTCCAATTATCTAATATTCATAAAAACATTTATGACCACCAGTCTGCCCAAATCTGTCGTCCAAGGGTTAGATAGTGGCATCTCCTTGTTCCACCTTAGGTAATGATATAGAAACAATTTGTGGCCTCTTATGGTTGTCCCGATATCTCCAACCTCTTTGTACTTGTCTTCTAGTTGATCCTGGTGTGACAAATAGGCTTTAGACCTCCTCAACCTAGCATCAGATGACTCCATTTGGTCAATCATGTCCTAGTTCAGTTTTTGTTGTTGCACACCCTCTACAGACTTCATCTTTTTTGATTTAGCAGACTATGTATCTGAAGTCTTTATGACCTTTCTTTTCCCTTGTGAACCAGAAACCTTCATGATTAAATGATTGAACTTTCAAATTACCCACGCTTCTTGTTTGCAAGTTGATGGCTGAAAACACTGTGAATAATTTTGGCACAAAAACTCTTTCTTTATGCTGGATATGTAATGGGTAGAGTCTGTAACAATCATAAACTCATCAGATTTGCTTCATGTAAATCCAATCCACTCAATCGTGAGCATTAAATAATGGTTGTCGTATCAGATATTCCAATGGATAATCAGTGTAACCCTACCCAATAATTCAATTACTTAGCGCCACCCACATTTTGCATTCCTTCCTTTTTGTCTTTCTGATCGGCATAGGTCACTCCGACTAGTCCATTGGATCTCACCCCAGACATTTCCTTTTCTTCCTTGGCCTATCCTAATGGATCCACCTTTACTTTCTATCAATCAATTTTCCTTTTTGTTAAATCAAGGTATGTCTCTCTGATGAAACTGTTTATTTCTCCATTTGCTCCATCGGGATTCAAAATAAATCACTTAATACCTCATCTGATGGTCCCATGACATCTTATCATATCTGAGGCAACATTTTTTCCTCATTCTTGATAGTGTATGTTACTTCGATGACTCCAACTTCTTATCATATCATCGCCGTAACTCTCCCCAATGGATTACCACTCAGTCGCACTTCTTCCCATCCCTCACATTTTTAGGAAACACCGTCGGCATAAGTTACTCCGATCAACACACTCCATCCTCCTTGGGCAATCTCATCAGGGTGACTTATGTTGATAAGCATAATTTTGCATTTTGTACAAAAGAAGAATTTCTCCATGGATGCAACATTTAATAACCATACTGAAAGGTTTCTCCCACACTATTGACATCTCTAAACATGTTCACAACCCTACTCTATGTTGATCTTCCAAAACTGCTCTTGCAATGAAACTAATTGTGAAGATGAGGATTACCAAAATGCGATCACACTCAACATTTCCCTTGAATATGCCCAAGTGATGCCTTTTCATGAAGACACTGCAACATATCACCTGCACATGCAATCTAGCAGTAAATGCTCTAATGATGAAACTATATGCAAAAAGCATCCATATATAGCACATAAATATTTTGTAAAAATATGTGCTAACAAGTTCCAAATTAGACCGGCTTGTCAAGTTCATTAGACTCAAGTTCTCTATACAATCTATGACTGCTCAGGTTACTAAAGACAATCCTCTGGTCTACATTGATCCCACTTGTCTCAAATCTTCTCAAGAAATGAAACCTCTAGACCCAATGAATCCTTTCGTGAAGCCGGAATCATTCTATGTATCTTTATTTGTTGTTGGTTTCAAACTAATTAATTGTGTGATTGATTATGGGGCCTCTGACAATGTAATTTCGTCTCACGTAGCTAAATATCAATGCCTCACCCTTACTTTTACTAGTAGCAGTTTTTTCTCAATGGATTCCTCCCAAGTTCGCATATTAGGTCAAGTCGAAGATGCTCAAGTGGCTTTGGCTTCTTCTAAGAGACTCAAGCTTACTATTTAAATTGTTGATATCCCAGCAAGTCATGGAATGCTCCTAAGCTGAAGTTTCTGTAAAGACCTGGTAGAGGAAATTCAGATGGATTAGTCTTTTACTACCATTCCAATAAATGGAAAGAAGGTTAGATTAGAACCTAAGCCTAAGGGTAAATTTATTATGATGAATTCTAATGTTCCAAGGTCAGAAATATTATATGTGGAAATAGGTCCTGGAACCTATATGTGTAGTTCTTATAATAGTTTGAGTGGTTGTTTTGTTTCTGACAAGTTGAAAGAAAAACTTTAGACAATGAATTTTGATGGCAGTTTTTCTTCTTCTGGATCCAGTGTTGGGGTAATTCTGATCAATCCTAATGGCTATCAGTTTCCTCTAGCTTATAAGACATAATTTAAAAATACCAATAATACTATAAAATATGAAGCTCTTTTATTAGGCCTAGTTGTTGCGAAGGACATGGGAGTTAAGCAATTGAGAGTGAAAGGACATGCTCAACTTGTGGTAAGGAAAATCCAAGGATAATATGTCATGAAAAATAGAGGGTTGAAGCATTATCATAATAGAGTTTAGGATTGCATTGAAGACTTTGAATATTTCACCATAGAATCCATCCCTAGGATGCAGAATACTAGAACGGATTCCCTTGTTGTATCTGAATCTCTTCTACCTCATCCAGACTTTAAAGACAAAAAATATAGCATTGAGGTTATTTATAGGCCAAATGTCCCAAACAATGTAAATCACTAGCAAGTATTCAACAATGACAAGCAGATCATAGATTTTTTGGAGAATACCAGTGCCTTCTTTCACACCTTTTTTCAAGGTAGCGATGGGGGTATTCCTGATATCCTTGGAGGAGATAAAAAACCTTAAGAACATGAAATGAAAGGTGTAGTAAAGTTCAAAGCCAATAAAATCCCTAAGGGACTTGTGTTTTTGGAATGTTTGTTCGATAGGCATGATCAATATATTAAGCAAAATAAATCTGACATTGAGTTAACCTTAGATGAATATGAACAGGTGAACATAGGGATAGAAGAAGACACAAAAATGGTCTATATAGGGAAGTGTTGTATGCCTGAAGAGAAAGAGAAACTAATTTCCCTTCTTATTAAATACAAAGATGCTTTTTCATGGTGCTATGTTGATCTTAAAAGATTCAAAGATGGGAAAATACAACATCATATCCCCCTTAAACCAGGAGCTATCCCATTCGAGCAAAAATAAAGAATATTTAATCCCAAAGTTATTGATGCTATTCTCAATGAAATTCAAAAAATGCTAAAAGAAATGATAATGTACCCTATCCATCCCACTACATGGGTTTCTAATATCGTACTGGTAAGGAAGAAAATGGAGAGATAAGGATTTGTGTAGGCTTATGAAACCTGAACCAAGCCTCTCTTAAAGATAATTATCCACTCCCTGTGATGGACCATATTCGGCAAACTGTATCAGGATCAAAAATGATATCCCTATTGCATAGTTTTTCTAGGTATAACCAGATAGAAGTAGCCCCATAGATCAACATAAAACTGCTTTCACTACCCCTGTTGGTGTCTTCACCTCTAATAGGATGCCTTTTGGTCTTATTAATACTGGAGCTACCTTCCAGAGAGAAATGGACTTAACCTTTGGTGACTTGAAGAATAAAATTATTGTCAATTATCTAGATGATTTAACTATTTTCTCAAAGATAATCACTTCTGGGATTTAGAGAAATTGTTACAAAGATGTAGAGATTTTAGCATTTCTCTAAGCCCCAAAAAAATTGTATTTGCAGTCATGGAAGGCAAGCTTTTGGGACATATAGTTTCAAAGGATCGCATTAGGATCGATACTGAGAGGGTCAAAGAAATCCAGTAGTTGATTCTTCCCTCCTCTTTATATGCAACCAGATCCTTTTATGGCCAGGTAAATTTTTCTAAGGATATTTGTGCTAGATTTATTGAGCTGACAAGGCATATTGTGGAGATGTTGAAAATCCAGCCAACTTTTAAATGGAAATCGGAAGGGAAGAAGGCCTTTGAATACATAAAGACATCTATAGCTAGTTCTCCTACTTTGATACACCAAATATTTTAAAAAGAATTTATCATCTATAGCTATACCTCAAAACACATCATGTTTGCTATCTTACTCTAGAAAGACAATCAAGGTATGGAAGCGCCCATAGCTTTTATGGGTCAACCCTTGAAGAAACATGAATTGAAATATACGCAGATAAAAAAACATGCTTTTGTTGTTGTTAAAGCTTTGAAGAACTTTCGGTACTATATTTTGCATTCACATTCAAAGGTTTTTGTTCCTAATTTTGTCGTTAAGACCATTCTATCTCAATAAGATATTGATGGGAATAAGAGGTGTGCTTGGATTTCAAAAGGTCAAGAGTATGATATTGACATTAAAACAACTACTTTAGTTAGAGGGAGAGGCTTATGTACCATGACTGCAAAAAACAAACTAGAGCAACAAGATGATCTCCTGCTAGTATTGTTCACCAACACTCTTGATGATTGGTTTAAAGATGTTACCTATTTCTTAACTTATGGAGAATGCCCTACTGCGATGTCACCCAAATAGAAGAGAAATTTGAAGCTAAGAGCGGCCAAGTATATCCTGTGGGAAGGAAATCTATACAAAAAGGGTGTGGATGGTACCTTTGTTAATAGTTTGTCCCCTAGTCTGGGGCTAGGAGTCATATTGTCATATTTAAAAGGGAACAAATTTTTTTAAGAAACACTAGTTAATAAGCCATAGTGATCCATGACTTTGTATTTTTGCATAGGATCTCATAGCTTTATGAAATTCCTACATAAACACTATTAGTATTTTCCCAAAAACTTCATTAGAACAATCTGCAAACATAAAAATAAAATAAAAACATATTATAAACCATCATGACCACTCTAATCACTTGTGGATATCCTTGAGCAGCATGGAACATGATATAAATTAGTAAAAGACAAAAGTACTATCAACAGTCGAACAACCAATGAATCCGCTTGCCAAAAGATGTGACATCATGTCTTGTTTTGAAGGAAGGATGCATCCTTGTTAAGATGTTTGTTTGATGTTGAGCCTAGGAATTTGACCGCTTGTGGACTAATTGATAGTTTGTCTTGTTTGAGTATGTGACTTGTAGGATCAGTTTGTTTTCGCATCTGATTGAATGTTTATGTGAACAAAAATCAGCTTATTGCAATGTTTATTATTGGTTTTTGTGATGTTTTTTGGATTTTCTAGTTTTGTATAGTTTTCCCAATGTTTTTTTTTTTGCTAGTTATTCAATGTTTCTAGTTTATGTCAAGATATTTTTTGAATATTTTTGGGATAATTTCAGGACATTTTTCAAATATTTTTGGATTATTTCATGGCATTTTTCAAATGCTTTTGGTTTATTTATAGTAAACTAATTATACGAACCAGTGATATTTAAGATCCACTCCCATCATAATGTCAAGGAAAGTTGCCCCCAATTAGGCATAGGTGCTAAGTGCGATGGTGGGACTGTAGGATACAGATAAATAATAGATCAATATCAAAACATGGCAAGTACAGAATGTTGTGAGTGGATGAAGGTATTTGATCAATGAATCTAAAAGAAGGTGGAGCAAATCCTTTATGCATGACACTTATTTTCCATTTTTTCACCATCGTACTTGTCCAAGGCGCCAACTAAGTGGTTTTCACCTTTTGGATGAATGATTTTTCTTTACTATTTTCTTGTTTTTTAATTTTTTTGTACTTTTTTCAAGACTTTTTCTGAATGTTTGATATTTTTAAAATGTGTGTGGGCCTGATGCTTTGAACAACCATGTATGGAAATTCTTGAGATGCATGTTGTTTATTGGATCTAAGAGTGGTTCACCTTCTAAAGTATCCAATTAATAAAACCTTGACCCAAATACTACAGTAACTACATAGGGACCTAGCCAGTTGGATTCAAATTTGCCTGTATGTTCCCTATTTGGTTGGTTGTGAGGATTTTCTCTTAGAAAATGATCACCAACTTCAATTTTTTTATGCTTGAATTGTTATTGTAACTTCAACTCATGTTCTATTGATATGATTTAAGGTGGTTGAAGGCATCTTGTCACTTATCATCTAACAATTCCAAGTCTTGAAGACATGAGACCCAGTATTCCTCATCATTTGATTAGATTGTGCAATGATACTCATAGGGATGGTAACTTGACCTCAATATGTAAGATAGCTTATGCTTCATAAACAAGTGAATATGGTGTTGCACCTTTAGGGGTTTGAATACTAGTTTGATACGCCCAGAGTGCTGGATTCAAATGGATGTGCCAATCATGACCGATGCCATTGACCATTTTCTTTAGGATTCTAAGGATATTCTTGTTTGAATCTCCTACTTGACCATTGCCTTGTGGATAGTATGGGGTGGAGAATTGATGCTAGATATGGAATTTTTCACATAATTCATGAACATCCTAGTTTTTGAATGGAAGTGTTATCTATGATAATGGACATGTGAACACCGTACCGGCATATGATATAATTGAGGATAAAGGACACAATTTTTTTGTCAGCAACTTGTGTCATTGAAGTACTCAATGCCAGTGATGATGAATTTATGGCCACCTGATGATAATGGATGTATCTTATCCACAAGGTTGAGTGCCCATTCACGGAAGGGCCATGGTGTTGCAATAGGTTGTAGTTCCTACGTTGGTACATGTATTAGGTCTCTGTGAACTCAGAATTTCTTACACTTTCTAAAACAATAATAAGAGTATTGCTCCATGGTAGGCTGATAGTATCCAGTTCTCATGATTCTTTTAGGAAAGGAAGGGCCACTAGAGTGTGTTACTTAGATACCTTCATGTATCCCTTGTAAAGTTGTTGTCACCTCTCCTTTCTCTAAACATCGTATGAGAGTACCATCAAGACCTCATCAGTATAGGGTATCAGCACTAATTATGTATCGGGATGATTGGCATATGAAGTTCTTACGTTGGCTATTGGATAGGTTAGGTGGAATGATTTGATCATGAAGGTAAGCGTAGAATTCACCATACCAAGGGGAATTGGGACCCACAATTTGACATACCATTTCGGTTTTTGGGATATCATAAGTGGGGATCCATAGTTGTTCTACCAAGAACTCGCAGTGTGTAGAATTTTGTGGTAGATCCAAGAGATAGGCTATTGTAGCCATTGCATCTACAACTTTATTTTGTTCCCTTGGAATTTGCTCAAATGTGATAGTTATGAAGATTGGTTTGAAACTATCGACCATACGTTTATAAGGCATGATTTTTTCATCTTTGGTTTGGTAGTCATCATTTACATGTTGGATTACTAGTTGAGAGTCACCATAGGCTTGTAGGTCCTTCAGGTTACACTATATAGCTATTTTGAGTCCTATATTCAAGGCTCCATACTTTGCTAAGTTGTTTGTAAATGAAAATGTTAACCTGTATGACTTTGGGATGTTGTCACCTTGAGGAGTGATGATGAGAATGCTCACTCCTGAATCATGTCAGGTGTATAATCAATCAAAGTAGATCTTGCATTTTTGTGTAGGTGTTACTGTGAATATTACTTCATCGGGAAAGGTTGATGTGAGTGGGTGATTAATTTCCATGGGATCTTTGGTCAGTTGATCTGTTGTTACCTTCCCTTTAATTACCTTGTGGTCCACATACTCAATATTAAATTCTCTCAGGATCATGACCCACTTTCCCAATCAACCACTTAGAGTTGCTTTACTTAACACATATTTCAGAATATCAATCTTTGCAATGAGCTTTGTTTTATGAGTCAGCATATAATATCTTAGCTTGAGTGAGGCTAGGACCACTGCAAGGCATGCACACTCAATGGGGGTATAATTGAGTTCATATCATACCAATGTTCTATATATATAATAGACTATGCATTTCTCTCCTTCTACATCATGTTTTGCCAGTTATACCCTAAGGCAGTAGTAATAGACGATATGTATGATAATAAGGGCCTATCTGGAGTTGGTGGTATTAACAAAGGTGGTGTCATTAGGTAGTATTTCAACTGTTAAAATCGTGTTGGCCTTTTTTATCCCATTTGAACTAAATGATTTTGTGTAGAAGATGTGTGAATAGATGACATTTATTAGCCAACTGAGCGATGAACCGATGAATGGATTGTAACCTCCCTTGCAATATTCTTAGCTAACTGATTTTCTTTGGAGCTGTAATTTCAAGTATTGCCTTCACCTTTGCAGGATCAACTTCAATTCCTTTACCCAAGATAATGTATTTTAGGATCTTCCCAAAGGTTACTCCAAAGATACATTTTTTTTGGTTCAAATAGACTTTGTATTGCTCAAGCCTTGAGAAGATCTTGTCTAGGACCGCCAAGTGATTTTCTCTTATTAAGGATTTTGCTAGGAAACTGTCCATATAGTCTTCCATCAAAGTATGCATCATGTCATGAAATATAGTGGTCATAGTACATTTAAATGTAGCTCCAACATTCTTTAGGCCAAATGGAATCGCATTCTAATAGTAAGTGCCCCATGGACAAGTGAAGGTTGGTTTGTGTTGATCCTTGGGTACTATCTTGATCTGGTTATACCTGAAAATCCATCCAGCAATCATATCCACAATCATGTCGATGTTAGGAAGGGGGAATTCATCTTTTTGACAAGATTTGTTTAAGTCTCTAAAATTTATACAAGTGTGGATGCCTCCTGTTGGTTTTTCCATTGGTACAATATTGGATATCCATTCTGCATAGTCAATTGGCCTGATGAAACCAACGTCTAACAACTTTTTGAGTTCATCTTTTATTAAGAGTGCAATTTGAGGATGCATTTTCCTTATCTTTTGTTTCACCGGTTTGGCTCCTTCTTCTATTTTCAAGTGATGTATTACTAGATCTATATCTAGTCCTAGCATGTTTGCATAGGACCATGCAAATTTGATCTATCTTTTTTGAAATAATTATGCAAAACAAGGATCTTCTACTAGAGTTGCTAGATTGATCATGTGGGGATTTTCTATTGTTCTCATATTTATTTTTTTTGTTTCTTCCACAAGGATAGATGATCTTTCCTGATTTGTACTAAATGGGATAATGTCAAACCTTCCATCCATAGGCACCTCAGAAAGGTTTTCACCATTGGATTTGTCCTTTATTTTTACTGTTGTTGGATCTAAAAGTGTTGCAATGCAGTTTTCCTAGAAGATCCATTCTTGATTGTGATATTTTTGTGACTGAAAGGTTTGGCATTCTCTAAAGTAACCCACACTATTTAGTTCAATATAAAACCTAGCCTTGTGATCCCTCCTTGGTATGTTATCCCTAATTTTAAGGAAGTCAATGATGGTGTGATCATTTTGAAACATATCTAGGCATGAGCAACGTTGTTGGTCTCAATCAATAAGTTGGGGATGGATAAGTGGCATTACGTCATCGACTAGGTTAAGGTCATAGGATGTGGTGTTTAAGGTAAAAATGGAGGTATTGAGATCATCATTGGTACTCTCCTCTTCATATTCAGGCTTAGGAAGTAATACATCTCTATCAGTAGCAGTAGGATGTGGTGACTTTTGTGCAACAGGATCCCAAAACATTTTGATCCATGCTGCTCCTTCAACTTTTTTATCTTCAAAAGTATCCAAAGAATCTCATTCAGATTCATGTGAAGCTAAATAATCCCATTCATATTCATGTGAATCTATCTCGGAATCACTTTGTAACTCTTTGTCACAGCATCTTACTAGTATGTCATTGGGTGTGAATTTTTTTTTATATTTGTTACAAGTGTTGTATCTAACAGGCTTGTTGATGTTGCTTGTGTATCTAAAATGGACAAGAGCTTTATCCTTGGAGTTATTTATTTTTATGCAATATAACCCTTTTGCTTGTTTGTTGTATTTGTGGATTTTGATTGAGAAGTGTCTGCATGACTTGGATTGTATCCTAGTCCTTTGAGATGATTTTTAGGTTGTAATGAGGGTTGAAAAGGTTCTTACACACCCTTTTTTTATAGGCCTAAAGCACTATGTCCATCATAACCCATCTTTTTCATCATTGAGAATCTTTTATCGTAGTTTTATGTGGGTATCTTTATAGGTTTTTTACCCTTCATTGATGCATCTTTGTAGATCCACTTTGCCAAGTCTTCTTCAATATTTTATTCATCTTGACTTCTCCTTGGGGTGAACCTTGCAAGTGTACATGAGCTAGTTGTAGTGGACTTTTGTCTTGAAGGTTGAGTTTTTCCATATATCTGGGGTGAGAGAGGTAGTTGGCTAATGTTATATTCTCTTGGGCCTTCATATTTTACCTTCATCTTTAGTTTGGCTTTATTCGGTGTAGAGATTTTATTATTGGTGAGAGAAGCAAGATTAACATACAATGATGAGGAAGTAGCTTCTCTATTTCTAGGCACAATAGTATCAGGTTGATGCCTTATATTGTTGCAAAATGAAAATGGGTTAGCATCACCAAAAATTGTTATTTCCACTTCCTTATTCAGAAACTTGATGCACTGATGGTAGGTGGAGGGTGTTGCTTACATGAAATGTATCCATGGTCTCCCTAGAAGAAGGTTATATGGGAGGGGTAGATCTAATACTTGGAAAACCACATCCTTCACCATAGGTCATGTCCTGACTGGTAGAGTTACGCGTCCTTTGGAGGATCGTTCTACATCATCATAGGCCTTGATGGTGATCTTCTTTCTAACATCCACTATATTTTTTGTGTATCCCAATGTTGTTGCCATTTGTAATGTGCATTCATTCAGACCAGCTCCATCATCTATCAAGATTCGCTTAACGCGATGTTTGTTAATGAAGCCTTCAATGTAAAGTGGAACATTATGTGGTCTCTATTTGGATGAATCATCATTTTCAGTGAAAGTGAGGCAATGAGATGATTTCAGATTACCAACCATGGCTTGAAATTGATCATTATTAATATTGGATGTGACTAATGCTCCTTAGAGAGATTTGTCTAAGATTGTTTTATGTGATGGTGGCATTCGCAACAACTCAAGGATTAGAATTAGCACATGTGTCTTGTCTAGTTGATCAACAAGGTTATACTACTTTGGGCCATATGTTTTTTTTTTATGGAACCCCTTGTAGTGTGACCTTTCTATGATAGGTAACAACATTGCATTCAGGATTATTGGCTTTGATGGTTATCATTGCAATGTGTTCAGTATCTTCAATTACATTGTTGACAGTATAATCGTAGGATGCTCGTGTGTAATTGGAAATATTGTCATTATTCTTCCCTTGATGGGAGGTACTTCCCCTTTCATATGATGGGATTTGATCTTTGAGCATTGTATGGTCAACGTTTGAGCTTTTATGGTTGATTCCATCAATTTCTACTTCTCCTCGATCAATAAGATCTTGGATGATGTCCTTCAAAAGGTGACAGTTGCTCATTATATGACCTTTTCCTTTGTGGAATTCAAAATATTTGTTATCCTTCCACCACGAAGGTTTCGCTTGAGGCTCATAGTTGGATGTCATTGGAAGTGTGAAAAGATTAGATGATACAGGCTTCCTTAATACCATTTATATGGGTTTCTTAAAAGGTGTGTAAGTCTGATTTGGCTTGTATGTAGTGTACCTACTTTTAGGTACATCCAGTTGAGTGTTTCTCACTTGGTTGTTTGTGGGGTTATTGTTGGTGCAGTCAAGTCACTGGTATTGCTTAGACAAATCTAAGAGAAAATCTATATTCGCATCTTTTAGGAGGCAATAGGTCGATTTTTCATGGTTTTACATTTATTTATTTTGATCAACTAACCATGCATGTAATGATCTATTGAGTGTTTGTGTTGCAGATGCAGATTCCAGATTTCACACGAACACTATCTATTGTGAGATTATTTATCTATTGGCGTAAGATATCTATCTCTATGTTGTGGGGTGGGATATAATCATGATCGTCATGTTGGTATTGATTGAAGTCATACTTATGCGTATTTCATTGCCTGCAATCATTTTTATCTGTTTTTTGACAATTACTAGTTTCCACTTGATCATTTTTTTCTACTACTTGGGAAATAGCATAGTAAGAAGGGAGTTTTTCGCCTTCTTGTGCAATTTTGAGAAAGTTAGCATTTGCATTCCATTTTAGGATCATGTTAAAGATCTTGTTGAATCTAGGATTACTAGTTGCTTCTTCTATTTTCTCTTGTGTAGGAGTTTGTGAATATTCTTCTCCTACGAATTCTTTATGGTGAAAACGATTGATAATTTCATCATCCTTTGATTCATGTTGTGATTATACTTGTTTATGCCTCATGAATCTAATCTAATTCATGTGAAAATATGTTCATGAAAGTGGGATTGTGATAAATGTGACGATCTATCTCTTTCTATAGCTCCAATGTTTGACTAAAATGGGATGAATTAGTTGTTGTGGTTGAATGACTCTCAATACCACAAGTTCATCAATAAATTATTCTTAAGATCTTAAGTTTGGTGTTCAACAATTTTGAGGGAGGTATACCGAGTGTTGCGATTAACATCCACAAGCTATCTAACTATGAGAGGATGCACTCATGAGTTAATTTTACCTACCATACATGACTAGTATGGCCTCTTTAGGATGATGGATCCTAGATGTTAGAGATGTACTAATGAGCTGATTTGTTGAATAAGATGTGAAAGATCTAAAAAAGACTAAGGATAAAACTTGTTAATGTTGAAAGTTGAATGAATTGTGGTTTGGTGATGGATTCTCATGATAAGAACAAACATTGGAGTTTCTAGTAGGAGATTTCTAGTTGTGGAATGTAAGATGATTGGATGAGATTTTGAAAGAAGATGAGTTGGAAAATAAGAATGGATGAAAGGCTACCATAGATGGGGAATGACTCAATAGGTGATTTATTGTTGAGGCAAATTAGACAAGGAAATTTGACCACTTCTATTGAGATGTTAGGACAAGGTGGATCTTTGTTGAAAGCAATGTGATCTCAAAGGTTCATCATCAAACTCATTTCCATAACCATGTAGATAATTGTGAAAACAGTGAAGGAATGTTCGATGTTTTAATAAGAGTTTATGGTTTGTGTAGAGAAATCTTCTCTTCTTTAAGATCTCTTTTTGGCTAGGTTTCTTCTTTTTGAATCGGCAGTGAATAAATTTCTTTATATGCTTGAGGGACTTGAGGATATGGCGCATTTGGAAAATTTGTATTGTAGCAACTTGTTTTGATCAGTTGAGAATATGTACTTGTTTTCAATGTTTGATTTTGGCAAGAAGACACATTAAGCACATGAACACATATTTTCTTCATAGAGTAAATTTGAAATGAATTCGATGAAATGTATATGTTCTAGGATCTTTTCAAGCCCCAATGATTTCCATAGGTTTTGAACAATTGAAGACACATCAATCAAACTCTCCTATTCTCAAGTGATTGTTATGATATCATAGCTCATAGCTTGGAATCTCAACCAGATCAAATAGCCATGTCACACCCTAGGGTGCACCTATTTTTTTTGCCTTTTTGCCATAAGTTGACCCAAAGAAAATTTCTTCTCAATTGAATTGTTTTCTTGGTAGCCTTATGGTGACTTATTGGGGGTGGATTCTTCCCCACCCTTGCACTATGATATTATAACATTTGGTTACTAACTTGGCTAGATTCTACACTTATGATTTGTAAAAATGGTTTTCATTCAATGCATCAATGATAAACTCCCTCAGGAGGCCTCCCAACCTTTAGAACAAAGGATTTACACATCATAAGGATACTGGGGGAGGGCTATCAATGAACACTACCATTGAATGTGATTTTCATCACAACCACATTTGATTATAGTGGGTTGGAATAACTTGGCTTTATCCATTCCCACTTAGGTTTCTCCCTTCTCACCCAACCTTATTGGCTACTTGGGAGGGTAGGCCTTCTAAAGGTGTTATCTTAATGTAATAAAATGAAAGAGTGAATATGGACTTTTTGTCACCCAATTAAGGGGAGAGAATATGCCTATCACTTTATGAGAATAGTAGACAATGTTCAATTAACCCTTTACTTAAGCTATGTGCCTATTTTAAGCATGTAGATATAGGAAATGAACAATTATTTTGAAAATGATCTCCATTGTAGGCCCTGCAACACACTGTTAGTAGTTTGAATTCGTCTCTAACTAAGCATCAATTGTCAAAAATTCACCTACAAAATAGACAAAGGCACTTGTAAAACTATGGATTCTCAATCCCAAAATGAAAAATTCATTGTTCTTTTTAAAACTTGAAAAAGACTAATTAATTGCTCCTTTTAAACCTTGAAAAAAAATGATAAACTGATTGTCTGTTTTAAGTCATTTGTTGCAAAAAAAAATCAAGTTGTCTATCCTAGGTTTGATCAATTTGCACCATAAAATATTTGCCAATTTAACACTTTGAAATCCTACAAACACAATTTGTTAGAAATTCTCCTTGATACCATGCAATTGCACCCTTGTAGATGATAATTAGCAAAAACCAAAGGAAATTTGAAAAATTTGACTGAAAGAAAATATTTTTTGAAGAGGCAATAAAACTTACAAAATCTTATGTAATCTGTTCTTGCACAACTTCCCACCTCAAATGTCTAATGGTTGTAAGAGAATTTGGCCCCACAATGTACACTTGATATTCCAACCAAATCTCTATTCTAAAGCATCAATAATCAAATCCAAAAAATCTCAAGGGATTTTGCACCCATTGTTTTATTATTCTCTATTGACCACACTCAAACTTTTAAGAAATGATGGAAATCAAGAACATAATGTTTGAAATAAGAGATAGAAAATGGGAAACATGAAGTTTCCACACTACTTATCCCCCCTTTTAAATACTCTATAAAATTTCATACTCATGATTCAAGTCACTTTTACATACAAGTTAGACTATGACAATTTTACCTCATCTCATTGTTACAATAGTATCAACACAAAATGGTATGATGATTGCAGGATAAGTAAAATATGCACTAGATTGCTTTGTTGAACAGGTTGTATAAATGTTCCAACAAATGCAATCAGTAGTTCTATAGCTGATTTGAATGATTTTTGCGACCTCTTATCTCTATATAAATCAAACTACAAAAGTAAGATATGGCATGTGTTTCAAAAAGTGCAATTGGTAGGTGTAAAGCCATATTCAATGACCCTTCCTTATGTTGGCAATTGACACTCATTTGATTGGTTTCATATGTTGTCATTGATGGCAACATGTTCTGGCTTCATTATTTGGCTTGACACTTCACCAACAAACACTTCATCGACACTGATAGGTATCTTCACCAATAGGAAGGATTCTATGGCTACCGGCATTGGAGGCCGACATGATTTACAAATAGGGTACCGGTATAGGAGGCCGATATCATTGGTGGATCTGGAAATGGGCAATTAATTTTGTTGTTTATGTATATATGTATTGATCGGACATGTATAATCATTTTGTATTATCTATGTAAGCCGACATGAGTCATGAAGGACTGTAAGGGTATATAGGTTATTAGATCATTTTTGATATATGAGTATGTGATGTTGTTAGTAATGCTAAGATCATGTTTATAAGGTCATTTATGTATGAGATCAATATTTTGTAATGATATGTAGATGATTTTGGATGCGAAGGTTATTCTGGTAAGGGTTTAAGGGTTTCAGAACTAGAACAATCAGAGCTTGAACCAAAACTCAATCAGGCATAGAAGATGCATTAAATGAGTTCAGTTTCATGTTTTCTTATTCAAAGTGATTGTAGTCAATGAGACTCCTTTGTGTTGAGCAGTGTGCTCTAGGCGGTAAGCCTTCCTACATGTGCAAGCCCCCAAATTATGTAATATCTTTTCATATGGCTAGTGGATTGTTATTGTGGGTCACAAATCCCACCATGATTTTTCCTCTTTGGGGTTTTTCATGTATAAACTTTTCGTGGTATGGTGTTCATTTGTGTGATTTGTTTATTGATTGCTTTACTTCTTTCAATTATATATGTATCGGTATAATAGTTGGTGAATGCATGTTATAATAAGGTTAAAATTGAACATTCTAGCAGAACATTGATTCACCCCCCCCCCCCTCTTAGTGCTCTTGTATTCCAACAATTGGTATCAGAGCCTTGTGCCTTGGAGGAAGTCTAACAGCTTGAGGGAGGTCCTGAACCTAGAATCCATGGAAATGAGTATGGAGAAGCAACTTTAGGTATCACTTGAATATTATGACGATGAAAGGATGAAGAACTTGAAGTTACAAGATGAATTAAATTTTGCAAAGGAATTCATTCTTATCCTACAGGAGAGACTGTCATCTATTCAAGCTAGGAGAAAGGAGCTTCTACAAAATCAAGATAATGAAGAGAAAGATGCCCTTAATGAAAAATTTCAGAAGCTAAGTCAAGAGAATGTTATCATGAGGAATAAAATGAAAGCCCTAACTAAGAGGATGTCAAAGGAGGTTGAAGACCGGAAGGTGAATGAAGAAAATCTTGGGAGATCTCTGAAAGACAGATCTGAAGAATGCATCCGGTTGGCTCATGAAAATTATATATTAAGAATAGAATTAGTACAATCCCAAAGAAATGAACAAGAACTTGAAAGATAGATAATAATTCTAAGAGATGATCTGGCTATTGCAAATGAGTACAAGGACAAATTCAAGGTTAGTTCAGCGTAGCTTGATGATTTATTGAAAAGTCAAAGACAGAATGAAGATTCCAGTGGACTTGGATTTGAACAAGGTCAATGCTCTGGTACTGCAAATGAAGATCAGAACAATCGGAACCAGAAGATACCGATAAGGCAGCTTAATGCTTACAAATTCAATGGTAGATGATTTATTTGTAATAGATTTGGTCATATGGCTACGCAATGTAGAAATAGAGCAAATCAAAACTATAATTCTACTCCTGGTCAATTTTCCAAATACAATAAGTATGGACATAAGACAAAAGATTGTAGAATGAATGTAAAATGTCATGCATGTGGAAAATTTGGACATATGTCTAATTAGTGTAGGTCAAGCAATTATACTAGCTATAGCAAAGCAATTCAAAAGAATAATATTGCATGTTATGCATGTAACAAGATTGGACACATAGCCAAGTTTTGTAGAAGCAAAAATCTAAAGGTTAGCAATGATGGATCAAATGATAAAGGGAAAGAGAAGATCAATGATCCGACAAGATCATACCAAGAAATGGGTCAGGAAGTCAGATGATCAATCAACAGATGGAATTGCTCTTGTTACTCAACCAACAGAGGAGATTACTCCTACATCAGCAGGAAACTCAACTGGTAACTGAGGCAGGTGTCTTAGGGGTAGGAAAATTTCATAAAAATATTGCATAAGCCTCAGGAAGGAGATCTGGAAGAAGTTCTCGACATTGGAAAAGGTTTATCTGGCATGGAGATGTTCGGTCGTCATCCAGTATGTTCTGCTGGAAGATATTCATATCAATGATGGATTAGGGATTTTTGAAGGTTAAAAGGTTGAATCCACTTCATTTTTTATCACCTTCATTCAGAGCGATTAAGAGAGATACAGAGAAAGTATAAGGCAATTCGAAGCGATCAGAAATCTTCATCAGCGATTCCACCAGCACTTAAAAGAATTCTCTAGGGTTATTCACCAGCAACCATTTCTCGGGTATTTATCGTAATCATCTTTCATCATGGAAGTTAGATCATCCTCTGCACCTAATTTCATTGCAAATCCAAATGTTGTCGAGGTTAAGGATCGTCCCAGGCCAATTTTCAAGCAATGTTCGCATATTGCCACCTTGGATGATTCGGTTGGCACATTTTCACGTGTTCTGGAATGAGTTGTTTATGTGGAAGACGTTAGAGAATATATTCATTGCCACATTGAGAATCTGGGTACCAATGACATCAAGAATATGTACATGAATGAGTTGATGGGTGACTCTGAAAAGATCAAACCCAAATATAAGCACATTGAAGATCTAGGATTTACTGGTATTCTTGATATCCCTAAATTCAAAGATGAGATTATCCAATATGTATTGAGCAGAGTTCATGGAGAGTTCATTTGGTTGGACAAGCCTTATAAGATATCAAAGGAGGCCATTAGGGCCATCCCAGGTTTGGTCAGTCTCCAAAGAAAAAGATTTCAAATGATCAAGTTAACAAACTCATCGGTTCAACTTCGGACCAGTGATCGATGAGGGTCAGTGCCATCATTGATTGAGACATCATATTTGGCAGCATGATCATTGGGTATAAGGTAACTCAATCCAATCATCTCAATTCTATTTCTATCTCCTGCATATATGTCGCACATTAAATTATGAGGGAAAATGAGAAAATAGATCTCTTTGGATGGATGAATGATGAGTTGATCATTAACCTTGGAAATATTAAAGGAGAGAAAAAGGGGATATTTCGGTATGGGAATCTCGTTGTCTGCTTAATGTTATTTTTCCTTAATGAAACTCCCAATTTTGGGAAGAGGCAGTGGGCATTCGATATCCCAGTAGGTGGACAATTGAAGCAATCTATTGCTAGCTTGGGTAGCCAACGAGATGATAATGTTTGGGGTTATTTCAAGGCATTTAAAAAAGCAATGAAATCTAGAGAGAGAGTTCCTAATCACATTATTGACAAATAATCAACCAAGATCTGCTTTATGGTCAAAAAGGATGAAACCTTAATGGAAGCAATTAAACCTCGGAAGATATGGATAGAGGAGATGGGGTATGAGGTTGATGTTGTGATTATGGATGCTTACGCTAAAATGTTGATTGATGCTCCAATTGATGAGGCTGAAAAGTCTTTTGGTACTGCAAAGTAAAAGAAGCAAGAGGTTCAAACTAAATTCAAACGGAAGAAGAGAGAGAAACAACAAGGTAAGGCCATCAAATTTGTTGAAAAAGTATCCCAAGACATCAAGGCCTTAATGGATGTTGTTCCAGAAAAAGGAAGGAAGATGAAAGAGCCCTAAATATTCATTGAGCCTATTCCATCAGACTCTCGAAGTGAAGATGAAACTCCTCTAGCATTCAAGAGGGTATTGAGGAAGAAAGGTGAGGAGTCTAAGGAGGAGGAAAGGAAGCAACCTGTAAGAAAGGTCACAATCAAGGTACCGGCCAACCAACTTGCAAAGAAAAGAGCTCCAAAGGAAACATCCATTACGCCTTCTGCACCACCTGGTACCAACAGAAGAAAGAAGAAGGATGACATAGACCTTGCTATTGTAATTGGTAATGTATCTATAATCCCTCCCAAGACTTGTGCAGAACTGATAGATGAAATCACCATGGATGGTATGTTGAAAAATATACAATACTATTATGAGCACTTCGATGATGATGAGCAAAAAGAGATTGAGGAAGCAGTTTTGTTATACCTGGATATATTTAAGAAGGCTTTGTTAGAAATTGAGAAGCAAATACAAACACAACTATATGACAATCTATATGCTAGGAGATTATCCGCTATGGAGGAGGACAAGCGCATAAAAATTCAAGAGTTATTAACTACTTATGGATCAATTACTCCAAATGAATTGGATATGACCATTGAAGTTGCAGACAAAACAATTTTCCGCAGCAAGCACAAGATAATTAGTCTTATGGCAAGCAGGGTTAATGAAATAATCACTGAAACTCACAAGGCATGGGTACAATTCTTTGTTGACAACCCTGGTTTATTCTCTTCACCAAAAGCCAAGACTGAGACTACTGAAATCCCGGTTGAAGGGAAAGGAAAAGGTGTGGTGGGTGGCTCACCGACAATTTTGAAAGATACTAAGGCATTGGATGCAGAGCCCCCGACAGATACACATAATGTATATGTTACAAATGTTGGGAACAATAGTCCTCCGGATCAGAATGTACAAGTTGAGGATACAGTTAAAGTGGAACTGGCAGTAATAGATACTGCACCAAGTGGCAAATCCATTGGTGCAAAAGAGGATGTTATTAAAGGTATTAAACCATCAAAGGAAAAGGGAGACGAATCTAGTAGGTAACCGGTAACCAACTCATCCTTTTTGTCAATTGACACCTCCCAAGTAGAGTAGAAGAGCATAACTGAGATGAGTTCTACTGAGATCATGATGATAACTACTCAAAAGATGATGAAGGAAGGATTAGTGGACAAAGGAATAATTGATCAGTCAATTCACATTTTGCATAGACTTGTCCTGGAGTGCTAGTTTGACAAAGGAGCAAGCCCATCCGACAAGCTCAAAATAATTACTGAGCACATTTCTAAGGATTGTCAATCACTGCAACAAATATCTAACTGACAGGCATTGGAAAGATTCACTCAAGCTCAGAGAGCCACTTTTGATCAGTTGATTGAATCAGAGAAGAAATAGATTTCTAACAAACTCAAGTTAATTGATAATGCTTTAAGGCAATGTACAAATATATATAGATTATTTTGTAACACCGGATTACTTACTGCAAATATAGATAAAGGCATTAGAGATTCTCAGGATAAAATTGTAGGTATAGTCAATTCTTTTGATGGTTCCAATTCTTTGACTACATCTATTGATGGGCAGATTTTGTTGTTAGAAGCTCAAATTTTAGCTCTTTTAAGGGAAAGAGACAAAATCATAAGGAGAGATAAAGGGCTCAGAGAATTGGTGAGTCCCCGGTTGGAATCCTTTAGTGTACATAAAAAAGAATGCATAGATATGATTGGCAAGCCCACAGCAATAGAGCTTAAGGAGAAAGAGTCACATGATTGTATGCTTAATGGACTTGTATCAGTATCTGGCACATTCAAATCCGACAGGGGCACTTATCTAGAGCTTTTGGAGAAAGCCTATCCAAAAAATTTCAAGTATATTCAGCTCCGGTAAGGTGTTTTGGGACACATTCTTTGTATAGAATTTCATTCCTTGTCCCAGTTTTTGGTGTTTTTTTGGCATTGATGTCAAAGGGGGAGGTATAGGTGAAAAAAAATCCTTGACATCAAGAGATATGGAGTATTTATACAGATCATGATTACAGATGAATATTCAACTCAGGAGGAGTAGTCTCAGGGTGAATTCGGCAGACGGAAACCATTATCATTTTTCACATGAGTGTTGCCATCAATGCCAAAGGGGGAGATTGTTGGCAATTAAAACTCATTTGATTGGTTTCATATGTTGTCATTGATAGAAACATGTTCCGGCTATATTTTTTGGCTTGACACTTCACCGACACCGGCAGGTATCTTCACTGGTAGGAAGGATTCTATGGATACCGGCATTGGAGGCCGACATGATTTACAAATAGGGTACTGTTATAGGAGGTCGACATCATTGGTGGATCCAGCAATTGACAATTCATTTTTTTATTTATGTATATATGTATTGAGCCAACATCTATAATCATTTTGTATTATCTATGTAAGCCAACATGAGTCATGAAGGACTGTAAGGGTATATAGGTTAGTTATTAGATAATTTTTTATATATGAGTATGTGATGTTATTAGTAATGCGAAGATCATGTGTATGAGGTCATTTATGTATGAGATCAATATTTTGTAATGATCTATAGATGACTTTGGATGCGAAGGTTGTTCTGGTAAGGGTTTAAGGGTTTCGAAACCGAAACAGTCTGAGCTTGAACCAAAACTCAATCAAGCATAAAAGATGCATTAAATGAGTTCAGTTTTATGTTTTCTTATTCAAATTGATTGTAGTCAGTGAGACTCCTTTGTGTTGAGAAGTGTTCTCTAGGCAGTAAGCCTTCCTACATGTACATGCCCCCATATTATGTAATATCTTTTCATATGGCCAATGGATTGATATTGTGGTTCACAAATCCCACCGTGGTTTTTCCTCTTTGAGGTTTTCCATGTATAAATTCTCTGTGTTATGGTGTTCATTTGTGTGATTGGTTCATTGTTTTCTTTACTTCTTTCAATTATATATGTACTAGTATACCGGTTGGTGAATGCATGTTATAATAAGGTTAAAATTGAACATTCTGGCAGAACATTGATTCACCCCCCCCCCCCCCGCCCCTCTCAGTGTTCTTGGATTCCAACACCCTATGTCCTCCCTTATTTGTGAAAAGTGAACTTTGGAACAAACAAACAGAAAATAATGTAGTTAATGAAGCTTTGGAACAGCTAATGGAACTTTGGAGCTTTCCAATCAGAGAGTCACAACAAAAAATCCTAATGCTAAATCTGCAAACAAATCACTGTTCATAATCAAAAAAAAAAAAAGAGAGACGTGATCTCATGTGACCAATGTGGATATGCATTTTTTTAGTATAAATTATGTCTCATAATTACACTTTACTTAAATTGACTCAGGGTAATGCATTTCAAGTAGTTTGCATATGAGACACTTAGGGAAGTGTGCACATAGGGATTATGTATTTAGGAGAATTTCCACCTTTTGTGGTTTTATCTTGTTGTTACATTCCACCTTCGGTGGGTGATCCACCTCTTGTGGAATATTTTATTATTTGTCCTACCTAACCTTGTTTCTCATTGAGCCACATGTCATGATTGTGTCCTTGCATATCCATATGGCCTTCCCTTTATAAGAAGGATCATCTACATTGTATTTAATGATCCAGTTGATCTTATTTTGCATCTTGATTAGAATCTAGTTTATTCTTATCCAAATCTATTGTCTCTCTCTTGTACTATTCGTTGTGCTCTAGAACTTGGCTATATTTGACAAATTCTTACACATTTAATGGATTTGTTGAAAAGGCTTTAGAAAATTTTAAGCAAATGCAATGACAAGGCGTAAAGCCTTAATTCAACAACCTTTTTCCAGCACCCTTCCTACATGTGCCACCATGGGAATGTTAAAACGGAGTAATTGGACAGCCAACAAAGCAAGAAAAATGTGATTGACGAGTGTGAAGTCAGATCCAACCACCTCTTTAAGTACACAATATGCCCAAAATTTTTTTGAAAAGCTTTCAATTATAAGTATTGGTACGTGTAAAATAGAATTTAACAACCTTTGTTAGCATCCTTCCTACTAGCAATAAAATGGGAACTTTGGAGGACACGATTTCTGTCAATTTTTGATAGAATGCCTAAAAAATAAAGAAAGAAAGAAAGAAAGAGTTGTCATTCATGGAATGTATTGATTTATGGATATGCCTTAAATGAATTTGGTCAAAAGGATTTAGAGTCTTTTGGGCAAATGCACTTCACTATTTCATGCCAAGCTCACCAAATCAAATGCAATAAAATGGTTAGTCGAGATTAGTCATCAACATGAAAACTAAAACCATTTAAAAGAATTATCAAGGAAGATTAAACATAAGAACAAAGAGAGATAAAAACACAAACTACCTATTAATACTTTCCTCATGAAACTATTGATGCCATTTACTCTTCCTTTTCCTCCTCCTCTCCAAGATCCTACTGCTATGTGGAGTATGCCCTTAGTTTTAGGACTAGCACAATGGGATACCAAATGCAGGATGGGAGATGATTCATGATGTAAAGTGTGGAGTGAGGATGCAAATGAAGGGTTGGGATTGAGTTGATTGAGGAAGGGTTAGGATTTCTTGAGGAAGTGGTGATTCTCAATCCATGTGTTCCCCTTCAAGCCAATCCCATGTTGACAAGTGAAAACAAGGGAAGGCTTGAGAGGAGAGGGGAAAGGTATTAAATGCTTGAAGACACATGATGGTTACCATGGGTGGCTAGGTTAAGGTTAGGTTAATGGATAAAGATTTTATCCAAGGGGTAAAGGAATGTGCAAGGGTTAAAGGATTATATTGGTCAAAGCCTTTAAGGCTTGAGGGGACTTGAGGGTTAAACCATGGATGGTTGGGTTAAGGATATGTAACCAAGGGTTGGGTGAATGTGCAAGGGTTAAAGGTGGGTTAGTTTGGTCAAAGTATAAAATGCTTGAAGAGACTTGAAGGTTACCATGGATGGTTGGGCTAATGGATAAGTCTCTAACCAAGGGTCAAAGGTGGGTTAGTTTGGTCAAAGACCCATGTGGGTTAGCTTGTGGAAGATAAAAGGCTTTTAAGGCTTTGTAAGAGCCGTAAATGTTTCAATAATAAGTGACTCTTCTCTAATCCCTTGGTTTAGGAATATGCAAAAACTTACAGGGTTATCAGGCTAATAATAGGGGTTTAGACATGATTAGGAGAAGGGTTAGTGTGCAACTTGCATTTTCTAGAAAGTGCAAGTGGGTGAGGGTTTTAAGATTTTAAATAAATATTTATTTATTTAAATGTGAGGGATGGGATTTAAATAAATATTAATTTATTTAAATGTGAGAGGGGGATTAATTAAACAAATATGGTTTATTATTTATTTAAATCAAATAAATTGAATAATTTATTTAATTAATAGGAGAAGAGGGTTAATATGAATTAATTTAATATAATTTAATTAATTGTTGATCGATGGCTAAATAATTAAATAAATACTAAGTATTCATTTAGTTAAGTGGATAGATTTGGGTGTCTACAAATCCAAACATGACATTGTGATCTAACCATCTCTCCCTAAGATATCACATGGAATAATACAACCATCATGGTCTCAATAGAACCTGTATTATGTAAACCTCTAAGATGGCATCAAGAGTAAATCATGACACAACACCAAACACACGCTAAACCAAGAATCAACATCTCTAATCACATGAAGATAACCATCTCCTAGAAATGAGATTATACATGTGAAATAGCCCTTATATATATAGGATCTTAGAGATCCTCCAAAACATCTACAAATGTCGAAGAAGATCATCCTTCACTAGGTGTTAAATCTACATCACTTCCAACAACTTCCACTAAACCCTAATATTGAGTTCCACATGAAATCATGATAGCCTTCTCCTAATAAGGATCACCAGGTCCACACACACATAGCTAAAATGTCAATATCATCAAGTAGAACCAAGCTATCCAATCCAAGAAGATACAACCACCAACAAACCATTATGAATAAATCCTACACTGTCAATCCATAATTTTCAAAATATCCCATTGAAATGTGTTACAAATAAAATATAACCAAGATTTCATGACATTGTGATAAACCACATGCTACAAGTCCTAACAACTGACAATCATGGCACTCTAACCATCCATCCTCTCAACCCAATGTAAACATACCAATGCACAAATAACCACAGAAAAGGCCAACTAACAAAGGCTACACCAATAGTAAATCAATCATATGGATATAGATAGTCCACATCCAGGTCATCACATTGCAATAAACTAGGCAACTAATCCACAACTAGAATAACTCAAAGATCTAAGAAATGAAACATGCAAACTCATCGTCATATTGGTAAATTTCAAATTGAGATATCAAAGAAGATAATCTTATAGACCACATGACTCACACCAAATAAGATCTGATCACACCAAATCAATCTCAGATCTTATTTTCCAAACATTTCCACAAACGAATAACCATAGTCAAAGACCTTAAAAGACATCTAGGACATAAGAAACAACCTCATAAAATCAAACTAAGTCACCACCAAAATATCACAATTTTGATTATGTTGTGCCAATACACAAATGCACCTATATATTAATGACACAGTAATCAACATCAACATTGTACCCACAATAAAATATCACCCACACAAGAATCTAAGTCTCCAATAATGTCCATACATGTTGTTACAATTGAAGACAACCTATGTATACATCACTATTATAGCCAAAACTCTAGAAACACCTCTAAACCTAAGTGACGAACTAAGCGAGTAAAGGTTGGAGACATGTAATTATATATGGATATGTTATAGTGGCTATTTGGGAATACTATATCCTTGGGATACAACCTAGCATGTTTGAAGCCATATTGACGAATGTAATGTTTTTATGATCTAATATAAGAACATGAATCTTGAGGTTGGGTTTTTCCCTTAGATGTTTTCTAGGATATTTCTTGTGTCTTGTGTCTCATGGCTCTATTGTGTGGATTATTTTTTACATGCTCTTGTTGTTTTATTTTATAATTATGTTCCAGATCATTAAGGCTACAAAGTTGGACAGTCCATTTTGGACTCCATTCTTGACTACATCATTTTATCCCTTATGTGGTTTGGGGTATTATAAAACATAAAATATCAATAAAATGTCAACAATGGGCATGCAATAAAATATCAATTAACATACTCTTATACCTAGTTTAGAAAATGATCTAAAACCATTGCACCTTTATTCAACACCATTTACACCTATTTTTGGGCATTCCCTATTTACTCATAATTATTGTATCATCATTCACATTCATTTCCATATATTCCTTTTCTGCATTGAAATCATGATATTATCCCTAAGGGTCTTTTTTGAGTGGATCAACATTGATTGGGTTGAATCCATGGTGCGGGAAAATGCACTTAATATTTTAAAATTTTAAATTTAATTATAAATATACCTCCCTCTTCTAATATTTATTATGAGTCAACTTAACACACATTAGTGTGACATGTTTCTATGTTTAGCGATATTTAAAGACATCCAATGCGCACACTATATTTCATCTAGGTGATTGTTGACCTCTAAAGCTAACACATGTGAGGTACAACCTATGGGAAGTTTTACAAATGGGGAATTGTAATGCACTTTAAAAAATAAACCATGTGATTTTAGAAGCCTACTCTTCATTTTTTCTTAAGCAGGAAAAGGGGGAGAGAGATAAAAACATAAAATAAAATAAAATAAGGTGATGTGCCAAGATGTTTATAATAATTTGTTCACCATAATGCACAACATATCTTTGAGTCATTTAGAGTTTACTAAAAATCAAAAGACAATAAAAACATAATCCAATAAAATAAATTTATTGGATATCACCAAAATTTATGAAAGATAATAACTGCTAGTTAATTACCATGACATTCAAGAGAAACACGAAGCGTCCACTTCCATTATCTGAGATAAACACATTACAGAGGCTAATTTTGATAGAAATGCATGTGCCTATCATATCATTTCAAGAACATAACGTGCTAAGGTTTGAGAATCACAATAAAAATCACTACTTCTTTCTAAGTATTTTTAAATAAAAGTGATGAACCCTTAATACAAAGCTCTTTTTAGCCTAAATTGAAAACAATTCTTCAACTGGAAGTATTTTGTCATTTCTTCACTTCCATGAAATCTATCATGGTGATCATGCAACTACAAAACTACGTAATCATTTTGGCTCTTCATTGAATAGTGGCAGCATCATCTATTCAACTCCACTAATTTCCTTGATACTATCAAGTGAAAGGTTGAAAAAATTCATTGGTTCTTGAATTTGCATGTCCTTGACACATGACATCATCTATTGTCCTTTGTAATGATTCTGTCATCAAAACAAACTAATAGAACATCGTTTAAGTCTCTCTGAGCCTAAAACTATTGGATATTGTTGAGAAGTTTGCTAGAATGATGTGTTGTCATTGATGTCAACATATTCCTATGTTCTAGTGTTACAGTCAAATTAAGTGAGTTGGTTTGACTAGTGTGTTGCAAATGAGTTGTTGCAGATTAAAGGGTTTTGAGATAAGTATCTCTAGTTGATTCAACTATAGTTTATGTGGTCTGCATGGTGATTTTATCGAGTTATGAGATCCGGTATTACAGTTGGTTTTCTATTATTCAGTGTTGATCAGTATTCTATATTTTGCTCCGTATTGCTCCATGTTGCAATATCTTGGTTTGTGGATTTGGCAAAGTGTTTGGTATGTTCATATGTGTCCTCAATTCAAATGGTTCATGATTTGGAGGTCCGCAAGTGAATCTTTCAGTTTGACAGTCAAAAGAGTTGATGTTCTTGGGGTTTGATATAATGATAATAAAGATCCTAGTAAGTGGTGATGTTGTGGTTGTTGTTGGTGTAACTCATGATGCTTATGGATGTTTCTAGATTGTGGTCTATCTATGTTGATGGTCCATAATGATCATTGTTCTTGTTATTGATGATTTCCCTGGTATGTTCATGTTATGTGGCATTCTTAGTTGATCAGATGATTGTAGCATGCTATGGATGTTTGAGGCATAATTCTTGGAGATGTTTCATGTTTGAGGTGGTGATTTAGGTCCATACTATGTCTTAGCCAACATTGTTTTGGTCCACATGTAATATTCTATCTTGTGTGGTTATAGCTTTGTTATTTATGATGATTGTCGAGCCAACCTTGAAAGATAGGTTGATGATTTGTATAAATATATGTAATAATCATATGAGAGATATATTTGTGTGGTATCTACGAGTGTATCTGAATATGTGTGATTAGATAAGTGTGTGAACAAGTGTTTTGATCTTTTAGAAATGTGAAGAAGTGTGGCAGGGCAGATAAGATTGCGTGCTTAACCAAAACTGTAACTAGGCATGAGGAGATGCTACTTTATCAGTTCATGATCTTCCAAATGTAATCCGAATGTTTTTGTAAGATAGTGAGTCTTCCCTAGGGTTGTATCCCTTCTTGTTATTTGTTTTGAGAAATGAGCTCTAGGAAGTGTGCCTGAATGCATGTGCATTTCCCATTGTAATATTTCATATACTTCTAACAAGCTATTATCTCATTATGGGTAGGTTTTTACCGTGGTTTTTTTCTTAACTGGGGTTTCCATGTCAAAAATATTCCTTTTATGTGTGTTATTGATGTGGTGTTGATTTGTTCTTTCATTGTTAACTATCATATTGAAGAACATCTTCTAGATTGCACCCTACTTACATGTGGCTCTTGTGGGCTCTAAGGGCACAATAAAATAAAAATTCCTTTGATTTTATCTTGATGATGCACAACCTTGACACACAATGCTCAAAAAAGTCTTACTTTTTGCTTTAGGCCTATGACTTGAAAAGAGATGTGTGGTGCCAACATGTGGCTTTTGTAGAAATGCTTTGCATGAAAAGGTAAAAGCTCATTGTATTTCTAATTGGTGGTGCACAAAGCCACCATGTGCCACATTATCACAACAGATAGAGAGCCTTCACCTACGAACTAGAGAAAATGTGTATAAAGATGGCACATGACAAAATTATCATAGATATTTGAATTTGAGCATGAAGGGACCTGTGAACCTTAAGCAAATGAAGCCGAAAGAAGAAAAGGAAGTCACACAACACTTCAAGATTGGAAAATAGAGTGGAGCCTTATAAAAATTATGAGAACAATATTTCTTGAGAAAAGGCCATGATAGATGTAGTCTACAACTTTTGGTGACTCCTCGGGTACCTCTGCTTGCATAGGTAATAACCCAAAAAATTCGGTTCATTGACAAAATTCCAAAAGATGAAAGAGAAAAAGACCAAAATCATAGATTCTAGAGAGGAGACTGCACTTCATTGCCTACTCTGCCTCTGATGGCTAAGACTTATGTTGGAAATATTCAAAGTCGTTGTCAATATTGATAATTTCCTTAAATGAGAAAAAAGTAGAGTCAATATAACATTTTTATGTGGTATTCTAGCTTGGTTAAGGGTTGCAAGACTCCTTATACCTCTCCTAATGTTGAGGATGAGTTCAGGCCTTGGAATATTGTATGATCTTGCTTTATATTTTCCAACAGCTACCTCATCTAGTCTTCCACCAAGATAGAGTCATCTAAAAGAAAAGGAGAAGGTACTTTCCATTGGACAAGTTGTTCAATGTGACCCTTCATTTGCTTCACAACCCAGTCTAAGGCATTAAGGAACTCTTTACTTTTAAGGGCCTCCTTACTACATTTGATAAATTCATCTTCCCTTTTAGGGACCTCCCTCTTGTCACTTATCCCTATTACTACTAAGGAGTCCTCTATCACAATGCATAATTTTTGAACCAATAATTGAGAGTTAGCAACTTTTCGAGTGATACAAGAGATGATTTGCTCCACAGAGGTGTTAACCTTTATGCTTAGCTTTTGTAAATCTATAATGAACTTAAGCATAAGTTTTAATGAATTTCCTTTATTCTTTCCCAATATGAAATATATAGTTGTTGAAGCATGGGAATAATTCTTTTCTATTGTTTCATGTTGGATAATGCATTCTATAATTTTTGGATATATTGATCCTTAACTTCATTCTCTTGTTGGAGTCACTTTTGTATATCCATAGAATTAGAAAGCTCTTTTCATACTTGTGCTAATTATTGACCTTTTACTTGTAGCTTGTATTTAGTTGATTCATTATGTAGTACCCCTACCACAATCAAACCCTTTTTGACTTTTGAATGGCTTGCGTGGATGATTGATTTATTTTGATTGTGATGCATTATTCTGGTATGATGCTTCAAAGTGTGATTGGTGAATATGATTATGCATTATTGCTCATTGCGGAATAGATATTGATTAGGCGTTATTTCTTTAAATAAGTAGTTTTTAACTCTGCTTATGCATTGTATTTTATAAATGATGAAATGTTAAGTTTATTTGTGTTTTACTAACAATGGACTAACACATTTACTTCACATGTGAGTTGTATTATGTATATGTCTTCATGTATGTGTGGAAAGTGTATGGGGTGCGAGGAGATGATTTCTCGTCACTCATTTCGGTGAGACACAGAAAGTCACGATTCTCCTTCATTGGTGTGTTTACCGTGGTTGTGTATATATATGTATGTGTGGTTCAGTGGTGTAGGAAATTGTAGGTACCGGGTACCTACTCCACCTAGCTCCATAGGTCTGTGTGTACCTAATTAACCTAATGGAAGTGGAGGAGATGGTTTTAAGGCCCTAATGTCACCCTAGCCTTGCTCGTTTGTGAGTGTCATCAGTATTTTGTCTATCCTGTCGGATCGCCTAGTAAGCCACTATTCTGACATTGGTATGTGGGTCATGTCTCTGTTTTGTTTAAGTTGAGTGTTGTGTGTTATGTGTTTTTGGTATTTAATTATTCTCTTCTTGAGTAGTTAATGAGTATTTAATTATTATTATCGTATGGTTGTTAATAATTAATGCGTGTTGTGTTTATTAAATGAGATTAAGGACAAATTAAATTAAGAACATTTTTGTGGTTAATCAGATAATCAATTATTCTTAATTGTCTAGTTAGAGTGATTGTTGAATTATCAGTGAAAGATTATATTATGGCTTGAGTAATTGTTTTTAAAAAAAAAAGAAAAAGAAAATCAATTTTTAACTTATTAGTTATTAAAATATATTACGGATTTTGTGTTAAAAAAATAAAAGAATAATAGAATTTTTAAATATAGTCATGTAAATGTTTTGAATAAAATAAATTAGATTTTCTATTTTTCATAAAAATGAAATTGTGCCCTAAATTAGATTTTTGGGGTAAAAGGCTTTATAATTTGGAAAAAAATTGAAAGGAGGGATTTTTTCTCTCATTCTAGGAAATTCATCCTCTCTGCTAGGTGTGGAGGTTTTGGAAAAGGCTCTGGTATTTTGGGGAGGATTGGGAGCTCTTCCTCAAATTTCCTCTAGAAAAGCTTTTGCAGGTTGGTTGGTTGCTTCTCTTGCCCTGATCTTCTTTTAAAAATATTTCCTGTGATTCTGTGATTGTTTATTTCCTTCCTTTGTCTGGTTGAAATATTTTTTGTTGGGGATTCTCTTATAGCTGGGTATTTATTAAACTTGGTGAAATTGGAAGAAGTGATTCCTTCCCTTTTTGGGCAAAATTCGCTCTTGGGGTTTTGGAAAAATTCTTAATTTGGAAAAAAAATATTGGACTGTGAAATGTTTTTAAAATTTTTGGTATTTGAATCTTGGGTTTAGACTGTTAAATTAGTATTTTGAATTTTTTACCAATCCTTTTGTTGGCAAATGTCCATACCCTGTGTCTGGGAGGACTGGTTTTTTTTAATCTGTTGCTAGAAAATTCATTTTGTAATTTCATATTGAAATTTTGTTTTGAAAAAAATAAAATTGTTCTGTCGAATTTTGCAGTGGAGAAAATGTTTAAAAAAATAATTAAAATTGTGGGGGGTGGGGGTGGAGCCCAAACATCGTGCACCACAATCATAGTGTCTCTCTACCCATAGTCGTGGGGAGAGGGAACCACAATTGTGGTTTCCCCTCACCACAGTCGTGGGGGAGGGGGAAAGCCCCTTCCACCACGTATGTGGTTTGGGGGCGAATAAACCCCTTCCCTCATGCCGCCGGCAAACAACAAAATGCAATTCGGATTTTTTTTATTTATCGGCTGTAAAAAAAAAAAAAATCGGCTATGTGGATTTCGATGGCCATTAAAATATAATATATATACATATATAAACTTATAAACTTACATATACATATACATATACATATACATATACATATACATATATGTATACATATATACATAAATATACATATATATACATATATGTATATGTACATATATATATCTATATGTATATGTACATATACATATACATATATGTATATGTACATATACATATAGATATATATTTGTACATATACATATATGTATATGTATACATATATGTATATACATACATACATACATACATACATACATACATACATACATACATATATATATATATATATATATATATATATATATATATATATATATGTATGTATGTATGTATGTGTGTGTGTGTGTGTGTGTGTGTGTGTACTTATTAAATTCAAAATTCGAATATCATCTTAAAAATCTATATATATATATATATATATATATATATATATATATATATATATATATATATATATATATATATATATATATGTGTGTGTGTATTTTGAAATTAGCAATAAGAATTAAATGTCAAAGATTGATTTGATGTAATCGTAATTTATTTTATGAAAATAAGGCTATATGAATAGTCATCAATTAAGTGTAGTCGATGTGATTTTTAATTGAAAAGGTTTATGATGTTTCTTATATTGAATTTAGTTTTCAAATGCATTTGAAATATTATTTTCATTAACTTGAAATTTGAATGCAAAAGGGTATTTGTTATAGCCAAATTGGCTTAAATTAAAATGATTATATATTTATTTTAAATGATGGCTTATTTAGGCTACGAGTTGTTGTTATTTTTTTAAGGGTTTATGGTTTTAAATCAAGCATTGTGCAAGTCTATTTCGGGTGTGGATTTACTTAGACCATCTTTATGCATTATTCTCTATTGTGGTGTTCTTATCATGAAAGAGTCAGTTATTGAAAGAGCTACAATTAGAGAACATTAGCTTTTAATTATATTTTGAGTAATCATTATGATTCCTTAACATGGATATGTTTAGAGTGCAAGTGTACCCTTTTGAGTATTTACTCTGATTGGTGGATTTTTGGGCGTTGATTTGAAAGAGTCATTTTCATGTCATGATGGCATGTTGTTGAATGTAAGTCTATCGTGCAAGTTGATTTGGGTATGTTTTTATTGTGGTTGTACTTGCTTTATTTTGGTTTTGGTCTTGTCTTGTGGATAGACTAGTTGTTTGTTTCACACCTCCAGTTGGTTTAACCTTGGTAGAAGGTTTGTATAATCAAGTTGTTCTTCAGTTGTTGTTTTTTTAACTCCTTATGTTATTTGGCTTTTGTGATTGCCTTGGGGATCTTTGGAGGTTGTGTAGTGTCATAAGGAAGAGTGACTTCTAAATGGGGGTGGGGGCCCAAAGTGGCTTCCAGGATAACCCCTTGGAAGTTGAGTAATAAGTGATAACTTAATTAATAAATTGGGGTGGGTTTCAAACATTAATCAAGATTAATTGTGCCCCGCTCATGGTTGAGTGCTAGTAAAGACTCAAGATGCAGTGGGAAGGCTTGGAATGGCAAACCAAATACCTTGTCCTCACAAAAGGTTTGTTGGGTTCGCATGAGTCATGGATGGGGGCCAGGGGTATGGGAGAGGCTACCAGGATAACCCAGGATGGGGGTCAAAGCCAATGGTGTCCTGCCAAGATAACCCATACCAGTTATGCGATGACAGTCTTCCCTTATGTTCACTAGTGTGTAGTCATGTGTTAGATTTACTTGGAGCACTCTTGTGGGAGTCTTATTTGTATTCTTATGTCTTGTGTGAGTACTTTATGTACATGTTAGACCATGTGATACTTTGTCGTGTCTTTCTTGAGGTCCTTATTACTATCTCCTAGCACGGAGGGGTGGTTTC
This sequence comes from Cryptomeria japonica, assembly GCF_030272615.1. Taxonomy (NCBI): domain Eukaryota; kingdom Viridiplantae; phylum Streptophyta; class Pinopsida; order Cupressales; family Cupressaceae; genus Cryptomeria; species Cryptomeria japonica. The sequence continues at coordinate 518,155,206 of NC_081407.1, read as the reverse complement.
TTTTTGGGCCACATGGTCAAGAGGTAGTGCCACTTTCCATTGGGTATTTTTTTCGTGCCTTCTTGCGAGGGATTAGCTTTGCATGTGCTCTTGATGTATCTCTTCATTTCACTCATTCCCTTGTACCAGTTGGATCTTTCTTATTCTTCTTGAATCATATTTGTTTCTCTTGAAGCCTTATGTGATCAGTTGTATCATATGTTATATGTATGTCTTCATGGCAGTTGTAATGTGATGTAATCATTATGTATTATTATGAGACTTGGTGTATTAAGTGCAATTGTAATACTATGTTATCCTTGCAATGTAAAATAAATGTATTATGATGTGAGTTTTAGGTTAGGATTTATATCTTTAATTAATTCATTAATGTAATGTAATTGAATGTGTTAACATGAAAGAAGTATAGTAATGTTATTGTTATCACGTGCAAAGTATGAAAACAATCATTGATTAGTGTAACTAAGTTCTTAATGGTTAAATGTATTTCTTAAATAGTTAATTGATCATAAGTAAAGATTAGTTTAATTAAGTAATTCACATTGCAAAACCCTTTAGGAGTATGAGTTTAGTCTTCCGCATGTGCAACTTCTATTGCAATGTTTGACTTTTACGTTTATGTGTTATGCATTTTAAATATATATATATATTGCACTCTTTTTGAGTGTTTGTAGTTGTATCCTTTAGGATTTCTTGGCAGGGAATTACATTTGGTATCAGAGTCGAGGTTTGCAAACACTGAGATCTCTGGTGTAACTGGTGCCCTTAGTTTGGTGTGCGGTATATAGTCTTTTCGTTGTATGCTTGTCCTTTTGATGTATGCATGTGATTAATGCTTGGGATCTTGAAGATATTAGATGTTTCATTCTTTGTTTCTTTTCACTCTTTCTGAAAACCCTAAATGAGTGTAACATGTGTATTCAGTTCTTTCTCTTCCTGATTGATGATTAGTGCTTGTTGTGTGATTATATATGCGTTGTTTTCTTGTAAGATGTTTAGGTCTTCAATTACTCTCATTTTCAAAGATAATTGGATGTACCTTCTTAACTGATAGTATACTCTTTAGACCATCTTATTAGGCTAGATAATTCATCGTCTTAAGTCTGAAAGAATGATTGTGTGCTTGTGTATTCATTGTGAATTAGATGTATTTATTGCTTCCTCCTCCTCTCTAGAAATTAAAATATTTGTTGTGAACCAATGTTGTGATTTCTTAAAACCCTTATGTGAACCTTGGAGAGGATAGTGGGTACTTGAATGTTAGAAGATAGTTTGGATGGGTAAAGGATCATGTTATAGTGGTATAGGAGGGAATTGGATGTGGTTTCATTAAATATTTCATTGTGTGTTTGTATGACCAATTCGAATAATGACCTGTATGAACAAGTACAATAATGTAATTGCAGTTGGCATATCAAATTGACTTTGTATAAATAGGATGTGTAAATGAAGAATATGTTTGATGTGCCTACATAACCCTATACTAGTTAATTGGTAAGTTCATTTTCCTTCTTCTCATATTTGACATTCGATGAATGGTCATAGTTAATGATGTAGTTTTATCAAATAAGAGTAAAGAGTGTTTTTATAGAAGGTTAATATGTAAGGAAAGATTTTATTTTATTATTCTCATCTCAAAACTAGCATATTAGTGGCATATTTAATGTAAGGAAATATCATGATAAGTCAATTTGCATTCTTTTATATCGGTAGTAAAATTAAAAATAAATAGTACAATAAAGATGATAGGCATATAGGGATAAATTTAAGTCATGATGGTGTGATCTTGTTAGTTACATGCATATATGCGAATTGATTGACTATCAAAATTCTCTCCCTCTTCTCTCTATCTAGTTATGAAGATTATAAAAATGATATTAAATGATGTAATTGAAAAATTAAATAGAAATAATTGATTGTTTGTAAATGAATAATTATGAGGCATGTACTAAGGAATGTCTATTTCATTATGCATTGAAAACCAAAGTGGTTTGTTTTGCCTATGAGTGCATCATGTCGAGTAAGTAGGTAAATGGAATATCTTTTTGCATATACTCTCTAAATAGTCCATGTAATTTAGATGTTGATAGATCATGATGGGGAAGGATTATTCCCCCATCTCCTTTGATTTCAAACAAGCTGATTGCTAAACAGAACCTCCTGCCGAGGTAGATTCCTCCAAACCAAAGAGAAAAAGGGCTCCCTCTGCTAAAAAAACCACAACCTCACCCCCAGTCCAAACCCCACCAGCTACAAAAAACCCTCCCCCCACTCAAGAGTAGCCACCCACACAAAACCTTACTATGACAACTCCAACTGGAGTGAGTAGATTGAGAAGCATATTGAGGAAATTGAGAAGAAAAAGAAGGAGGTTAGGGGCATGCATCAATATTTGTTGGAGCTTTTAAGAGATCAACAATGCAGGATTCTTCCAAGAATGTCTTCTCTTGTCTAAATTCAAAATACCAAGATACCATTACTACTGAAAGGGGGTGGGACATCTTTTACTATTTTTATGGAAATAAAGAGAGGCATGCACTTGTATCAAATAAATGGACACTAGAATTGGCAAATCTAGTTGCCCCTAATGTATTAATGGAACCTGCTCTCATCATATATTTATGTAAACACTATCATCTAGAAATAATGACTGTAAGGACCACCAAAGGGAACATGTAGCTAAGGAGGCAATAATCGCCTGTTCTGATCTAAGCAAGAATTCCCTGAAGCACAATGATCTGTAGAGGATGGAATCAAAATACAATATGAAGAAAGAAATGCTGAGGGATGAAGAAATACCTCATTCTAGAAAGAAAATGTATCGAATGGGCAAGAATTATATTTTGATTATTGAAAAAGATCCATTTGACTTGATCACTTTTGAAAATTACTTTGTCAAAACAAACTATGCTTTGTGACAGTTCTTAGGAATAGACTATGGGAGGACTAAAAAGCCAATAGACTTTATGATGATGGCAATAAAAATCCAACACATATAACTAATGAATTGTATGATTTTTCTTATTACATACAATAAAAACTGCATGAGGGGTTGATAAGTGCGAAGGATGAAAAGATCCCATTTGATTTCAGATTCTATTCTCTCTTGTGTCACCTAATTATTTTTTAAAATAGGATAGATTGGGATGCAGCCCTGAAGATACCCATGTTTGATCTCAATGGAGGTTGTAGGTGGCCAGTTCATAGGTGGACCCAAGTTTGGGATAAACAATCCTGATATTTTAATTATATTGCATTCTTTGACCAGTTTCTCATGAAGGTATTGGGGTGGTGTGGATTCCAAACCACCAGGATCCCTAAGGATTTTATAAAATTATTAAAAATTAGGGATGTAAAACCAAAAAATGTGCAGTTCCCAGAGGGTTCATTTACCCATAATTTTGGAGAATTCTTCTTATATTCAGACTGCACAATTATCAGGGTATATGGATGCCCACAAGCTCCCCATAGACTACCACTTTTTGTCTCCCCATGATTATATTTCATTGAATTCATGTGGCAATTGATGTCTATGGAGAATAAATGGATAAGAGTAGAGAGAAAGGGACCTCACATGCTTAGATGCACATGTATGGTGATTTTTCTATTGGATGTGATTCTCTAGAGAAGATGCGGGATTTTCTAAGGACACATACCATCTCCAAAGTACAAGGTCCAGGAGTATGATCCAAAGGGGTACATCAATGAGCTAAGGACACACAAAATGAAAGTAAGGGGAATTTTTCATCAACATGATGAGCATGAGGAACTAATTCAGAATTGGCTCCCCAAGGATGCCATCCAAAAAAGAATTAAATGGGATATACTAAACAACATGGAGAGGGAAAGAAGATAGACATACTCTGAGTTCCAGGGATTCTTTTCTAATATTCAAAATGATTATGCAAGAAAATTGTGCAAACTGAGTGGTTTTAAAGAGATTTTTACTCAGCCATAGGAAGAGCAACCATCTAGCTAGGTAGAAGAGGATAGGCCAACATATGAGCCTCCCAAGGTAACCCCAGCTAATAAGAAAGGGAAACAAATTTTGACAGGAGAATCCTCAGAATCAGCCCCTCCTCAACAAGAACCATAGGTTAGCCCTACCCCTTTAAGCCAAATAAGGAAAGTGGAAAAGGGGAAGGTAGTTTTGTCTGATTTTATTGAAATTATTGATGATGATGAGGATGATGTAGGATTCTCTCCACCTTCCCCTCCCTGAGAAGCATTTAAAGATCCTGATTTTGCAAAGGTGCCAATGTAGATTGATAGGACAATTGTCCCACAATCAATCCCTGAAGAGCAAGTGAATAATGAGAGGGTCCTTGCCACAACTCAATTTTTGTATGATGATGAATTCATCAAAAATGCTGAATTTAAGAGTTTTTGGCTTCAAAATAATTTGAAGAAACGCATTTGCACAATGGGTAAAATCCCCCAATACTAGGAAACCCAGGTTGTTATATGGGGTAGAAGAAAAGGTGGGTGATGTTATTGTCAGAACTCTTAAGGATGCCTCAGTATTAGAGGCTACCATCATTGCATTGCATGCTTCATTTTTTTCCAAGGCTGCTAATGAAGATGAAGAAAGGAAGCATGACATATTAAAGAGGCCACGTGACACCCTTTTTGCTAGATTCAATCATTTATACATTGATAATTCCCAATTAAGAAATGAAATAGAAAAAAGGGATGCAACTTCAGCAGTAATAACAGAACAATAACCACAAAGGTGGTAGTAGGTTGGGCAAGGTAAATTGGAAGGGGTTCCTCATTCTTTAATTTATGATTTTAAAATGCTAACATTTCAAAATAAAGCATTTCCCACTATTATTAAGAATAGGGACAAAAGGATACTCCAAATGAAGGAGGAAGAGGAGGATAAGTGTCTTGCAAAAAGAAAGAGCACAATTTTGCAAATTACCCATAAGATGATAAATAAATTAGATGAGGTTCATGCCTCATATTCTCATGTCTTTCAAGTCCATGAGCAATTGTAGGATCAAATAAAATTCTTTCATTTATTAAAAGCCATGTGGCACCCTAGGGCCACCATTCTAAAGGAATTATTTTTTACAGTAAAAAACATGCCCTCTACTCCCCAAGTTGTAGGAACAACTTGGAAAAATTACAATATGTTGATTAAAAAGACCCCCCATGTTGAAAATAGGGAATCAACATTGAGGGAGAGAATGGCTTCATTCAAGGGCTTGCAAAAATGGAATATTCCAAAAAAATTGAATGATAATATTCAAGTTAAAGGTCTAGGAGAATGAAAAGCTAGTTTTGGAGAGGCAATAGGAGTAGTGTTAGACCAGCTAGTGTGGAAGGACCTTTCCCAAAAGGACATTTATTATTTGATTATTGATAGAATTCTGGAAATTGATTCTTTCTAACAAAAATTTGTGGTAGAGGCAACAATTGTGTTGGACAGTAGAAATGTAGAAGTTGTAAACAAATTGGAAGAGTTAAGAGCTTTTCACTTGCCAACACTGAACAACTAGATGACTGGAACAAGTATTGCACGCTTGAAGAGGAGCATCCAAAGGATGAATAGCTTTCATTGCCAGTCGTTTCTGTTTGCCATTATCTTTTTGCAAATTCTAATGCAAGTGCACACACTTTTGTTTCCATTCAGCACATACCAATCAGGGGCCACCCCAATTTCATTGTTAGGTTTCAAATTGTGATAATGACTGAAGCTACAAGGTGAAAACACATCAGCCCCACTCATTTCAGGCTTGTGGCATCAGCCACAAGAAGTTTTTATTCCAGCCACCTTCTTTCTTTCTCTTTCAAGATTGATTTTTCTTTGTACATGAAAAAGATGCCTTTGGGTATATTCTATTGTAATCAATAATTTTTAGGCATGTGTCCTATTTGGCCTAAAGCTTATTTTTCTCCCCTGTGCTATAAAAGGGAAATCAAGGCCGATAGGAAAGGATCCAAAAAAAAAAATTAGAAGTAGATTGTATTAGGTGCAAGTTTGAAAGATAATAGAAGAGCTATTTCTTGTAGGTAGAACAAGAAATGTTACTACATTGTATCCAATATTTTTTGAATCAGTGAAAATAAATCAGTTTCAAGTTGCTTCTATCTTCTATGTATGTGTTGTATAAATATTTGTGTTAATGGCACATTGGTTTGTCTTCTCCAAAGGAGAATGTGTGTTCTTGATAATAGGTCTCTTTTAGAAGGAGTTGAATTTTGTTTTAAGGATACTGCAATATGTATGTAGTTGAATGTTATGTAATATGTGCTAATTTCAGCTAAGCATTGTATGCAAGGCATGAAATGTTTATGTGTAGAACTGTTATGAGGTGATAAATTATAGTATTTTTTATAATTTATTTGTGGATAGTTTGTTCTCCAATAGATAAGCATTGGTCTTTTTTTCTTGAATTGTTTTAGGGTCACTCATTATCAAATATCATTTCCTTTTTGTTTGTAGGAGTAGGTGTAGAGTTAGTTTTATTCTCAGAAATTTGCAAGTTAAATGTGATTATGTAGTAGTTAAGTCAAATATAGGGCACCCATCATTTTACACCTGAGAACCGTCCACTATGAATAGGTTTGTTGTTAAATTTGTCAGGAGTTCATCATTTTCAGACCTTCAATAGGATTACCCTCCTAACTTTAGTGGAGCTCAAAGAGAAAAATGCTAGTATGGTCTTGTTTGGTTACATTTTCTTGTCTTTAGTCTAATGATAGTATTGATTTCATGTTCTATGCTACCAATCCCATAGTCTGGTATTGTGTGTCTCCTTAGGACTAAAGGTAGAAAAAAAAATTGAGTAAATAGATTGGCGACTCTATTGGGAATTTAATTAGAATCAACCTACATTGTGACCTAGTAGCTTATCTAGGAAAGTCTAGAGTCATATTTGAAAACTACCTGGAGATTTAAAAGAATCTCAATACTTAAAAAAATATTTCCCATATGTGAGTGGTGACTTTGAAAAGTAGATAAGTTCAATCAAAACTTAAAAGGTTCATATGAGTGGTGAAAAGACTCAAAACACTACCACAAGAAGGAGTGAGAGAATTTCCAAGCTGAACTTTTTAAGGAACGTGCAATACTAGGATAAAGAAGTAGAACGAGAAAAGTATGGTGATCATCAATCAAGTCGAGTTGTTATAAACAAAAGGTGGACAATAAAGAAAAAAGGTACCCCTAAGACTTTGTCTGCTTCAGACTTGGTGAATAGTAATTTTGAAATTCCTTTGGATAGTTTAGATGGTATTTTTCCATTACAAAATTGTCAAAAGGAAACGGGTACCTCAGAAAATTACTTTAGTGATTCATATAGACCTGTGCAGGGATAGAAAATACTAGTAGTGAAGATTCTTCACCCAGGGGAAACCCTTGTTTTCATTGTGCCTTTTCAATAACTTACTCCTTTTATGAAGACCCCATCTGAGAAAAATCAGCACAAGATAAACTCCATGCAGAAAGTGAAAATGTTAGGATTCAAAGAGAGTGTGAAGCTAGATATGCTAAGGTAAAAAATTCCCAAAGTAGGTCTAACCCTGAGATAGTTATGACTACCTCATTATCAATAAGTCATCCTGCTACTCAAGTCTCATATCAAGCCCAATTTATTGATGCCAATATATGTCCTACATCTATAAATGTGTTTAGAGAGCCTACAGTACAAGAACTACAACTAGAACTGATGAGAGATCAGAATGATAGGTTACAATTCATAAGGGAAAGGGAAATAAAGGCACAAGATATATATTAACCTAGCTTCCCAGTCAACTATGTCCTTTCCTCTTCTATATGGTGGATGCGATAATGGTGGGATGATCCAGGCACCCGTGATATCAAATTCTATGAGATACAGCCCTTGAGGATCATCTATTCCACCACCTTGTATATCAAATATTACCAGCGTACCAACCTCTACTGCTATGAATGCTTATACATAGGCCCTTGTGGTGAATGTAATTACATCCCAGCCTATGAGTAATACCCAAGGAAGTTCCCAAATGAATGTGTCATATGTTGCAGCAAGTAGTGTACCTTTATCAGTTCCTGAAACCATTGGAGCAACAAATGCATCTTATGTCTCTGCAAGTTTGAATATACCTCCTATCAGTGGTCAACATATTGCTACCAGTCAAGTAGGAACTAGCCAGCAACAAAATATTCATCAGCAACAGTATAATGTACAAAATCTGTTTGATAGGTTAGGGTATGGGCATATACCTCCGCTACCACTATATCCTCCAAATAATCTTATGGGAGAAAATAATGCCTATTAGAAATATTTGCAATATTTGCAACATCAGTAACAAGCAGGAAATCAACACCAAATCCTTAACCCACCATTGAATCTTTTTACTATAAGACCTATGCAGTTAGATATATATAAACAAATTGATTTCACAAGGATTCAAAATTTCTCCAATGTGGTTAGTAATGATTTAAGAAATGCAATGCCTAAGTTTTTCAGGAAATAATGCTATCGCTAGTGAGGAACATATTAGAGCATTTCAAAATATCATGGATAATTTTAAAGTAGATCCCGAGGATATATTCTTGAATCTTTTCATGCAATCACTTACTGATGATGCTTGTGAATGGTATAGAAGCTTGTTAGATCTGTCTATAACGTATTTCACTGACTTTAGAAGAATGTTTAGAGACCAGTATGGTGACCATTCAGACCCTAAGTTTTCTCTGCATGAGCACTAATATAAAAACAAATCAGAATGAAGAGGTATCTTGCTTCAACAATAGATTCATCAAATTGTTTAAAAAGATCCCCCTCTCTTGAAACCAACTGACCTATGTGCCTACTTTTTTTACTATGATGCATATGACCCTAAAATTGGCTATGAATTAAGATCTAGAAATCCCCCAACCTTGAGTGAAGCATTCAAGGAAGCCCTTACTATAGAAAATAAAATAAAAGCTTCTGGTAAGGTAGCAAGGAGGGATGATGTCAGAGTTCTGCAAACCCCTAAAGGGCATCATATTAAACATCCTAAGGAAGAATATAAAATGGACAAAGTCATGAGTTCTATAAAGGACTTGTATTACAAGATTGCAAGGAATGAAAAGGGTTTATCTCATGACCAACCTAACTATCAAAGTAATGATAGGCCCAGACTCCATGATATGTGTTACAATACCAATTGGAAGGATAGTAGACCTTAGAATAACAATGAAAAATTTCCAAGAGGAAAAGAAACACTTGATCCCTTGAAGAAGCCAGGGGCACATTTTGTAGAACACAATCCATGCTGCATTGTATGTAGTTTACCACATGCTCAAGCCCAATTTGTTATTGCTAGGGAGAGGAGGATCCTGATGAAATGTATGCTAGCTTTAGAGAAGATAATTTTGAGCCTGATCACATGTTCAATATGCTTTCCCTTGGGGTTTGTAATGAAGATGCAAGTTATGCTTCTTCTGAGGAGGATAGAGCAAAACTTGATGTGGATAATCAAAGAAAATGGAGTAGGGGGAAGCACCAAGAGATTTTCTCAGATGATGAATATATGGATAGCTACAAGATAAATGCAGCCAATACCCAATCTAGAGAGGTGAACATGAGAAGACCCACTAAAGAAGACATTAGAGAACTTACTATAGTTGTAATTTCTCAACTTAAAAGTGATTAAAAACTTGAGATCTAGAGGTGCTATACCAAATCAAGGAAGGTGTAGAGAGCTATTCATGAAGGACAAGTAGTAGGACGCTAAGTTGCAGCCTACTCCCCAAGGTAGTGAGGATAAGAACAAGGCACTTAAGACTCATAAGACTCAACAATATGTCCCAAAATTCAATCCAAGGGGTAAAAGGCTTACAAAGAGATCGTTGCAGAGGTACCTTCCAATCCCCTGATAGCAGTGGAGAAAATCAAGTAACCAAGATAGGTGACACATAAAGATATTATTCCAAGTATTCCTAGATCACTTTCATTTGTTATGATCCAAACTCTATCATAAATAAAGATATCTATTTCCCTGTTAGAAATGATGGAAATAGAAGAACATAGAAATAATGCTTTATCTTTGATATTAAGTGTTGCAAATGCACCTCAAAAAACTAGAAGGAATAAAAAAACTTTAGAAAGTAAGAGTGTTGATGTACATGATGTTGAATTTGAAGTTATGAAACTCCCTTAGGTATATTTAGGAACTGCAATTACTAAGAACCTTTCTCAAGTTGACCCATTTACTTAACCTTGTTGATCAATAACAAATTTGTAAAAATATTGTATGATTGATTCTAGTGCTGCTATAAATATTGTATTTGGGAGTCATGAAAGAGTTAGGACTGTAGGTTGATAGCAACTATGGAAAATGTTATGTCATGGATAATAGGATCATCCTAGTGATAGGAATCCTCAAAGAATTAGAGGTTAAACTAGCTAACTTCCCTGAAGCCACCTACAAATTTTATGTAATAGTAGTTGTTGTCTCACCAAACTATGGCATGTTTCTACCAAGATAGTCGATTGTTGTTGTAGGTGGTAATGTGCAACTATATTTGTCTTATGCCACTATCCCAATAAATGGAAGTGAGGTCAAGTTGGATAGAGAATCAAGGTCTGATGCCACAGTTGAGCATATAGATCCAAGCAACATGATATGTTTCTATGATATTGATATGGGTAGTTTCAAAGTTGAACTAGCTCAATCACTTCTTCAAAACACACAACCCATCAATGAGGAAGTGAAGAGTGATCAAGAAGGATTGTGGAAAATGTACTTTGATGGAGCATATATCAAAGAAGGTTTAGGAGTTGGGCTAATTTTTATTGTACCTAGTGGAAAGCCGTTCAAATATTCTTTCCAGTTGTTGTTTCAATGCACAAATAATGTGGCCGAGGATGAGGCATTGCTTCTGGGACCGAATCTAGTCACCAAGCATGGGATCAAAATATTAACAATATGGGGTGATTCAAAGTTGGTTGTTTCCTAAGTCAGATCAAAATACAACTCTAAGAATAAAAGGTTGAAGCAGTATAGGTGTGTTGTTTGGGATTGAATAGAATTATTTTATGCTTTCAATGTCGATTGGTTTGAAATATCAAAAAACATTATGATAGATTTATTGGCAAATATTGCCTTGAAAAGTAATGATGTTACCCTTGCAGGCATATAGTAAAAACTAGGCCATCTATCCTAGACAATGTCTGCAACTGGCAAGTTTTTAATGATGATGATGATCTACTCAAGTTCCTCCATCTTATTGATGAATATAAAAGCCAAGAGATGTATTTCAATTCCTTTGTGGAGGTCATTAATGGTAAAGATACAGTATTTGGAAATGAAATTATTTAGTTGAAAACCAATAAGATCCCAAATGGGGGCTAGTAACATTAGAAAGAGCATTTGACAATAATGATGGTCAAGCCCCGAAACCAACTCCAGATAGAAAAGAAGATTTTGAGGAAGTCAATCTGGGGACTGAGTTATCTCCTAAAAAGGTGTATATTGGTAAGAGGATTATCCCACGGATAAGGACTATTTTGATAGCCCTGTTAAGAAAGTAAAAGCATGCTTTTGGTTGGTTGTATGATGATCTAAAGGCTTATAGAGAAGACCTATTTCAACATGAAATTCCTTTGGATCCCGATGCAAATCCTTTTAGGCAGAGGCAAAGATCCATAAATCTAATGCTCATATAGAAAATGGAGGAAGAGATTATGAAGCTCAGAGAAGGTGGAATTATCAAGCAAATTAGGCATTCTACTTGGGTATCTAACCTAGTTCCTATCAAGAATAAAAATGGAGATATAAGATTTTGTGTGGACTTTATAAACTTTAATATCACTTCACTTAAAGACAATTATCCACCTCCCAAACATGGAAGCAATGTTGCAAAACGTGACTGGTTCTGAACTGCTATCAATGATGGATGGGTTTTTCAGGATATAACCAGGTAAAAGTGAAGGAATCAAAGGAATATAAAACTGCCTTTACTACTCCTTGGGGAACATATGTATATGTGAGAATGACTTTTGGATTAACTAATGCTAGAGCAACTTTTCAAAGGGCCATGGATGTGACATTCTCAAATCTGATTGATATGGGTGAATTCACAAAGCTGGTTCCCACTTTTGCCAACGAAGGAATTTGGTGAAAGTGGGAACTTCGATTTTCTAGGTGTTCGAGTGAAATAGTGGTATTCGCTCGAACTACCCCTGGGAGTTTGAGCGAACCACGTTGCGGACCTGGGTTCGCTCGAACCGCGAGTGACTTTGTACGGGCCAAAATCAAGCCTATTGGTTCGATCAAATGGGGGTTCGCTCGAACCATAATGGATTCGAGCGAACCCCATTCACTCGAAGTACTGTTCATTCGAACCCTCTAATTTGAGGTTTCTCCCAAAAATTTTCAGAATTTTGAAGAATTAATGACTTCGGAGCTCTGGTTCAAAGAACGAATGAAATAATCTTGATAACCCAAAAATATTAGATTGTAGTGCTCGGAGCAAGCTTTCCAACGAGTATAATTTTGTTATATTTTGAATTTATTATGTTCTTGTTTTTTTAATTTTATGGAAAATTGGTTTTTCATCGAACATGAACTTCTCATTTCAACGCATTGGGAAAAATAAGAAACTAATTCAAAAAAATTTTGACAAATATCTATGCCCCTGGTATTGATGTCTTCTTTCTAAAAAAAAAAAAAAATTGAATTTTGATTTATATAGAACAAGTTATGTGTTCAAACGTAAACCTATGTCTAAATTATGACTAGTCAGACTTCAAAACTTTATAAAATGAAAAATATTGAACAAACCACTATAAAACCAAATGCAAGCCCTGGATATTGATGTTACAAACCAAAATTCGAAAGAATTGAGTTTTTATCATTTATAGAAAAAATGTTATACATTTCGGGAGGCACCTCACTCTTAAAAAATGTAGTTTGTTCTAAAAAACTACTTTTCGAGGGAGATGGAATTTTTTTTTTTAAATCCATCAAAAAAATTTGAAAAAAATGTATATAGAATCTACAAACAAAATGCTAGAAATCACTAATTTACATCATCTTCAAATTTTTAATAGTTTAAAAGTTATAGTTCTCGGAAGTTGAAGATTATTTTAAAAATGTACATCTCAGTGTCAAAAGTGGCAAAAAAGTGGGAACCATTATTGTGAGTTCACCCATATCATTATGGTAGTTTACTAGAATGATTTAATTACATTCTCCAAAAGGGTAGAAGAGCATTACTCTCGCCTTGAGAAAATATTTACCAAAGCCTTAGAATATGGAATTTCTCTAAACCCCAAAAAGTGCAATTTTGTTGTGACTGGGGGTAAGCTCTTAGGTCATATTGTCTCAAAGGATGGGATCATAATAGATCTAGAAAGGGTGGAGGAAATAGATAGGATACCTATCCCAAAGAATGTGAAGTCCATACAATCATTTTTTGGCAAAATAAATTTTGTTAGGAGATTTATCCCTAACTTTGATGAGATTGTTAAGCCAACTTCTAAAATGTTGAAAAAGGAGGCCAAGATTGATTGGACTACTGAAGCTTTAGATGCCTTTGTGGTCATCAAGATACCAATCAAAGAAGCACCAGTGTTAAGGTCCCCTGATTTTAGTAAGCCTTTCTAAAAAAATTCATTTGCTTCCTTTCACATAGTTGTAGTTGTGATGCTTCAAAAGAATAATGAAGGATATTGTGTGTGTGAAAAAGTGGAATAAGTATGTAAGTTGTAAGACACAACACTTCAATTAAGTCATTACATGTATGGTTAGACAGATATAAGCTTGAATAATATAACCATAACAAATCGACTAATTGCCTTCTAAAAGATGCGAGTATAAAATTGCTCTCATATTTGTATAAGCAATACTAGTGACTAGACTACACCAAGATGAAGGATTTAATCTATATGAGCATGAGATTAAGCTAAATGGATGCAATATTATGCTAGATGGATGAATTGTAAGCTATATGAATTCAAGCAATCATAAAATATGCAAAAAGAAATTAAACTAAGATGCAATAATATCAAAAAACAAACACAATATCTTCAATGACTCCAGAGCAAAAACTGTATAATAAGAATAAATCTCCAGGGTGTTTTGAATGAGAGATGAAAGATGAATTTATAGAGAATCACAAGAGAGATTAAAAAACGCACAATTTAGGATAATTGAAATAATTGAGAAATCAGATTCAGTTAACCTTGAGATAAATTCCAATTATATTTTAATTGAAATGCATTCAGATTATAAGTTTGAGTTTGCATTGGAGACAAATTTCAATTAATTCCATGCACTTGAGATAAAAATAGGTAATTTTATGCAATTCTTTGATTTATTCAAGAAAAGAGTCTTTTCAATGAAACTAGACTTCTTTTCTCAAAAGCTTTGAGTTCCAATTTTAGAGAATAATAAAATTCCTTTAATTGTTTTTCTAATTTCAAGTTCTCAATTTAGAAGAAGAAATAATATCTCAAGTTTGATTTCTCTCTCAATTCAATTCTTTTATTTTATTTTCAATTTAACTCTTGCTTTGCATATTGATTCCTCTTTTATAATAAATTAATTTCTTTTTTATGATTAAATGGCAAATTTATTAATTAATTAAATATGCTAGGATATTTAATAAATTAAATAGGATAATTGATGAAAATGATTTACTTGGAATGATTTAATTAATTAAATAAATATTAAATTAATATAAAATAATTCACTTGTCATGTGACATTCAATGATTAAATAATTAATTAATTGTGCGCTCAAAGTTGATTTAATATTCTTTGGTTAGGACCTTGGTGATGTTGTCGAAATTAGGGGCCCATGGTTTAGGTGACCAGTTTTAGGGTATTACATTTGCCCCTCCTTGAATTAATGTGCGAGTAGCGCGTTGGTTCAAAGAATATGTTGATGTGTCTAGGAGATACCAATTCTGAACTTGATTGATCACGAACCGGATGAAGAGCGAGGTGTTTAGCTTGATTTGAAACAATGAAGCTGAATAGAGTTGATTAAAGAAATAACAATCCCGAACTTGATTGAACTAGGACCAATAGAGAGCAAAGATACTGAACTTGAACTTGATTGATCAAGAAATGAATCTTACTGATCGAGGACTTGATTGAACTAGACACAATGAGAAAAGATAAAATCGATCTTGAACTTGATGGATCAAGACACGATGAGCGAAGATAAATTGTCTAGCTTGATTTGATACGATGAAACTGAACACCTGCTTAGATTGAGCGTGTGATCAAAGATACTCTTTAAACTTTTGAATGAGTTTAAATGAATAATCAGCTTGATGAAAAGTGATGAAACTGAATAACGTTAAGATACTGATTCAGATGAAGGCAAATATCAGCTTGATTTGAAGCGATAAAGATGGCATGCCCCTTAGCAATAAGAATTTGTTTGATTTTCTTTAGCTGAGAATATTTATTTTGGTCAAATTTTGATGAATATTTGAAAAAAAATCTCAACTTTGAAGATGTGAGGTCATGAGGTCACGAGTATGCCCCCTCGGGAGCAAAATTGAAAGATAGCAAGGGTTCATGATTTTAGGCAATTATTGGCGATGATAATTATTTGAGCACAAAGTTTGAGTTAGAGGAATATTTGAAGATTTAGCGATGATTGATGTGAAATTGAGCGCAAATTGAAGAAAAGAATGAACATTTGAGGAAAGTGCTAAGTGGTCACAGTTTTGCGAAATTGACTAAAAGAATGATCTCGGATTTTGATTTCGATTTCAAAAATGGAATCAGGACGGGAAAATTAGCTAAGGGTACAATTTTCATATCCATTGGAGCAAGTTGAAAAATTAGGTTTTGGGCTATATAAGGGGTCAAAGTGTCATTTTCAATTCATTTTAACCTCTCCAAGTTTGAAATTTGAAAAGCCTTTTGCGAAGAAAAATGGTCATTCTGATCCAGGAGCACTGATTCAAGCGCCAGAGATGTCATAATCAACCGCAAAATTATGAGCAGCGGTAAGTGACTAATCTTATGTCTGTTTATGTTCATCAATTTTGAATTTTTTGTTAAATTTTTTGCTTTTTGTGTCTTTGAAAATTTGGTTTGTGTCATTTTGTCATGTGAGACGACAATGTGTCTCGTACAACAAACTGTCCTTTAGTGTTTTATCATTTCAAGCCATTAGTTTTGTCGTGCTAGACCTGCCCGCATATCGTAGAAAAGTTTGCTTAGAAGACCATTTTATCGTGTGTGTATGTCTTCTGTCGTATAGGACTCTTTTGTCATGCCATAGCTATTCCTAACTCATACGAGTTTCTGCCTACACTATGAAATGTTGTATGAAAAACAATGATCTTTTTTAAGGGTGCAAACAAGAAAATTTGATTTGGCAATTGATGTATTTGGATTTGCGTGATGTTTACTTTGTCTTATTGAAAATTTGAATGACTTTTTGATGCTCTATTATTTGGTTCTTGCAGGTTCGATTTCCACATGTTCTTTTTCGATGTGTTTATCCTCCTACTATGAGGCTAGTTTGTGAGTTATCCGATATAGATAGAGCACATATTGACTTGTGCAGGTTTACCCACCTTCTACAGATGCCAGATATTTGTGTGAATCACAGGATGCTCACTGCACTTGTTGAGAGATTTCATTCTAAGCATAACACATTCCATTTACCAGTTGGGGAGATGACCATCACTCCAGAGGATGTTTACAAGATTCTCAGGATTCCATTTGTTGGGGATGAGGTTGATTATGATTCGACTCAGCGTCCCGGTATATTAGCATTGAGACACATTTTTCATGATGAGGACATCCTTTCGTGGGCTATCAGTTGGGATGATATGATGGCTGATGCGGATACAAGGTGAACCTCACTCAAACAAAATAGGAAATACTCCTATAACCCTTCAATGGGATCAACTCTGAGACCCAACACCCACACTCAAGACCTCTCAATGGTCAAAACACATCAGTTGTCCACCAAACTCCACATGCTTGCCAATATTAAAATAGACATATGCTAAAACATGGTGTCTTTGATCCTAAAGCACTTGGAAAACTACAAATTCAACACTAAGGACTCCTAAGGCCCTCTTTCAACCTTCAAGGCTCTTCTCATGTTACATCCTATGCATTTAACCCAACAAATACAACTCTTTGATTAAATAAAACTAAAACTACCTTCTTACTGCCCTCTTTGACAGACCTGTACTCAGAGTTCCATAACTTTTTAAATGGATCAAAACTCCTCAATCGCTTCGGTGAGATTATTAAAACCTTGATCCTTTACAACATATCAAAAATTAAGGATGATCCAACGGTTGAGTACGGAGATATGGCCCCCGTATCAGACTGCATTTTTTCTGGGACTGTCTTTTCCAATCAAACCACCAACTTGCCTAGCTTCAACTTAAATGCACTTTCTCCTTGCAAACCTGGCCAAGAAATGAAATATATACACTGAACAAATGAATTTTCACTTACTTAAACCATCCATGGGATCCCAATCTTGGTTTAGTCAAGTGGATACATTTTCAAGCCACAAACCCTTGACAGGGCAGCGAACTGGCAAAAACTAAAAGATTTTATTTGAATATGATTTAATAGAAAAATAGGCCTATGCATTGGTAAAATTCATCAAAAAAATTAGGCCTTATCTTGTAGGAGCTAAGGTTGTAGCATATGTGCCTAGCATAGTAGTGAAGGATATTTTTGTCCAATTTGAGGTAACGGGGAGGAGATGAAGATGGATGAGAAAAGTTCAAGAATTTAATATAGACATCCAAATTACCAAGTTGGTCAGGGGGCAGGGTTTAGCAAGACTCATGGCAGAGGAGAACTTGGAAGCTGCACGAGTAAATACTTTGTCTTCCTCTAAAGATAATGTGTGCAACCTTCAACATACTCCATGGTATACAAATATTTTATATTTCTTGAATCACATGGAATGCCTAGATGACCTAATGGAATATCAAAAGAGAAGCCTTAAGTTCCAATCTCAAAAGTATGTCTTCATTAAGGGGGACCTCTATTATAGGGACAGAAATGGCATTATGTTATTTTATTTGGATGAACATCAATCACATATAGTATTAGTAGATATGCATGTTGGAGTATGTGGTAGCCATTTCACAGCAAACACTGTAGCCCATAATGTTTTGAGGGTAGTATATTTTTGGCCTACACTATTTAAGGATGCTCATACTTATCTCAAGAAGTGTGAGCCATGCCAAAAATAAATTCTGGTAAGTTGAAATATTCAGTTGCATTACCCCTCAGGCCTATGCAAGTTGAGGCCCCTTTCCATTAGTAGGGCATTGATTTTATTAGTGAGATGACTAAGAGATCCAATAGTGGACATAAATGGATTCTTCTAGCCACAGATTATTTCACAAAATGGATGGAATTTATCCCAACTAGGCAAGCAACCAGCAAGGTTTTCATTGATTTCTTGACAAGCAATGTCATTACCAGATTTGGAGTGCCAATAAGGCTAATAATGGATAATGATATGTGCTTTAGGTCTAAAGAGTTTACTGAACTTTGTAAGTCATGTGGCATAAGTATATTCTATGCATCCACATATCACCCACAAGGAAATGGACAAGTTGAGGCAAGTAATAAGAGTATCATGAAGATCATTAAAAGGACTCTTGAAAAGAATAAGAAGTCATGGGTTTCAAAGTTGAAAATGGAAGTACGGGCTGATAGGACAATTGTCAAAAGGGCTATTGGTAAGTCACCTTTCAAGTTAGTGTATGGATCACAAGCTAGACTACCAGTAAATAATTTACTGCCTCTATACAAGTTCATCCATGAAAATTATTTAGATATGCCAGAGCCAATGGGTGAAAGGATGGATCAGCTTGCTAAGTTGGGTGAAGTTACAAATGAATCCGACAAGAAAAATATGAAACTACAACATAAGAGAAAATATTTGTTTGACAAGAGGACATTGGATAGAAAGTTCAACATCAATGATCTTGTTCCGGTATGGAATGCATGATGTCAAGATAAAGGAAAACATGGAAATTTTGAAGCCCTATGGTTGGGCCCCTACATAGTCATGGACAAAAATAGTGAGGATTCATATTTTCTAAGATGAACAAATGGTGAAATTTAGGAGTTGTCAGTGAATGGACAATTTCTGAAGCATTTATTTGCATAAGATTGTTCTCCATGCATAGTAGAGTAGTGTACAGTTGTAAATATTCCTTGTTTTTTATGTAGGTTGGTTTGCTCCCCTAAATAGTTTGGATCCTCACTTTGACCTAGGAAATCAGGCATCACCAACCAGAGTTGTTGTTAGGAGTGTAAATTTTGTTTCTTTTGCCTTCGTTTTTACCTCCAAATTATCCCCCTAGGGTTATGGTTTTTTTACTTTTTGAGTAGGGTTCACCCCTTAGGTTTCTGCAAAAGAAGTTTGGCCCCTTGTTCTATTTCATCATTAACTTGTAGGGCAGGTTATTAGTTTATAAGTTATGTCTCGAAGGTTCTTAGTTCATTGTTTGACCAGCCCCATGTGTTAGGATAACCAGTGGACAACTAAGGGGAGGGTGGGAGGGGGGCTGGATCAGTTGTCAACATATTATATTAATCAAACCACTTTATAACCTTTAACCAGAGCACATAAACATTAGATACTGGAATAGCAAAAACAGATATCGATAAGCAATAAAACTTAAGAATGAAACAGAGAATTAACACAATGCAACCATACCACATAACACCATGATTTGTACGTGGAAACTCGGTAAAGGGAAAAACCACGGTGGGAAGCCTACCCACAGTCAAATGATACTTCTACAAAAAGTATGTGATACAATAAGGGGCCTACACATGTAGGAAGGCACACTACCTAGAGCGTACTACTCATTACAAAAGAGTCTCACTGGCTACAGAGACGTTATAACCACCTCAAGATAATTGGACAACAATCTAGGAGAATGAACTGCCAGAGATAGCATCTACCATGCTTGATTATAGTCCCGATTAAGCTCAATACCGGAGGCCTTTGACCTCTTACTTAAACCTAATTCAATCACCTTTGATCGACCAAATCTTCTTCGCATATGATATTACATTCCACGACCATGACACACTTCATTCCCATACCCATGATCTACAAGGAGATCTTACATCAATTTATACAAACCCTAAGGCCTAAACTGATTAGGTCAACCACCTAAAGATATTACAATAAGATCATTACATACATCCATATTACAATGATATGACATGCCGGCTTTAGACCAAAACAATAATAACCAATCCATATAACATCCCGATAACGTGTAGAGAACACGTTAACATGATATCGGTCCATAACCTAGATAGGTACTAGACCTAATCTGGGTCCACCGCGCCAAAGCGATGTCTCCAATCAGTTGAGGCATGATCAAGGATCACCTTCTACATCCTGAATTCCAACTAGAAGTCGCATAAAACACCACTTGCACATCCTGTCAAAGATTCTCAGTTTGTCGGTTAAACCTTAAACACTTACCGGTAACACAAGATCTTCTACCAGTAACCAAAACCTGTATGTCGGTAACCAACCAAAACAGGTAGTGTTGACATCAATGACAAAACATCAATGCAAACACATAATCAATTCCACCATATTGCCAACACCATGTGTTAGGAGTATTATTATTTACCGGTGAATTATTTTGCGGGGGGGTCATGAATTATTTTTCTCAAATGCCTAAGACTTATGTTTTCCTAGTGTTAACACCACCCACGACCCCCTTTTCTCTCAAGTCATTATCCATGTGCTTAATAACTTCACTTAAGGGTTTGTGCTACCCTGCAAGACCTTTTTGCCAAAGAAGATGCCCCATGGGCAAGCGGGGAGTCAAGTTTTGAGAACATTTTGTGCTACTCCCACAACCCTGCAAGGTTTACTGTGTTGTCTAAATAATGTTGTAGGCTAGTGGGGAAGTGATCAATGTTCTTTTTTAATGTGCCCCACATGATTACCTCATGAATCAAATTCATCTTGTGTGGTAGAGGGATAACAATGATTGTAAGAAAGGGATGCCATCCTTCATCTCATGCGGCTAAATCGAAAGGAGAAGTTATACCATGGGGTAGCGGGATAAGACTAAAATAAAAGAAGAGGATGGATGCCCCACGACCCTACAAGGATAAAATACAAATAAAAATCATCCTGTGGGCTAGAAGGATGAATTCAAAAGAACAAAGAAACTTCACCCCGTGTTGGTCTAGGTGCCACAATAAAAATGATGTGGGCTAGTGAGATAAGAGGAGATATCAAAGTAAATACTTGTCCCCGCCGCTCTACAAGCCAAACACAAAGGAGTTCATGATCCTGCAAGCTAGCGGGATGAAGAAAATAATGAAGGGAAAGATAGTCCCTTTTGCCTCGTAGGGAGGAAACAAAGAGAAAGATGATCTCACGGGCTAGTAGGATGAACTATAGCCAAACAAAGAGTGCTCCCCACTATCCCACAAGGCAAAATTAAAAAGGAAAAAGGTGGCAAAGGCCAAACTATAGAAGATGGAGAAAATTAAAAGTTGGTGGTAGCAAGAAATTAAAAGACACCACATCATTAGTCAAAGAGGGTCAGAGCGTGATCGCGGTCATCCATCTCTGAATCAATGGTTGAATTCAAATTTCAAAGCCACCATCTCGCAATGCTTGCACTAAGGAAATTAATAGTGCAGTATTGTAAACAATAAAACTGAATTTTGTAGCTCATTTGCGTACCCTAAATTCAAGTGATTGAGTGAAGAGCGATTTTAGGTGACCAAAATAAATCTTCAGAAGTCCAATTACATCCCAAGGCTTTCAAAAAAATCAACTAAGTAATTGTGAAGCCCTATAGCTCTGTGATTTCGTTGAAGGATTACGAGCACGAAGGCTTCACTTAGTGAACATGGGTTATAGAATGTTCATTCATGGCATACTAAAGAATCCCCCTATTTAAAAAAAATATATTCCCATAAACTCCTTTTTTTGTCACCCCCTCCCAATACACAGCCTAAATTAAAAGCCCCCTATTTTTGCCAAATATTGTATTTTTTCATAGCTTTTATTAAAAAAAATTCCCCTATTTTCATCGATAGGAAATATATTGTACCCTCATTTTTGGGATATTAAACCCCCAAATATGAATGCACGTGATATAATATTGCCTAGCTAATGAAGCCCCCATGCTTAGGAGAAGCTTAGAGAATTGTCGTGGGGTTTGTGAATTAAGTAAAAGCATAATTATAAGCCCTAGGAGATAATTATGGCACCCAAGAGGAAGGATACCACCACTAAGAAGACTCCCAAAAAGGAAGAAGCCTCAAAATCCAAGAAGATAAAGAAATTTGCCACCCCAGAAATCACCCATGCAACCCCAATTGCAGCCAGTCCCCCATCTCCTTTTATTTCAAATGAGTTGATTGTTGAACACAACCCTCCTACTAAGGTAGAGTCCTCCAAACCAAAGAGAAAAAGGTCTCTCTCTACTAAAAAAGAAACAACGTCACCCCTAGTTCAAACCCTGCCAGCTGCAGAAAACCCTCCCCCCGCTCAAGAGCAGCCACCTGCACAAAATCTGATTGTGTCAGCTTCGGCTGCAAATTTTGAAGCCTTGATGAGAAGATTGAGAAGCAGATTGAGGAAATTGAGACAAAAAAGGATGTTAGGGGCTTGCATCAAGATTTTTTGGATATGTTTTATGAAAATAGGCCAGACAACTAAGGGGGGCATAAATCAGTTGTCACCAAATTTTATAGAAACTTACTTTAATCTTGGATCCGATAATTAATAGTGAAAACATAAATCAATAGCACAACAAGAACACACATAACACCAATATTTTTGACATGGAAAACCCGATCAAGGGAAAAACCATGGTGAGAACCTACCCACAGTATGATGATACCCTATTAGAAGTATATAAAATATTACAATGGGGGATGCACATGCATTCAGGCACACTACCTAGAGCTCGCTGCTCAAAAAAAACAAAGGGCAACAACCCTGGGAAGACTCATTGCCTTACAAACACATTTGGATTACATCTAGAAGATCATGAACTGAGAAAATAGAATATCCTCATGTCTGGTTACAATTTCAGTTAAGCACATATAACTTCTTCTTCTCACACTTCTGCGTAGCCTCCAAAAGATCAATACATTATTCGCACATACACTCATCCACGGCACACTCAATTACAAAGATATTACATTTATTTATACATGGCATCAACCTTGGATCAACATCATCAAGGTTGTCTCAACACATATCACCTAATTATAAAAAATATAACCATACATGCTACAATATCACATTTGGACCAAAACAACGTTAGCTAAGACTTAGGATGGACCTAAATCACCACCACGAATATGAAATACCTCCAAGAATTATGCCTTGAACATCTGCAACATGCTACAATCATCATTTCGGCCAAGAACATGAAGAACACCACCTGACTAAAGAAAATCTTCAATAAAATGCTCACAGATCAATGTGGACCACCAACACGAATAGAACATGATCTAGAAACATCCACAAGCATCATGAATTACCACAACAACATCCACACCAACTCAAATGACTAGAATTATATTATCATCATACCAAACTTCAAGAATAATAACTGAACTGACTATCAACCTAGAAAAATAACTTGCAGAGCTCCAAACCACGAACCACTTGAATTGAGGACACGCATTAATGTCCCAAACATAATTCCAAAAATGCAACCCAAGAAATTTCAATGCAGATCAAAATACTGAATACTGACAATATTAAACAACAAAAAAACTGGCCACAAAACAAATACTCATAACTCACTCAAATCTTTATGCGGACCTCTGACACGTGCACCAAATCAACTAGAGATATCACTCTACAAACCCTTTAATCCGCAAACACTAATAATCAATATACAACATAAACCAACCAACTGAAATCGACTACATCACTGCACTAGACAGAGAAAATATGTTGACATCAATGACAACACATTTCTCAGATATCATTAAAGCACATATTTGCAGCGTACCAACAACAATATCCAACACTTTTTAAGAGGTAAATAATGTAGGATTCTTTCAAGAATGTCTTCTCCAATCAAAATTCAAAATGTCAAGATACCATCACTACTAAAAGAGGGTGGGACATCTTTTACTATTTTTATGGAAACAAAGAGAGACCTGCACCTGTATCAAATGCATGGACACTAGACCTAGAAAAGCTAGTTGTCCCTGATATTTTTGTGGAACCTACTCTCATTAGAGAATTAGGGAAACATTGTCATCCAGAGAGAATGACTGTAAGGACCTTCGAAGGGAAAATTTTGGTGGATGTATCTAAGGAGGCAATAATCACCTTTTTTTACCTAAACATGAATGCTTTGAAGCAAATTGACTTGAAGGGGATGGAATAAGAATACAATATGAAGAAAGCAATGCTGAGGGATGAAGAAATACCCCATTTCAAAAATAAATTATATCAAATGGGCAAAAATTATATTTTAAATGTTGAAAAAGAGCCCTTTGACTTCGTCACTTTTGAAAAAAAAAATTCAAAACATACTATGCTTTGCCCTAGGTCTTAAGAATTGATTGTGGGAGGACTAAAATGCCAGTAGACTTTATGATGATGGTAATGAAAATATGGCACATACAATCTAATGAATTGTATGATTTTGCTTCTTACATACAAGAGAAACTGCATGAGGTTTTGATAAGTGCAAAGGATGAAAAGACCCCAATTGATTTCAGATTCTATTCTCTCTTGTGTCACTTAATTATTTTTTAGAATGGGACAGATTGGGATGTAGCCTTCAAGATGACCATGTTTGATCCTAGTGGAGGAGGCAGGTGACTAGTTCAAAGGTGGACCTAAGTTTGGGATAAAGGGTCTCAGTATTCTAATTATATTACATTATTTGACCATTTTCTCATGAAGATATTGGGGTGGTGTGGATTCCAAACCACCAAGATCCCTATGGATTTTATAAAATATTAAGAATTAGGGATGTAAAACCAAAAAAGGTGCAGTTCCCAAAGGGTGTATTTACCCACAATTTTGGAGACTTATTATATTTAAACTGCACAATTATCAAGGTATATGGATGCCCACAAGCTCCCCACAGGATACCACTTTTTGTCTCCCCAAGACTATTTCATTGAATTCATGTGTCAACTGATGTGGATGGAGAATAAATGGATAAGAGCGGAGAGAAATGGAACTCACATGCCTACATGCACCATGTATGGTGATTTTTCTATTGGATGTGATGCTCTAGAGAAGGTGCAAGATTTGTTTAGGGACACATACCATCTCCAAAGTGGCAAGGTCTAGGAGTATTATCCAGAGGGATACATCAATGAGCTAAGGACACGCAAAATGAAAGTAAGTGTAATTCTTCATGAGCATGATGACTATGAGTATCTGATCCAAAATTGTCTCTCCAAGAATGTCATCCAAAGAAGAAAGAAATGGGATATACTAAACAGGATGCATTGGGAAAGGAGAGAAAGAGACCCTGAGTTCCAATGATTTTGTTTTAATATTCAAAATTATTATGCAAGAATGTTGTACAAACTGAGAAGTTTTGAAGAAATTGTTACTCGGGAACATGGAGAGAAACCATCTTGTCAAGCAGAAGAGGAAAGGCCAATGTATGAGCCTCCCAAGGTAACCCTAGCTGATAAGAAGGGGACACAAATTTTGATAGGAGAATCCTCTAAATCAACCCCTCCTCAACAAGAACCATGGGTTAGCCCTACCCCTTTGGAGCAAATAAGTAGAAAAAGGGAAGGCAGTTTTGTCTGATTTTATTGAAATCATTGATGATGATGACGATGATGTAGGAGTCTCTCCACATTCCCCTCCCCGACAAGCATTTAAATATCTTGATTTTACAGACATGCCAATGGAGATTGATAGGAGAATTGTCCCACATGTAATCCCTGAAGAGAAAGTGACTGATGAGAGGGTCCTTGCCACGGTTCAATTTTTGTTGTATGATGAATTCATCAAAACTCTTGAGTTTAAGAGTTTTTGGCTTCAAAATAAATTGAAGAACATGTTAGAAGAAGAGATGGCCAATTTTTATAAGGATAATTTAGAATGCACTCTAGAAGAGGATAAGTAGATAATTAAGGATAGTGGCATGATGTTAATCCCAGGATGGGATATGCAGAAAAATTTTGTACTTCACCAAGTCATGAGGCAGGAAGACCCCATTTATGCCCAACAATTTGGCTCACATGACACTGGATTTAGCCCAATTTTAAAAGCATTTTCACAATGGATAAAAGCCCCCAATACTGGGAAGCCCTAACTGTTATATGGAGTAGAAGAAAATGTGGGTGATGCTACTGTTAGAACCCTTAAGGATACCTCATCATTAGAGACTGTCACCATTGCATTACACGCCTCATTTTTTGCCAAGGTTGTTGTTGAAGAAGAAGAAAGGAAGCATGACATATTAAAGAGGCAACATGTCACTCTTTTTTCTAGCTTCAATTAATTATACAATGAGAATGCCCAATTGAAAAAGGAAATAGCAAAAAGGGATGCAGCTTCAAGAGTAATAACAAAACAACAACCACAAAGGCAAGAGCAAGTTGGGCTAGGTAAATGTGAAGGGGTTCCTCGTTCTTTAATTCATGATTTTAAAATGTTGACATTCCAAAATAAAGCATTGGCCACTATTATTAAGAATAGGGAAAAAAAGGATACTCCAAATGAAGGAGGAAGAGGAGGATAAGTGTCTTGTAATAAGAAAGAGCACAATTTTGCAAATGACCAATAAGATGATAAATAAATTAGATGAGGTCCATGCCTCATATTCTCGTGTCTTTCAAGTCCATAAGCAATGGCGGGACCAAATCAAATCCTTTCATTCATTAAAAGCCACGTGGCATCCTAGGGCCACCATTCTAAAGGAAGTATTTTGGGCAGTGAAAAACGTTCCTTTGGTCCCCAAGTTGTAGGAACAACTTGGAAATATTACAATATGTTGATTAAAGTGATCTCCCACATTGAAAATGGGGAATCAATGTTGAGGGAGAGAATGGCTTCTTTCAAGGGCCTGCAGAAATGGGATATTCCCAAAATTTTGAATGATAATAATCAAGTTAAAGGTCTAGGAGAATGGAAAGTTGATTTTGCAGAGGCAATAGCAGCAGTGTTAAACTAGCTAGTGTGGGGGGGGGGGGCGCATAAAAGGACATTTATTATTTGATTATTGATAGAATTCTGAAAATTGATTCTTTCTATCAGAAATTTGTTGTAGTGGCAACAAGTGTGTTGGACAGCAGAACTGTAGAAGTTGTAAATAAATTGGAAGAGTAAGAGATTTTCACTGGCCAACCACTAAACATATGGATGACTGGCACAAGCAGTATTGCATGCTTGAAGAGGAGCAACTAGAGGATGAATAGCCTTCATTGCTAGCCTTTTTGGTCTACCACATTCTTTTTGCAAATTCTAACACAGGTGCACACACTTTTGTTGTCATTTAGTACGTACCAAATAGGGACCACTCCACTTTCATTGTCAGGTTTTGAATTTTGACAAGGACAGAAGCTACAAAGTGAAGACACATCAACCCCAATCCTTTCAAGCCTGTGGCATTAGCTCCAAGAAGTTGTTATTCCAGTTGCCCTCTTTCTTTCTCTTTCAAGATTGATTTTTCTTTATACATGAAGAAGATGTCTTTGGGCATATTCTATTGTAATCAATCATATTTTGACATGTGTCTTATTCAGCCTAAAGTTTGTTTTGCTCCATTGTGCTATAAAAGGGAAATCAAAGCCGATAGGAAAATATCCTGAAAATTTTTGGGAAGTAGATTGCATTAGGTGCAAGTTTGAAAGATAATAGAAGAGCTATTTCTTGCAGGTAGAACAAGAACTGTTACTACATTGTCTCCAATCTTTTTTGAATCAATGAAAAGAAATCAATTTCAAGCTGCTTCTATCTTTTGTGTATGTGGTATATGATTTTCTATGTTAATGAGACATTGATTTGCCTTCTCCAAAGGAGAATGTGTGTTCTTGATATTAGGTCTCTTTTAGAAGGAGTTAATTTTTTTTCAAGGATACTGCAATATGTATGTAGTTGAATGTGATGTAATATGTGCTAATTTCAGTTAAGCATTGTATGCAAGGCATGAAATATTTATGTGAAGAATTGTTATAAGGTGATATATTATAGTTTTTTCATAATTTATCTATGGATAGACTTTATTCTGCAATAGATAAGCATTGGTCTTCTTTTCTTGAATTGTTTCAGGGTCACTCATTATCAAATATCATTCTTTTTTGTTTGTAGGAGTAGGTGTAGAGTTAGTTTTGTTCTAAAAAATCTGCAAGGTAAATGGGATTATGTAGTAGTTAAGTCAAATATAATACACCCATCATTTTACACATGAGAACCATCCACTTTGAATAGATATGATGTTTCAGTTATGTTTTCTTATTTTCAATCTATTGATAATGTTGATTTCATGTTCTAGTCTACCAATCCCATAGTCTGGTATTGTGTGTCTCCTTAGGATCAAAGGTAGTAAGAAAAATCACTAACACTTCCATTGATCACATATTATATATAGGTCGATGTCAATTAATATGAAAGCAAACAAGTGTTATGTATATCTCTTCTTCACTAAAACACCTACCCTTGAGATTGGGATGTCATAGACGCCCTTCTTCATTTTCACACACAACTATTGGGCTAACTCCAGAGCTAGATTTATATATATTAAATAGGTTGGGAGCCTGAAAGGTTCTCCCCAAAATCCATTCATTCACACAAAAGTAAAGTTGGTTCCTAAGAACCAATCGCAAGGCATCCTATGATTTTTCATCCACTCATTTTGGCAGTTAGCGATTCTAGCAACGATTGCCTCTCCACTCAAATAAAATGACCGAAGTTGAGGATAATTTAGAGAACTCACAGTAGTCATAAGTTGCACACAACACATGGGTCTAAATAGACATTGGATTTGTTTTTTGAGCAGGATCTATAGTGGCTAATGGCATATACTCTTTGTAGAAAGCGACATTTTGGTGGAGCTAAATATAGACTAGAAACGTTGTGTACATTAATTTGTATTCCTTTAAGTACGCCTCTAGTTGCTCATGCATTTTGTCTACAATTATGTTGTCATAAATTGTGAAGCTTTCTTGTTGAGTGGCTCAACATTGATTGGGTTGAATCCATGGTGGAGGAAAATGAACTTGATATTATAAATTTTAAATTCAATTATAAATTTACCTCCCCCTTCTAATAGTTATTATGAGTTGACTTGACACATGTTTGTGTGACATATTGCTATGTAGCGATATTTAAAGACATCCAATGTACACACTATATTGAACATATAGGTGATTACATGGAGAATTTTCATAGCACACTTCTATTTCTAATGGGACAACAATATCAGATCCACATCAGCTACTTATAGGCAATTTGTATGTTGGTGAATGTTATCTTTGATATTTCTCGTTGTCATTAACCAGTTTGACTTAAGAGAAATTGTTCACCCATTGAATCAACAAAGTTGTAAATGGTGTTCCTATATACCACCTCAATACATTTAACTATTTGAAAAGGAGAGGCAAGCAAGTCTATTGAAACATGTTTTCTTAGATCAATTTTTAGTAATACAGATTATTTACATACATCAAATCAAGACTAATTTGCTCAAGACCAACTTCCTAATACTTCAAATTAAATCACGTGAATTTTTAAGATTATACAAAATACAATATTTTATCAAGTCAAACACATTAATTTCTAAATATTAATTAAAGATTTAACTTAACATCAACAACATTTCTATGTAGGGTTAATATAATTATTAACCCTATTAATGTAAATTGGGTGTGTTCTAATTATTGGAATCTATTTGATAAGTTTATTTCCTGTAGAGACTAGTACCTCAAGTGTAGTTTTGAGAGCTTTCCAATGTGTAGGGTATTTAGCACACAATTGGCATGCGGTAAAACTCGTTAATCTTGTAAATATTTTTCCAATGTAGGTAGGTACATGGGAGTTGGTATACCTAAAGTAAGAATCCAATAAAGCGAGGTTGAAGATGAGTTAAGGTAGGAACAATTCAACTTATAAAATCCCTGCATTTAGTGCTATGTCAATAACTTACCTACGCATGTCGCATCGACTTTTACCAACGTCACATCACAAAAATTTATGGTACAAAAAAAAATCTTGGCGTATAAAGAAAGTGCGCGTTTCAACGTATGAATCATGTCTACGACAGCATCACATGACTATATAATTATTAGTTTATGTATTGATGTTTACAAAATATCAAAATATATTGAAGCGAGGATAAGGGGAGTGTATTTGGGAGAAGGGAAAAATAATATAATTATGTAACAAAATAAAGGTAGATTTCATAAATAATGTGGGGAAAAATATAAAGTGATATAATGCTGAAAATTGTATATTATATATATATATTTTTAGATTTATTTAAGTTTAATGGTCTTTTATGTAAAAGATGTAGATACCTAATATTTTTCTAGTACAATCTTGTTTCAATCAATTAAATAATGTAATTAATTTATCTAATGTACTCTACTTATATTATTTAATTAGTCATTTTTTTCTTTCACACATAATTATCTTAGTTTCCATTTCACATAGTTCAAATAATTATATTAATTTATTATTTTAGTTATATTCCTTCCACCAAATTCCAACTAATTTTGTGAGTCTTAAATGTATTTGTCCCCCCACATTCCCCATGGCTACATAGCTTATTATTTTTTGTAAATGCATCCTAGTCCCTCACATTCAAACAATTTCCATCATGACCCTTCATTATTTTCTCAATTTTAAGAAAGTCTTCTCATTTATCTTATCACATCTCAACCATCAATTGTCCTTCTCAAAACTTTATAGATGTCATCCTAGGCTTTTAAATGCATTACATCTTACACTAGGTATTATCAAAATAGGTAACTTTTGAGTATAATGTCATCCACAACCCAAATTATTGGAGAAAAACTTACTTACAAATGGATTTTATGGTAATATTTATTTCATTTTCTTTTGTTTAAGTTTTATTTGCATGCTCTATTTGAACCTTGTAGTGGCTTAGAATATGAAACTTATCATTGCATTTGTCTCCTACTTGCATTATAGTTTGGCAACTCTATTAGGGGCTTTATGTTTTATCTTTTGTAGTGACTTTTGCTAACCATTATTTATGTAAGTTCTTACTACAATTTGAGTGGTTCAATGGTCAACTTCTAGGTGTCGAACAAATATTATAGTGACGTCCAAAGTGATCAATAAATAAATTTTGATATATAACACCCTATGTTTTGATTTTAGAATGTGTTTTTAATATTTTGAAGGCATTAAAAATTGACTATATATAAATTCATATGGCCATACATAGTCCCTATAGTAGAAACTATTTGGTACTCCTCTGCATGGGGTATATAGAGAATGACATACACATTGTTAGGACTTAGATTGTTTATTTCCTTTTTGTGCTTGAGTCCCTTCCCCTTGTGTGTGTTAAATAATTGTGACCCATTGTTGATAGCTAAACTGAGAAAATGTACATAGGTTGCTATGTTTTATTTTTTCTCTTTAATTGTTGTTCCTAGCTATCCATTTTGTCACGTAGCATATTTCTCAAGTTGTAAAAAGTCAAGTTTTGGTTAAGTTGAATTTTTAATTTTTTGCAAGTTTGATAGTTCGCAAACCTACCAATTTGTCAATTAACCAAGTGAAATTCCTTTATGGTGAGTTTGTCAGTTCATAGACCCACCAATTTATTAAAAAAGGTGTCCATTGATGTTCCTTCTATGGATGTAGGAAAATTTTGAAGAGAGTTCAAAGTGTTTGAGAGTTCACGAGTGTGAACTAATTCACCAAAAAATGTTTTTCAAAGATTCATTTTGTCAATGGAAGGAAGTGTTAAAGTGCTCAAATGTTGGCAAGTTTGCCAATTCATCAAACCCTTTACTTCCAAAAATGGTTGGTTGATATGTTCATTTGCTCATTGTAAATCTTTTAAGAATAAGTAAAGAAGAATAAAGCTTCAGAGAGTTCATTTTCAACAGGTTTTCCAGGTCATGAGCTAAATGGTTTACTAAAAATCAAAGGGAAATAAGTGAAGAAAGAAAAGAATGAGAAAATAATGGAAGTTTGATGGATCGCTAGTTCGATAGTTTGAGAAACTACTAAAGAGGTAGAATAGCTCAAATAAAGATAAAACTACTAAGTCTTAAAGGGCGCACAAAGGAGAAGGGAGAATAGACTCCATTTCAACAAGTTTGGTAGTTTATGAACTTCCATTTTTCCAATTTTAATTTTTTCTAATTTTAAAGTAGTGAGGGGCATGATTTGAACAATATTTATGGTGGCATTTAAATAACTCATTTTGATGGTGATGGTTGCACACATTTTTCCATCCTCCCCACCTATCAACATTCACATTTTCCCTTCACACAATCACTAAGAGTTATTGTAATTGGCAATTAGGGTTGCCACCCAGCAATGTATATTTGAGCTTTTTTATCATTTTTAGAGCAGGTCAATCCATGTAATTTTGAAGATTCCTAGAAGGTTATAGGGAATCCATCAATGTTGTAGTCCAATTTGTTAAGAAGTTATAGACTCACAAAATACAAAAAGAATGTTATTGTAATGGGATTTTGCGATAGAATGTCTTTGTGTTACTTTTTATGTATTTAAGAAAATATATTAAGAACAATTAAGGATTTTCCTTGCTACATTTTTTGGCAGGAATGTAATTTTAAGTTTCAAGATTGTCACTGTAACATATATATAAAAAAATACAAGCCTTGTAATGATCTTTCTCATTTTATAGATGGATATATGAAGTTGTGTCTAGATTACTAAGTATGTGAACTATTACAAGATTTCATAATTAATGGTGTATGCAAATACCTATATAACTTTGTGTTCTCTTTTTCTAGTTTGTACTCCCCTCAATGCATTGTGACTTTGCTACCCAATGAATAGGCATTCTAGTTTGAAAACATTTCACCAATTTGATTAGTAGTTAGTTTAGGTGGTCTTTTAATTTATTCTTGACTATCAATATAACCAAGAAATTGACCTTAAGTGAATAGTCAATAGATATATTTTATGTAGATTATGAACACGCAATTTAATCACTTAAATATAGGGGTTGATGACAAAATCAATTGTTATTAGTCTAGTGACAATATTTGAGATTAAGAAATCTAGTTGGTTTTGGATGTTTGTGTTTACTTATTGTCCAATTTATGTGATTGCATTATCTATTTCAATATACTCATATGAATACGAGCTTGATTCTAAGCTGAGCTTCAAACATAAAATATAACACTAAAGGACACACAGTATACTGAGAGGCGAGGTGAATCAGTATATACAAAAGCTCAACTTCTAATCCAACTTATCATTAGTATTAGTTTCATATCATATATTAATATTAAAAGAACAATTCAAATGATAAGCATAAACATACAACCACACAAGGGAATGTCGGATATACAAGAAAACCCAAAAAGGAAAAACCATAGTGAGAATAGTTGTTTGGATCTATTGCCCAAATCCAACCTTACAAAAATAATAGATCACTTACAATATGAAGTAGGAACGAACCTACTGGAGACACCAATCCCCAATTAGATTTGTAGGAACCAATCTATAAGAGACCCAATCCCCTACTCTAGAATCTAAGCACCAACTCAGCAAGTGAGACACCAATCCCATCGGAATACAATAGATATGAATTGCAAAACTTCAAATTGAATACATAGCTTTCTTTTGATTTGAACAACCTTTAAAACATTATCCTACACTACACATGATATTCTGATGAAACTACACAATGATTGGGATGTAACTCATATAGAATCACCCTCATACTACAAATCAATCATTCAATTTAGAATATTACAATAACAAAAAAATTATGAAAGAGCCTAGATCCTCTATATATGTGTTTTACAATGATTATTACATTCACATGTCAACCTAAGAAAAGATTAATGCATCTACAATTCGGCCACAAGCATAAACCATCACCAAACATGTAATAGGCTAGGTCCAAAAGATCACACGTTACAATAGAAGAAGGAAAAAACTATGCATGCATTACCCAACATAGCCTCATCTGGTCCCAATGGTCATCCACATGCTATCTCCAATGAGAACACATTACAAACCTCTAACACATCAACACAGTCAACTAATTTGTACAGTGACCACTATGTCACTTCTAACTTGCTATCTATTGAATCTCGACACCTGAAACTCTTGAATCTGATACATCATGAGAAACTTTACTTTGGTTCCAAACCGCACACCAGAAAAATCAAGTGTGGTGGAATGTGAAGCATAACAAATTTTTAGTGTAAACACATTATTTGAGGAACAAAACTCAAAGCATTCTGCAAACCCTTTTTGGATTACCACAAACAACAGTAATAGAAGTAAGATGATATAATAAACATTTTGTAATAGATACATCAACATAGCTTGTCACTATCCGTTGGAATGAATGACTATGATAGTTGTGGCTATACAATTACATGCATATGTTAGGCCCAATATGGAAAGCTAATGTACTGAGAGGGGAGGGGTGAATCAGTACTTCAAATCTTTTCTTCAACAATAACTTTATTGTTAAGCATAAAATGAATATTGCTGAAACATAATATAATGCTAAAACAAATAAATAAAAATCATACATGATTCACTCCATAACACATATATTTTGGTTACACAGAAAGTCCTTGTTAGAGAGAAAAACTGCAATGGGGATGACACCCACAACTTCACTACTGCAATAGTAAAGGTTGCTCGGTTAGAGCTACATGTTTAGCTATTTCTGATAGCTTACCCTGTTAGGAGTATCAAGATCTTTAGATCTACCTTGCTAAAGGATTTTACAACACTTTATACTAAAATGCTGCACCTGGTTAAAGGCTTTACAATTTATAGACTTTGTTAGAGTCTTTTACCCTGTTAAAGGTTTCTCTTACAACTCAAAATATTACAATCAAAATCTTACAAAATATCTGCAACTTCACATCTGAAATGCTATAGCAGATTCTATGTGCTCAAAATGAAATTACCTTTCTTATAGCATACCTCGGTAACTCATAAATTAACTCGGTAAACCTTTCTGTTTACTCTATTCCTTGACTGTTCTCTGAAATCCTTCTTGGTGACCTCTGTGTATCTGTAACAAACATAACACTCAGTTCTTTCCTATGATTTTTCTTTTCAAATATGTCTTGCTTTCACACTCATGTCTTGCTTCTCAGTCATACACACAATAGATCTCTTAAGACGGTGATCTTCTTCATGCTTTGATCTTACAAACATGATTCATTAAATGAATAACCATACAAATTATTTCATTGGATAGATGTCCTCAAAATCATACAAAATCTTAAGTGCAATTTCCAATGTGATAACGGTTCCTTGTTCCTCCATCTTTGTAACACGTTTCCCATATGTGTCTAGGTTCAATGAATCTGGTAACACGTTTCACTCGGTGTGTATCAACTCGGTATACCATCTTTCTGCTCGGTAGTCATAGAACATTACCTGGTAGACAGCTCGGTGTATACTAAACTCTATGACTTGTAACTTCTGTAACCGACTGCTCTGTGCTTACCAACTAAATATTTCGGTAGTAATAACCGACTAGAGTATATAGAATGACTTTGGACATAAAACTAATGACAACTTAGTAAATAGTAACAATCCCCCCTTTTGACATTAGTTTTGAAATGTTTGACAAAACTTCTTTCAAAGTCATAACTCAAAAAAAATCTATATACTTACAAAATTTGACTGAACTGACAGTACATACAATTGTCAATAAAATAGTATACTCAAATATACTCCCCTTATCAATATACTGTACATAACTCTGATTATGCATGCGCTGTGATCAATATTCTGTATTCCCTGTTCGGTGATCACTGCTCCCCCTGTCAAAATTATCTGTATACTCGAATATGCTGAACTGCTCGGTATACTCCTCTTGTATACACTATACTCCCCCTTTTTGACAAACATCAAAACTAGTTACCATTCCGTGGAGGCAACTGGTCAAAAATGGATTTATACTTTGTTCTAGCATCGGTGAGAGCGGCAGAGAGTGCATCCTTGACACTATCCATGAGTGAATTTTGAGTTGTAATATCAGCTAACAGTGAAATCAGTCCATCTAAAGTGCTTCCCTCTTGCTGAGTAGATAAGGAGGTAGCCTTGTTGATCTATTCTTGGACGGAGGACAAGTGTGGAATGAAGAAAGTTTGAAGAGTCATAATGTCCATCCTTATTTTGTGCTCTTCATTCCTAAGTTCCAGTTGTTGAGCCATGAGCATTTGTAACTTGGTATAGAAATTCTGAATAGAATTTGGCTCAATGGTCAATTTATTGGAGAGATCGGTGATCTCTTTCTCAATCACTTATGTTTTATGCTTGATATCTTTAATGAATAAAGAGAATGTACAGAGTTTCTGAAATAAATAAAGAATGTGCTTGAGTTGAGGGGACAACTCAGCAATAAATTTGACAAGTTTTACTTTACCGATAGCAATGGCTTTCTGTACCTCTTCAATCATTTTTGCAGTGAGCTCTTTGTCCTTCAATTTGCTCAAGTATTCAGATGCATCTACTCCAGATCTCTCGATCTGATTAAGGAGTTCACCCAGTTGAATATGGATGGCTGCATCTTTTGTCATTGTAGCTTCAGGTAGCATATCTGTTAATAGTGCTTTGACCTTCTGAAGTACTTTGTTTTTCTTTTGTAAACCCATTTGTCTCTCTTGTTCTGCTTTGGCTTTGCATAGTTCACCGAATTCAATTAGTGCTTGCCCTTTTAATTTGGATATGTCTACATTCGGCACACAATTGGCTTTGACAAATCTAACTTGAAACTATGCTTTTTCATTTTCTTTTCTTTAGAGGAGGAGGCTTTCACCAGTTGAACTAATACAATGGCTTGGGAGGCTTGTTTACCCTCAGTAGGTTGCTCGGTAGAGGTAACACTTTGATCAATTTCTTTAGCCTCAGATGTAGCCTTCGGTGAATCCTTGCTCAGGGTCTCAGTTGTAACATTTTTTAGTACTTGAGGGGGCTTGAGAAGTCTGTTCCTCGGTGGCTTGAGAAGTAGCTTCTCCTTTGGTAGACTGTTGACCCTCTTTTCCTTGTTCAGTATCCTGAGGTGTCTCAGTTGAAACATGTTGACTTACAGGAGGATAGGACTTGAAATGTTCCAAAACTGACTCACTTGATACCAGTTTGGCATAAGCATCCCCTTCTATCATTTCCTGTTCCTGTTCCTCGGTATCCATGACATCCTCATCAGGTTGTATGGTTTCTGTGGGATCTTGCTCGATGATGTCCACTATTTCAACTCCACCTTGCTCATCAGTACTCTTGATTCGAAATATTTCTTGCCATTTTTCTTTTGTCTCGTTCTCTACATCAAGATAAAGACCATTCATCAGTTTCAAGGCTCTTTGCTTGACTAGGAAGTTTGTGTGGTAGTTTTTCAAATGTTCACTTATCTCATCTACCGACATGTCTGGAAAGAGATGTACCAGACTTCTTTCTCTCATCTTCTTTTCCGAGTCCATGGCATATCTCCACCTGTTATCAACATGTAAATACAATGCTTTTGGAAGAGAATTAGTTACTTCCAATGGGACCAGTTGGAATTTCAGAAGAGTGCATATGACAGCTTCTTCAATTTGTCTCTTTTCTGCATCAGATCTGGAGTCATATTTGACATATCTGAATGCTCCAAATCCACCATATTCGGTGTCACTAGACTCTTTGTTCAAAATGAGTCTCCAAAAAGACTTCTTGTAAGTTTTTGTTACCTTTGGAATTGCAATACTTTTCTATTTCTCGCTCGGTGACACTGCAGATGATCTAGTGTTTGGGCGCTTCACTGGAGGAGTCAGTGATACCTGTGATGTATCATGTTTCTTCCTTTTCAAAATTTTCCCTTTTGGCAACTCGGTGCTCAATGTAATAGCTACTTCTTGGGCTTCAGATTCCTCCTTGGTGATGACTTGAACGCTCTTGATAGGAGTGGAGGAAGATCCTTCTCCAAATTTCTCCGTTAACGCTTTAATCATTTTTGTTGCTTTCCTTGTAGCCTTAGGTACTACAATGCTCATTTTGACTTTTTCCTTAACTTCTTCATATGTACCGTATCTGATCTCAGTAGCATGCCTTGGTAGTGCAAGAAAAGCATATATCTGTTGTTGTGTAATGTCAAAATCAATCTCATATCCCATCGGTGGCAAAGATTGAGTTCTTGGCTCTACGACATTGACATAGCAGTAGTCAGTGTCCACTTCAAAACATATACTATCCTTGTACTTCTCAACTAACTGGGGTGGAATCATGTGCCTGTTATGCATCTTTTCCTGAAACTTGCTAGAATAATCATCCATAATCTCATTGAAGTTTTCACCTAGCTGTTTGATGAAGTCATTGATTTGATGGGTGATTGGTCGGTGTAGCTCCCAAACTACATTACTGACTGATGGAAAGAATTTCTCAAAATAGAAAAACATGCATACCAAGAGTGATCCAAACTTCAGTGTGTTTGTCGAGTTGTTCTTCTTCGGCTTCCTTATGGTGTTGAGATTTTCAAACAGATTTTTCAACAACACTTCGCATAGATCAATCTTCATGCCTTTCTTCACAATTTTATAGGCTAAATCAATAGCTGCACAGGGTACACTGTTTTCCCTTGCCGATTGAAAGAAACAATAACCTATGACTCTAATTGCAAACTTCAGCTCTGCATCTGTGACATTGTTCAGTTTTAGACCTCTACAATCAGATTCAACTCCGGTTAAAGTGATCAATTCTTTCTGTGAAATCATTTTCTGAGCTCGGGCATGGTCGAAAATAGGGTAAACTGTGATCAAGTGGATGATTTCCTTGGTGATCTTGAATGGTTGCTCCTCTAACCACATGAAGTCATCATGAACTCTGCTCAAAACAAATTTAACCCATTGGGGTTTGAAGACTCGCGGGTAGGTTAGGGCTTCGGTCAATCCCTTGATTTTAATGTGTTCAAACTTGCTATCCAATTTCCCATCGGTACACAATTCATCATATGTGCCCTTGATCTCAGTGTGACCTAGTTCCTCAACACGACACTTAGTGAAGAATCTAACATCCTCAACTAATAAAACCCTATCCGAAATGAGTGAAAATGCAGTTTTATCATCCGGTTCATATGATACTTTGGGAGGTAGAGAGTATTTCAGTACGCGCTTCTCAATGTTCTCAACAACAACGGGTTTTTGAATCTTAGGAGCCATTTCAAACTTCACATAATCACTAACAAATGAGCCTTAGGGTTTGAAAACTTTTAACCAGCAGATGCTTTCCACTTAGTAAATATAAGCCAACTGATATGATCGGTTAACTTGCTTTGACAATGCGTTGTGATTGATATAAATACCTTGAATTTTGCTTCGGTAGAGATTTGATTGCCTTTGAATCGCTTCGCTCTGCTTTCTGAAAACTTGGTAAGTGAAAAATGACCGCGCAAAAGCTTGTAAGTACACATTATACCTTATCGGGCTCCGTGCAGTTAGGTTAGAAAACATTAAATGCACTCAGTTCCACTAAACCAATTTACCTTTCTTTTTGTGCTTTTATCGAGTAGCCAGACTTCCTGTATATACCAACTAAATAGGCTTCCTTCATTTACCGACTTGACTAGTGCACCAAAAACTTGATAGAATTTCAAACTTGCTAATGCATCTTAGCTATGCAGATTTTGAATTAAGTACATGATAAAATAGGAACTGTTTAAGATTTAACCTTGAGAGAATGCAGTCCCTTCATACCTTTACCGATTAATTTGGAATAGATGCACCTAACTCAGTAGGTAAGGTTCTTTCTTCATTTGACACAATTTCCTTCTTTTTCCAAATCATCTGGAATTTTCTTTTTATTTCTTCAATATCTCCTCTAGGTCGATCTCTGCAATCTCTAGCCAAGTGTCCAACTTTGTGACAATGAAAACATGCCATACCAGGATTTCTCCATGATCTTCAGTTGTTCATTCCAAACCTTATAAAACAGTTGGCACTTATATGTCCATATCTTCCACAACATTCACACCATATCCTTGTATTGTAATCCCATGGTATTGCAATATATTGTCGGTTAGGATCTGTGTGAGTTTGGTAGCCTCTAGTATTTGCTCGGTGTGTAGACCACATATAGTTCTTCTGCTTAAACCAACACTTCTCGGTACTATGTCCATATCTATTGCAGTTTTTACAAAACCCTTTGAATTTTGCCTTTTGATAATTGCTAACAAACTTTGTCCTACATTGATTAGATGTGTGACCATACTTATTGCAATTGTTACAATAACCATTAGACCTAATGACATTCGGTTGCTTACATTTTCTGATTTGGCACAAGTTGGCAGTATGTCCTTGTTTTCCACAGTAGTTGCAAATAGACTTCTTTCCTTTGATTTTTTTCTTGTTTCCAGCTTTCTTTGATGATTCTCCTCTCTCGGTAGTGTGGATTCCCTTCTCGGTAGTGTCTTTTCCTTTGTAATCGAGTCCTGCATATTTGTTGGGTCTTCTTGTATTCGTTGCTCATCCAACATCTTTGATGCTTCATAACTCTTCTTCAGTGTTTCTTTTGATTTCTTCTCTATTTCAAGTTCATCGGTCAATCTTGATAGTTCAAGTTTTAATGCTTGATTCTCATCATCTTTCAGATTTGCTTCATGATGTGCATAACCCAATTGATCTGACAGATTACTTTGTATTCCAGTCATCCTAGTGATTTCATCATTCTTTTCAGACACTAATGCTTCAAGTTGTTGTTTTTCTCTTTCCATATCTCTTATTTTATCCTCGGATGTCCTCAATGCATCAAGATTTTCAATCATCTATGTGCTGAAATGTTCATGTTCTCTTTTCATTGCTTTTAGTTGATTAGTCGGTGCTTTGTTCTTTTCTTTCAATGCTCTATTCATCTCTTCAGTCTCTTCAGATATACTATTCTTAGATGATGTCTCAATTTGTTCCACCAGCTCTTTAGAGTCCTGCAAATCATCAGACAATCTTCTCCTAACTTTCAGTGATCTTTGCATTTGTTTCTGCATGTCAGCAATCACTTGATTAGCATGATCCAATTCATTTGGAAGATTCACAATTCTCTGAGATTGTTTGAAGCCTTCCATTGATAAGATCTTTCTCTTTAGGCAGTTAAACCATTTTCCAAGATTCAAGCTCTGATACCAATTGTTAGGCCCAATATGGAAAGCTAATGTACTGAGAGGGGAGGGGTGAATCAGTACTTCAAATCTTTTCTTCAACAATAACTTTACTGTTAAGCATAAACTGAATATTGCTGAAACATAATATAATGCTAAAATAAATAAATAACAATCATACATGATTCACTCCATAACACATATATTTTGGTTATGCAGAAACTCCTTGTTAGAGAGAAAAACTGTGGTGGGGATGGCACCCACAACTTCACTACTGCAATAATAAAGGTTCCTCGGTTAGAGCTACATGTTTAGCTATTTCTGATAGCTTACCCTATTAGGAGTATCAAGATCTTTAGATCTACCTTGCTGAAGGATTTTACAACACTTTATACTAAAATGTTGCACCTGGTTAAAGGCTTTACAATTTATAGACTTTGTTAGAGTCTTTTACCCTGTTAAAGGTTTCTCTTACAACTCAAAATATTACAAAATATCTGCAACTTCACATCTGAAATGCTATAGTAGATTCTATGTACTCAAAATGAAATTACCTTTCTTATAGCATACCTCGATAACTCATCAATTAACTCGGTAAACCTTTCTGTTTACTCTGTTCCTTGACTGTTCTCTGAAATCCTTCTCGGTGACCTCTGTGTATCTGTAACAACCATAACACTCAGTGCTTTCCCATGATTTTGCTTTTCACATATGTCTTGCTTTCACACTCATGTCTTGCTTCTCAGTCATACACACATACACATTTGATCCTCAATTCATGTTGTATAAATAGATCTCTTAAGACAGTGATCTTGTTCATGCTTCAATCTTACAAACATGATTCATTAAATGAATAACCATACAAATTATTTCATTGGATAGATGTCCTCAAAATCATACAAAATCTTAAGTGCAATTTCCAATGTGATAACGGTTCCTTGTTCCTCGATCTTTGTAACATGTTTCCCATATGTGTCTAAGTTCAATGAATCTGGTAACACGTTTCACTTGGTGTGTATCAACTCGGTATACCATCTTTCTGCTCGGTAGTCATAGAATGTTACCCGGTAGACAGCTCGGTGTATACTAAACTCTGTGACTTGTAACTTCTATAACCGACTGCTCTGTGCTTACCGACTAAATATTTCGGTAGTAATAACCGACTAGAGTATATAGAATGACTTTGGACATAAAACTAATGACAACTCAGTAAATAGTAACAACATATTCAACTTCAAGTCCACAAAGAGCTACTTTGTCAACAACATAATTCCTTTGACATTAATAACAATAGCTGCATTGTTCCAATACTAGACATCTATCACTAATACATTTGGACTAGATTTTCGACTGAGGTTTCCGACAGAGACGGTATATTGTGGCCAAATTTGATTTTTTTTTGAAAAAATGCCCGAATTCGTCGTAATTCCGACGACAATTTGCCATTTGGTTTTGACGAAGAAGGCATTAGCAATGAAAATTTTCTTTTTTTCAAAAAAGTGCTCGAGTTCGTCGTAATTACGACGACAACGACCATTACTTAAAAAAAAGAAGAGGGCAATTCATTTGTGCATTGCAATCCTGCGTAGGCATCTGTGGCAACTTCAACCCCCAACAACATCAAACCTGCGTTGAAGGCATTTGTGGCATTGCTTGCAATCCCGCGTAGGAGGTAGATTCTTCACCTTAATTTCATGTTGAAAAAAATATACCATTCAAGTGATTCCTTTTTTGTGCAAATTATCCTAGTTTTTAATGCAAATTGGTCAATCTCGTATTCATATTGATTATCCAATCTCAGGCTGGATGGCTTCTAGTCAAAGGTGTGGTACCCTGAATGCGTAATACCCTGTAGGAATCCACTCCTCATAAAACCATAGACCTGTGATTGAGGAGTGAGCGTTCAATTTTGTCGCAACAATCCCTTCCTCCCGTATACGCGCATGTTGATTGTTCACATGAGATCACATTTCTTTTCGGTATCGTATCAAACAATTCATGAGCCTTGTCCATGTTTCCACATTTTGTATACATGTCAAGCAAGGCATTTGCAAGTACAACACCTAACAAAATTCCTCTATCCGTTATGCTTTGATGGATGTCCATACCCTATTCCAAAGCTCCTATTTTTGCACAAGCAGGGAGGATGCTGGCAAAGGTTGTGGAATTTGGTTTTATGCCTGCCAATTTCATTTGCTTGAATGTGTCTAAAGCCTTTTCAACAAATCCATTTTGTGCATATCCAACAATCATTGCAGTCCACGAGACAACATTTCTTTCAGGCATTCTATCAAACAGTTCACGTGCCTTGTCTATGCTTCCACATTTTGCATACATGTCTACTAGGGCAGTTGCAACTACAACATCTAAAAAAATTCCTCTATCCTTTATGCTTCAATGAATGTCCATACCCTGTTCCAAATCTCCCATTTTGGCACAGGCAGGGAGGATAGTAGCAATGGTCGTGGAATTTGGCTTTACACCTGTCGATTCCATTTTCTTGAAAGTTTCTAAAGCCTTCTCAACAAATCCATTTTGTGCATATCCGACAATCATTGCAGTCTAGGAAACCACATTTATTTGAGGCAATCCGTCAAATAGTTCCCGTGCCTTGTCTATGCTTCCACATTTTGCATACATGTCTAACAGAGCAGTTGCAACTACATCCGACAAAATTTCTCTATCTTTTATGCTTTGATGGATGTTCATAACCTGTTCCAAAGCTCCCATTTTGGCACAGGTTGGGAGTACGCTGGCAAACATAACTAAAGAAATGCAATTGTCAGCTCCAAAGACATCAAACCACTACTAACAAAACCAAGAGTCTAAAATATGATAGGGAATAGTGTGAGCTGTCCTGAAATAAAATATTTTATTTTCAATTTCAACTAAAACATAATTACTCAGCCATTTATTAATGTTATTAATAAATATTTAATTTATAAAAGAGATAAATGGTTGGCCACAAGTACATGAGTTACTAAATGCACACAAATAAGTGAATTTGATATTCAAAACTATCTACAATGAATTCAATTCTTGTCCATTAGTCATTTATATTTGCAATAAGCATCTTTCTTTGTTTTTCTTAATCTTTATTCATAGTTATGTACATATTTCACATTCTACAATTAGGATATCAATTGCTATGGCTAAACACTAGCATGATGTTTGTGTTGTGGTATAGATGCATGGAAATATAATTATGGGATTGTTATATTATAGAGATCATAAATCTAGATATCGCATATTAGTTATATTATAGAGATCATAAACACAATAGAGATACCGATGGAGACTTAATTGAATGTAGCATGTCGCACCAAAGTTGTTAGAGTATGCTAAGCTAGTACATAATGTTTCCTAAAGCCACAGTTATTTCTTGAGG
Organism: Cryptomeria japonica; assembly: GCF_030272615.1. NCBI lineage: Eukaryota > Viridiplantae > Streptophyta > Pinopsida > Cupressales > Cupressaceae > Cryptomeria > Cryptomeria japonica. The sequence continues at coordinate 518,110,594 of NC_081407.1, read as the reverse complement.
TAGATGAATATCCCATGGTGCTAGATCTTCATTTAGTTCCACTTCTTGTTGGAGAAAAGAACAGTTATTTCTTGATGTAGATGAATATCCCATCAGCAAAGGACAAGACCCTTTCTAGAATATAACAAATTCTACTCCAACAAAAGATCATGGGGGTTTCACTAGAGATATTGAATAAGAGATAGACTTCTATTGCTGCATTAAAAGCATTGGCATGTTCTTCATTTATTGATGTAAACTCTCTATGACACCACCAAAAGCAACAAAGGTGTAAAAATTTGTTTGCAATGCATGGATTTTTAGGATTGTCCTTTGAGAAAACAGAATTAAAGTATGGAAGCAGGATCTGCCAGCTCCTGAGGGAATCTTGATGAAAAATAACTATAAAATATTTGGGCGAGCTTATATGCAAAAATTCATGCTTCCTGATGGGTTTATGTATAGAAATAAGCACAAATTAAGTGGTAAAGGGGCTTCTGGAAACAAGAGGGACAGAGAGGCAATGGAAGTGAAAACTTCTAGTATTGTGTCTGCTCCATCTCATAATAGGAATGGTGAAGGTGCTGTAAGAGGAGCTGAGAAGGGTGTTGGAAGAAGTGGGGGTGTTTACATTCCCCCATTTAAGCTAGCTCAAATGATGAAATATGTGGAAGACAAGAGCAGTGTGGAATACCAATGCATGACATGGGATGCCCTTCTAAAGAGTATCAATGGGTTAGTAAACAAGGTAAATGGATCTAACATCAAGAACATCATTCCAGAGTTGTTTGTAGAGAATCTCATCCATGGGAGGGGTCTATTTTGTAGGTATTGTATGAAATCCCAAATGGCATTCCCTAGATTTACAAATGTTTTTGTTGCGTTGGTTGTTGTGGTAAATACAAAATTTCCTGAAGTTGGCAATTTGCTTTTGCGAAGAATTATTTTGCAGCTTAAGAGGGCATACAAACGCAATGACAAGCACATGTTGATAGCAGCAGCCAAATTCATAGCTCATTAGTGAATCAACAAGTTGCACATGAGATCATTGCCTTGGAACTTCTCACCCTTTTACTAGAGAACCCCACAGATGATAGTGTAGAGGTTGTTGTTGGGTTCATGAAAGAATGTGGTTCTTTGTTGCAAGACCTTTCACCCAAAGGTCTCTATGGGATTTTTGAAAGATTTAGAGGTATTCTCCATGAGGGGGAAATTGACAAATGAGTATAGTTTTTAATTGAAGGCCTTTTTGCAATTCACAAAGATAAGTTCGAGGGTCATCAAGTTGTGCGTCCAAAATTGGACCTTGTAGAGAAAGAAGATTAGTTAACACATGAAGTTTTCCTAGAAGATGGACTTGATCAAGAAGCTGGTTTGGATGTTTTCAAGCCAGATCCTGATTTCTTAGAGCATGAGGCAACCTATGAAAAACTGAAGAAAGATATCATTGGAGATGCTTCTTCAGATGAAGAAGAAGGAGAGAATGATTCATGTGATGATTTAGATGATGATGATGATTCAGATGATGATGATCATGATGATGATGATGATGATGATGATGATGATGATGATGATGATGATGATGATGATGATGATGATGATGATGATGATGATGATGATGATGATGATGATGATGATGATGATGATGATGATGATGATGATGATGATGATGATGATGATGATGATGATGATGATGATGATGATGATGATGATGATGCACTAAGAATACAGGATGAGACAAAGACAAACTTGGTCAATTTAAGACGTACAATTTATTTGACAATCATGTCAAGTGTTGATTTTGAGGAAGCTGGTCATAAGCTACTAAAGATCAAGCTTGAACCTAGTCAAGAGATGGAATTATGCATCGTGTTGTTAGAATATTGCAGTTAAGAGAGAACATACCTTCATTATTATGGTCTTCTTGGGCAAAGATTCTGTATGATCAATAAAATTTATCAGGAATTTTTTGATAAGTGTTTTATACAACAGTATTCTATGATACACAGACTGGAAACAAATAAACTACGTAATGTTGCAAAGTTTTTTGCCCACTTACTTGGCATAGATGCTCTTCCATTGCATTGTCTTGCTTATATACGTCTGACAGAGGAAGATACTACTTCCTCTTTCCATTATTTTATAAAGATTCTCTTCCAGGAGCTGGCGGAGCAGCTTGGTATATTGCTGCTTAATGAAAGATTGAATGATCCAACAATGCAGGAGTCTTTTGATTCAATTTTTCCAAAGGACAATCCCAAAAATTCATGGTTTGCTATCAATTTCTTTACTTCTATTGGTCTTGGTGGTATCACTGAGAGTTTACATGAGTATTTGAAGAATATGCCAAGGCTTATAATGCAGTAGCAAAAGTCTATTCCTGAGTCAGATGAATCTACCTCTAATGACGATTCTTCTAGTTCATTAGGTTCGTCAGATTCTGAGAGTGAAACTGACAGTGAGAGCAGTAAGGAGTCACCAAGAAAGAAAAATAATTCAAAGCATGACAATGAGTATGAAAAAAAAAGAAGCAAGAAAAGGGCGAGGGCATCTGACTTGGAGGATGAAAGTGGCAGTGAAAAAATCAGAAGGAAAAAGAAAAGGAATTGCACTTTAGAAGGCCTAAGAGAAAGAACATTCATTGAAGGCCTAATAAAATGATGCAAAGAGGCTAGGGTAGTCATATAGAAGGCCTAAGAGAAAGAACATTCATTGACATTTCTTGAGAATTTCAAAGGGGAAAATAATAGTGATGGAGGACTGATATGTGACAATCATTAAAACTCATATCAATAAGGGTCAAAGCACATAGCAATGATGCCTAAGGATAGTAAATAGTAAATATCTCTGTCCACAATAGCCAAAAGAAAGCATACAAGGCAAAACATGATTCCAGCCTTCCAAAATAGAGAACAACATTATTTTCATAGTTGTAGTAGTAGTTAACTTGGCAATCATTATCAATAAATATAGTCTCCATACAATCTCAACGCATGGAAAATAAAGTATCATACAATTGCAACATCAAGATCTAAGATAGTGGACAACATGAAGGGTAAAACAAGGCACATATATTCACTCATATGATTGTTATAGTGTTATTATAATAAGGTGTTCATAGTATTATCAAAAGAGAAATTATAGGTCCAAAATTAGAGACCAATCTTAAGACACCCCTGTCTAATAAGGGAGTAAATCAATAGCTGAAATTAATTAATAAGAGGCCACAAAATAAGAAGGTATAAATAAAAGGGCTTATTTATAAGGAGAAAATAAGCATTAGAGAAGAGTTTTGCATCAACCAAGGGTAGAGATAAAGGAAAATAAACTTTTCTATACAATCCAAGGTCACCATTTCAGTGATATAAAGATAGAATAGTGCTTATGGATAGTTGACAACAATCACGAAGAATGAGAAGAAAGGATGTAAAAAAGATTGTCCTAAATCACGTTGAAGAGAACACAAAGATGTAGTCTATGTAGTAGCACAAAGGGACAAAACCAAATAAAACCTTCTTTTTCTAAGCCAAATTAGTCTATGTAGGGCATTGAATAATAAATGTCAAGAATGTTGTTATTTTAACACATAAAGACACTAAGACATATAGTCCTTAGGTCTACAAAGATCTCATCATTAATATATAGATTATTGATGCCACATTCAACAATAATAAAGTTCCAAACACATAGATGTCATCCAAACATAGATATCATGACATATAGAAGTCATCATAACAAGACATCATGAGTAGCTACAACCATAGGACTCATAATGCAATGAACATTTTCAGTCCCAAAGCTTCTTTATAGTCATAAGATCATAAAGACAATTAAATGTATAAGAAAAGGTAGTATATCAGTGAAAGTCACAATGAAAAGGGACATAAGGGTATCCAATAACATGAAGTGGATGCTTCCAAATAATGATCAGTATAGCCTACCCTAGAACTACAATCATAGCACATGAACAATGCCACATTTTCAACAAGTGTAGAGATGAAAAAATATTTGTGTGCCTTAAGAGTAGTGACATATTCATGTGCCTTAAGAGTAGTGACCCGTCACAAGTTATGCATAGAGGATCAATGCTAAGTATAGCCATGGAATGGTCATTGAAGACCTTATTCATGACAATGTCAACGAGCTTCTTGAGAGACTGAAGAAGAATTGAAGGATATCTCAAGAAACAATCTTTTGACTATTAAAAGGGATAAAATTATGGTAGAAGTCATTGTCAAAGATGCCAAAGCAAGTATCATAGTGCATCAAACTATAATGATAGTGAGACAAAGAATCACAAACAAAGACTAAAATTTTTAGTCAGAGTGATAACAGATAGAGCAAGCAACCCATAGTTGTTTCAATAGTTTGAAGAGAATTCCTTGAGAGAGAACAATGCAAGCTCAAGTTGAAGAAGGATACAAGCATCAAGGCACTTAACATAAGCTAGGTAAATAGTGATTCTAAGCCTTTGATAGTAAGAGAAACCAAAAGGAATGTTGTGACAAAGATGTATGATCAGAATAGGGCCTTCATAAGGTTCAATAGTCATGACCAACATTGTAAAAATTCATCAAAGTAGCCTTAGTATACTTCAAGGATAGTCAAAGAAGCCTATGATAGTATTGAAGGGACAGTGACAACATGTGCATCTAGTAGACAATAGCCTTTTAAAGGTCTTAGAAGTCATGTCATGGTTCCATGAAAGATGGAGATAGCTCTGTGATAAAGAGTCTCAGTCATACCCAAGTTCAAAATAAAGTTTGCAGCCTCAATAAAAAACATACATCACTGTGAACTTTTCCATAAGATATCTCTATGAATAGTCAAAAGACAATGCTCACAATATCATGACACTATCACAAATTCTACAATCATGAGAACATATATAAAGATCAAAATATTGTTTCCCATATTAGTTAAATAATAGTCTATTTGACTGTCATGGGTTGAATAGAAATATAGGTCTAAAAGGGCTTCAAGGAGCAATCATCCATAGTAATTATGCAAGATGATCATGAAGGTAATTTTCAAAATATGAGGAAGAGCGGTCCTTTCATCTTAAGATCAGTCCCTTGTTCTTTAATATTAAGCCTTCAATGCTATCACCAAAAGAGCTTAAAAGGACATTGTCATAGAGAAGAATAGTGTGTTGGATATTGCTACTGCTAGGATATGTTGTTGTCATTGATATCAACATATTCATATGTTTTGGTGTTGCACAGAGTTGTTTGGTGTTTTGGTGATTGCATTGAGTTGATCTGGTTGGTTTATTTATTTAGGATGTTGGAATACTTCATTCCTTATTGTTTCAGTGATCCAAAAGTTTACATGATCATATCATTTAATCTAGCTTGAAGTTTAGGCTTTTTGTTCAGTGGTTGGCAGAGTTTGGTATTTGATTCGATGAGCTCTGGTGTGATCATATATTTGGTTGCGTATTTGGGAGAATGTTTTGGATGTTCATGTGTATCTTCATTTTAGATGGTTCATGATTTGGTGCTTCACAAGCTTTCTTTCTAGTCTAGATTGTTGTTGTTGAGTGTTCTTGAGTTCTAGTGTGTTGATTGATGAAGATTTAAATAAGTGGTGTTGGTGCAGTTATTGTGGATGGTTCTAACGTGCTTGTTAGATATGTTTTGAGATGAAAAAGAAGAGTTAGATGGTTTTGGTTCAAAGATGATAATTTCTATTTTCAAGTAATTTGATTTGGTATATTATACTGAAACGTGATTTCATAACTAACATTTCAACTTCTATATAACTAGTTCTATAGCCCAATTTTCTTGCCTGTGAAGAAAGACCATGTCAGACAATATCAACGAACAACAAAATAAGGAGACAATTGCTAGATTGTGGTCTAACTTGAAAAGAAAAGGTGATGGAAAATATTATTGTCCATGCAAAATTTGTAAGGGGTTAAAGACTAGAAGACTTCTAATCAAAACAACGAAGAAACATTGTAGGCTACATGGTCACATTGAAGGTGGACATGGTTATCATCCATTGGTAATTTTTTCATTATATCGTTTTAACAATTTATATACATAATAAATCACGTGATGATGAGATCATGATCACAGTTTATTTATGTTTATCAATTTTATATAGGTTGAGAACCCCAGAGCACATGGTATGGATCAACACAACCCTGAGAATATGGTTTTCAAAGTGGATGAACATGGAGGTGTGAATATCAAAGCTGAAGATAATGATCCCATGGAAGATGATGATCATGAGCCAGAAAACACAATTGAAGATGATGGTACAAATACATTGATCCATGACTCATTTAGTACTCATGCATCTGATCATGATGATGAAGATGACCTTGATGTTGTTCATGATGCCCCTCTACTTGAGAAGGCATCTGACGCCCTTTACGAAGGCTAGCACGCAACTCTTCTCTTCGTTGTATTGTTGTTGATGAACTTGAAGGTTATGAATGGTTTATCCAACATAACAATGTCACGTATGTTAAGGTATGTCATATATGTCATAATAAACTGTAAATCATGTTGTACCATTAATATTATTTATATTAACAAATTATATTTTTTTGTTGTAGATTGATAGGTGAGTTTTTGGTACAACCATCAAATATTCTACCTCGCTCATACCGAGAATTATCTTTCGTTATGAAAGATATTGGAATGGAGTATCAAGCAATAGATGTTTGTCCCAATGATCATATTATATATCACAAACAACATGAATTTCACCCTGAATGTCATATCAGTAGATATCGAACAGATCAAATAACAAAAAGGGTTCCTTGCAAGGTTCTTCGCTATATTCCCATTATTCCACGTATGCAACGATTATTCAAGTGCACTAGCTTGGCACAATTTATGGATTACCATGCACGCAATAGAAGTCAAGATGACATTATTCGAATGCCTACAGATGGTTCAGCATTTATGGACATAGAGGAAAAGTGGCCACACTTTAAAGAAGAACCTCGTAATCTCAAGATTTCATTGGCAGCGGACGGTGTCAATCCATTTGGAGAGATGAGATCTGTTTACTCAGTGTGGCCTTTTTTTGTTATCAACAATAACATTCCTCCATGGATGTCAATAAAGAGGGAGCACATAATGTTGGCAATGATTGTTGTAGGTATTTTATCATTTAAATATAGTCGTCTAAATTTAATTATAAATATTGCAGTAAAATTGTCATAATAATTATGTAATGTTTTTGTTCATTAGATTAGGTAAGTACCAAGTTAAAGATATGAATGTATATATCAAGCCTCTTATCGACGAGTTGCTGGAGTTATGGAATGGTGTCACTATGTATGATGTCTCTAGACCAATAGGACAAAGACAATTTCAATTCCATGCGATGCTTCTATGGAAAATACACGATGCCCCGGGGCTAACACATTTTTGTGGTACGTTATAGTGTTTAAGTTGTGCATGAAAATTATAATTCAAAAAATTATCATATTTAATCCAATTAGACATTATCTTGTAGGTCTTCAAACAAAGGGAAAATTTGCATGTCCTGTTTGTGGTCCAAAGATGAAATCTCGTCATTCAAAAAGTTTAGGAAAGCAGGTGTTTGATGAGTATAGGCACTTTCTCCACAAAAATCATAAGTATCAAAATACTAAAAAACATCTTTTCAATGGGAAAGAACAGAATACATCAAAGCAACAAAGAATGACACCTCACCTGTGGAAGTTGGAATATAATAGAATTAATCGTCAAGGTAATGCCATTCCATCTATTGGTTTGTCATAAAACATCTTTTCTATTTTGTTTTGTTTACTGATGATGTGATTGATGATCATGAAGGTCGTGAAGGCATAAATGACTGCCTTCCTAAGGGACTAAAAAGTTATCCCTGACAATTTAGTGGGTTGCCCTATTACAAGCAGTTACAAATTGTTCATTTGTTTGATAGTATGCATATTGGAAAGAATATAATAGAGACAATATGGAATATATTAGATGGAAGGCGTGACAAAGAAAAAAATGTCAAAATATGTAGTGACATTCAGGATTCCAATCATGCAATGATAAATGTCATTCAATCAAATAGCCATGGAGACCAGATTAATATAAGTGAGCTTCCTTGGTTATTAACGGACCAGCAAAGCAATGCTATAAAATAAGTCATATGAAAAAATCAATTTCCCACAGGATTTGCTGCGAACATAAACAATCTCATATCAAAGAAAAGTGAATTTGGGCTAGGGATGAAAATGAATGATTGACATACCTTCATTAAGGTAATTCATGTTCTTGTGTTTTTAGTATGTACTTAAGTACTGCGCATACGTGTACTTTTCATTGTATTATGTTACAAAAAAATGAAAAGATAATTTTATAATTGTTGCAGTACGTTATACCTCTATCTCTCCCAGACGACTTCGACAATAATGTCAAGCAAGTCATATATGATCTTGGAAAATACATGAGGTAAGTAGTGACATTTGTTCAGTTCGTTGTATAGATATTATATTTGCGATTTGTTTTACTTGTTATGTAATATATTTTTTTGTGTCTTGAATACCTTGTAGGTGGTTGTCATGTAAAGAAATCCATAAAGACGATATAAAATATTGGAAGAGAAAAATTCCTCATTTAATGTGTGAAATGCAAAAGTGTCTACCTCCATCTTTTTTCAATGCACAAGAACACTACCTCATACACCAAGTTGAGGAGATTGAATTGTGTGGACCTGTACACACTAGGTCAATGTGGATGGTTGAGAGGCACTTGAAATTTTTGAAGGCTTTGGTTTGACAAAGAGAACATCCTGAGGGTTCTATGGTGGAGGGATATATGGTATACCAGACTATTGTGTACATTTCTGAATATCTTCCTAAGTTTGCAGCAAAGATCCACGTGGATCGCATTTGGGATCCCAACACCATTAACAAATTCGAAGTGGAGTACTTGACAGGGAAAGGTAGATTGAGGAAAGTGAGAGGTAATTATAAGATGTTATTGTAGTTAATTAATTCTTAATCTCCAAAATAAATCGATTGTAAGAAGCCTATTTATTTTTTGTACAATTGGTCGAGAGTGGGATGCACTACATTTGTATATTGCAAACAATCTTGACTGGATGACGGTATGGATTGAACATTGTCAACATTCTAGACGCATGTTAACATGGGAAGGTGTGGTTTCATTGGTTAAAGAAGCACATTGTAATGGAGATTCCAATGTTACGCAAAGGGAAATTGATTTAGCATATGGTTTAAGAGATAAACAGGTACATATAAACTTATTAATCACCCATATGTTTATCAACTCACAATGCAATAAATTTTACATGTTTGACATATCGCAAGTCAAACACCACAACGCTATGTGCTGCAATGGTCATAAATTTTGCATTAAAAAGTCGGATGACACGAAGAAAACTTGTGATTCTGGCATCACTGCAGTCTTTGAGGTGACAAATATTTCATCGAGAAATGACATACATCCTCAACAGTCTGAAAATCGATACTATGGCATTTTGGATGATATACTTGAGTGTTACTTTAATTCCTTCAAATTAGTTTTGTTTTTCGTCAAATGGTATAGGCTACGATTGAATAAAAATGATCCTGATAGAACTGCTATTGAACATGATAATGGTTTTATAATGCTAAATACAAGGTCATTTGAACTAGTTGGGGATGAGCCCTATGTTCTTCCAAGCCAATGTGAGCAAGTATTTTACTCAGAGGTTCCACATAAACCGGGTTGGTCATTTGTTGTTAGACATGATCCAAGAGGAAGACTGATAAAGTATAATGTGATGGAAGAAGAAGATACCGAAGAAGTAGAAGATGAAGTGGATGATGATCACGATTGACAGTTTCTCAATAATGATGAAGAAGAACAAGAAAAAGAAGAAGAAGATGATGATGATGATGATGGTGATGGTGATGGTGATGGTGATGGTGATGGTGATGGTGATGGTGAAGGTGATGGTGATGATGGTGATGGTGATGGTGAAGATGATGATGATGATGATGATGATGATGATGATGATGATGATGATGATGATGATGATGATGATGATGATGATGATGATGATGATTATGATGATGATGATGATGATGTTGTCGATGATGACCTTGATGTTCATGATGATGAAGAATGAAATGTATGAGGTATGCAATTAGTATATTATCTATTTAATATTGACTTCTTGATAGAATTTTTTTTACATAATTAATTCATTAGGTTTTGAATTCTAATGCCATTACATAATTAATTCATGATGCACCTTTTAATATGGAGATGGAGATAGGGAGAGTGACTATTTATGTGACATTTTTTAAACTGTGTTTATTTATGGAAATTGGATTGTTTATTATCTATGTGATGGATGGTGATTTATGATACATATGTGATGGATTACATGTTTATGATGACACATGATATTTGATGCTAATTGTGATGCTCAATTACATATATGATGACACATCATGTGATGCTTCTGATGCTTATGATACGTATGTATTTATTGTTTATCAACTTACAAATGTAGTAATGCTTATGATGCTCAATTGATGGTGATGATTTCAGGTATAGTCCCTGTGTGATGTTGTCACCCTTGGTGGGAACAGGTCGTTGACTATAGACATTGTCAACCATTTAGTTGAGGATTCCGCATAGTCTACATAAAGTAAAGGTAAGGAATTAAAAAATTTACAATGATTTTGATGACAACATCTTTTTATTATTTAATACTCTTTTTGTCTACAAAGTTCATGTTGTTCATGTTGTGTACTATGTAATTTTTAGCTAACATAAGATAATTGAATTACATTGTACAGGACCCTAAACCCCTTTGACGAGGATCCTGCACAGTCTCATGGATGGACAGGTATAACTAGTCAATACACCCTATAGAAACAGTTTATTTTTTTAAAATTACTTGGAAAACAAACTTCCTTAGTTTTTCAAACCTCGACATTAGCAGCAAATCTAATATAGTTATCAACACTTGAGGCCCCAGTTGGACTTATTCCAATTTTCATCCCAAAATCAACTTTAGGGATGACTTCTTCATCAACATTACCCTCATTTGCAAAATTTCTCTCTCATTACCAATTAACTCTCTCATTTCATAGAGTGCAGGTACCCCCAAATAGGTATTTGTCAAATCTGTCTTCATTGAGTGAGGAAAATACAGGAATAGAAAATGAAAGTGACGCATGTAGTAGGTCTACAATAGGGAGATCAACAAGAGGTCAAAAGATTAGAAGAAAATTCAATAAACGCATGAAATTTTTCCTTGCTCAAGGGGGGTCATGTTCTTATGATGATGAGACCAAAGGCGACATTGAGGTGCCACTAAAGTACAAAAATCTCCAGAAACAATGGGTTCCCAAGGAACTTCCTCCAATAAACACTGATTTTTGTGTTAACGATAGGATATATCGCATAACACCTTCGTCGTTACATGGTTTAGGCATATTTTCCATGGACGGCATAAAGGTTTGTTACAATAGAGTTGTTGAATTGATGGAGTTTGTTGGACCTTGTTACAATTACAATAATTGGATGTAGATTGTTAAATATAAAAAAAGTATGTGTAGGTATGCACTGTCAGCAAATTATATACAATAGAAAGATAATGATCAAAGTAAACGAGTGGCTGTATACATTGATGGTCGACCAAAAGCAATAGGGAATATTGTAGGTTTTATAAATAGTACACGACCTGGGTCAACTAATAAACAACCCAATTGCATATTTGAGGATTGCGAGGGAAATCATGTATTTGTATGTGCGATAAAATTAATAAGTGTAGGCGAAGAGCTTCTAATTGATTACAGTTTGAATCATATAGATACAAACAAAGTTAATATTTATGGGGGTGGTACATACTATATACCATTTAAATTAACCAACCTCCAATTAATGAATCCAATATACCATTTTATTATGAATTTTTTTGATAAGTCTATTGGTTTAATTTCGCTAACGTTTTTTATATTTTTTCTTTGTCACAGGCCGACATGGATCCATCACATATCACAGACAGGGATGTAGCTTGCGACACTTCTACTGAGCAGGTAAACCTCATTGTAATTGTACAAATTAGATAGAAGCAAACTGTTACATTATTACATTCTTTTTTTTAGTGATTTATACTAATTTTGTAATTGTTAATGATATTCTTGACACATACGGATGTTCGGGGAAAGGGAAAGGGAGTTGCAGTACCTGAGCACCTTTCTAGGGATGTGGAATCATTAGGGTTAAGCGATGATGACCCTAAAGATCCCACACACCTTATGAAATTCTTTAAAATGCCTCTTAGAAAAATTAGAAAAGAGATTGTTTCTTTGGCAGTCGTGCATCCTATTACTGATGAGATATGAGAGAGGGTGGAATTATTGCTTCGGACAACAAAAAACTTGCAAGTAAGCAGTAATGAAAGCTTTAATTATAACAAAAGTTCAATAATGGTTTATATTTTATTCTCTTTTATGTCATTAACTAAAATATGTACGTATTATTTTTATAGCAATTTATCCGCCCTCATGAAAGTCGTTCCCATGATTAGGGTGTCGCAGGATCTTTAGGTGATGACGATTTTCTTGTATTATTACTTGCTCGGCTTATCACTCTGAGTACCCAAAAACATCATACTTGATACTGTCAATTTTCAAAATAAAGGTTCATCCTTGTTTACAATTCTTGCACTTTTCATATATTTAATGTTTGATATATTTAATGTATTATTCTTTAGGTGTTGTCAATGTTACTATGCAAATGTCGTCACTGCCTCATCAGAGGTTACCCTCACCTGTATTGTCGACTGTAATGTCGGCAATACGTAGCATGCAAACATCCTCTAGTGCACGTCATATTGGCCTGCCCACTGTTGGTAGATCCCCCTTTTTCTCTATCTTTTGTCATGTGTTTATTTCCCTTCAAGCGTTCTTTCTTGAATTCTAATGCCATTTCATAGTGGATTCATTTTTTGTAGGAGGAGATGCACATGAGGATGTGCCAAAGGCGACTACTGCTGATAACATACCATCATTTCCTGGATCTTCTTGTATTACTAGTACAGGAACGTTGCAGGCCACATTGGTGGTGAGCGACGAAGAAATGATTCCCTTAAAGATACAAAAGGTTTCAGGTACTTTAAAATTATTATTATATATACTCTAATTGTAATTTACTTTATGATCACTCATTTTGGACTAATGATCCCATGAATTTTTTGCAGGCAGTGATATTTTCTATAAACATCTTAGTGACATTGGATTGCAGATATTTGGGCCCACCATATGTAAAAGGTGGTACATCATATGTGAACTAACCCTAATCGACTATTTTGATTTCATATCATTGCTAGAATAGTTTTCCTTTGATCCATTTCTTGAAGTGTAATAAATGTAGCTTCAATTCATTTATGAATCTAACAGGTTTGTTTTTGCTTTAAAAGGTGGAATGACCAAGAAAAAAGGTTAAAAGATGAATTGACAAACCAAATGGTTGAGTGGTTTGGAAATGACACCTTTGACAAAAGCAAGCTCCTTGAAAAAGCTGGCACATATCTAAAGTATGTGAGGGACCAATATAGGACCCATTTGGAGAGGAACCTAAAGTACGAGCGTCCCCCCATGATTCCAGAGAGGGAGTGGAAGGACTTGATTCTGGATGCCAAGGAGAGAATTGAAAGGAAAAAAGGAAATACACCACTAGACGCTAGAAGAAGGTATGGGATACTATTAATATTGTAATTATGTACTAATTAATTACCCTTTATATTTATATAATCTAACATATTTCAAACTTTTTATAGACTGAGTGACACATCAAAGGCAACCAAGGCAAGGCAAGAAAAGCACGGGCAACACAAACTTGGCTTTGGTGGTTACATGAAACGTGTTGCACGAATTGTAAATATCTCATGTAAAAAAAATATTACATCAAAATATTAATAAATTGCAAACATTTTTTTTTATCAAACAATGCAAGCAAAATTCACAGTACCAAGCAAAAATGCAGGGCTCTGAATTCAATAGAGCGCCCACAGAATATGACAAGAAAATTGCCTACCAGCAAGGCTATTCAGCCATGGCTAATCGGCTACGAGAATTGAGTGGGCATACACAACATTCGAGTGCATCCGTCACATAGGTAAATATGCTAAATGGAAGTTGTTTCAAATTGAATACTTTACCAATAATCTAATTGATGTTGAGTTCCAACATAAAGTGACTATATTTGTTTTAAATAAGCAAGCAATGATAACAATGTGCATGTCATTGGAATGCAACCTGCTAATCATGAAACACCACCTACACATGAAGGTTCAGATGTGCATCCTAGTAGTGGAGGTATTCATTTGCTATTCATATTTATTTATTTAGCTATTAATACAATTAAACATCTTAATTTGTAATTAGAGTAGTAATTAATGTAGCCTTTTTTGTTAATATTTTAGAGCATGTAGTCGGTGGTGAGCAAGTGGAGCATGATCTGGGTACACAAAATCAAGAACGTGATGTTCCCCACTCAGGTAAAGAGGACCACAGTTATTGCTTTAAACAAATATAATTGCAATTTATGTTCAGCATTAATGTAACCTTTAGTATTTCAACTCTAGATGATCTAGAGGGTGTTCAACATGTTGAGGTTGAGGCTACACAAAATGATGTGGCCCCATCAGGTAAAGAGCACAACAATTATGTTCTCTAAATTAATGAAATACTTGTAACAATAATATTTTTTAAAAAAATTTAACCCATTTCTTTGTTATTGCAGAGCACCCCCCTTCGCTTCAGTCTCCTCATCCTCAGTATAGGACTAGGCATACATCAAGATCACGAGCAGTTGGCAGAAAATCTACAGAGGGATGAAATGATGAAGAAATCGATGTTCCACTTAGTCTTTTCATAGCTTCAAAGAAAAAACAAAGAAATAAATGATTGTAATCTAACTTATTTAATAATGACTGATTTTTATGTGTTAGTGAATGTAATTATGTGCTAATTAATGGTTATATATGATATGTGTTAATTAATATTGATGAATGTTGCATGTTAATTAATGTTAATCAATGTTATGTGTTAATGAACGTTATGTGATATTAATGGATGAATTCTATATTTTATTAATGGTAGAAAGAATGAATGAATTATGAATGTTATAAGATGTTAACGGGGAATTTAGAGTGATGTTGGGGGGGGAGGGGCCAAATGAGCTTCCACCTTCACGTGGTTGGCCCTGTTAACTAGAGAAAGCTAAACTATTCTCGAAACCAAGCGAAGCTCAACAAGATAACACACTTTTCAATATTTCATTATGTTGCACAGTTAATCTTATTGAATAATGTATATTGAATCTTAATTGTAGGGTCCAACAGAGCCAACACGAACAACAACACCACAAGTTGCTGGGTATAATGAACTCCCATATTGTCTTATTTGTACATGAACAATATGAGTTGCTTCTAGTGTTGATATCCAAGGCGGGACTGCAAAAGTTATGAATATGCCTCATCCTTGTAAGTTTTTTTATTACTTGTAAGTAATGAATATGCCTCATCCTTGTAAGTTTTTTTATTACTTGTAAGTCATGAATATTGCTCTTTAGTTTATTAAAATCATTTCAATGAATGCAAATCTTGATTATTATAAAGTGATATCTGCACTATCAATTCCAAATTGAAACCCTTTCAGTGCATGCATGTTGTTTGCCAAAATGCCATCTCAAAAGTATCAGCAAACAAACATTAGCATTCACAAAATCAAGAAAGACAAACTGAAAATTAGCAGTAGAGCATTCAAGTAAACTGTTTGTCAAGAAGCATAGTTGAAAAGGTGCAAAAGAAATTGGTTTCAAAACAGGGGTAGACCATTACAAATTGGCAACTTGGCATCACTTCTCTTCTTACTTATCCTCAACCCTCTTGCTCTGCACTCTCACTTTTTCACCTGGCACCTGCAACTCTCACATTCACAGTTGTTAGCTTCTTTCTCTTTGTTTTTGTGAGTTGAAACAAAAATATGAGGCAGTATTATAAAGTTGGTGGGGTTTGGGTGGGGCCCATAGGTTGTGACAGTTTAACCTTGGGCATGGAGTTTGAAAAAAAGTTTTGATTTTTTTTTAAATCACTTATGGGTTGTTGGAATGGTCAAGAGGCTCTTGGGAGTCCCTCAAACATCTCAAGGATGTACTAGAGATGTCTCAAAGATGATGGCATTGGATTGCACTGGGGTAGTAGGGGGACGTCCCATTCAAGTCCCTATATTCTGAAGGTGTCCCCATTTCAAAAACAAACAGTTTTGGGGGAGGAAATATCCTTGTGGAAACAGGAACCCAGTGAAGACATTAAGAGGGCATGAAGGCACAACCAAGGGCCATTGAGTAGAAGGCAAAGGAAAAATCTTGGAAACAAGAGGAGGAGCACTTGGATAAGAAGGTAGGGAAAATAGCAGTCTGACCAATAGAGAAGCTGAAATCTGAGGGCAAACTACCAAAGATAGCAAGAAACTCTCCAACCAAAGCAGGGCAGACAAAACCAACAATCTCTACTTAGGGAGGAGCTCTAGACCCCAAATCTGAAGAAAGAAATAGAGCTAAAGTAAGTGAATTGGATAACAACAAGAATGTAAAGTGCACCCCTAATTTGCTAATGCTCAAAATTAAATGAAAATCTTTAATGAATACAAAAAACTATATACATATGCAAGCGCACCATGAGATGGTCCAGCTCTCTAGTCTCACTCTACGACTAAGCTCATGCCATATCTAAATCAAAGACATCTCAAATACATCATCGATGGAAAGCTGCAAAATGCCATTTTCATACATAAGCAAGACATACACAATTGGGCACAATCACCACGAGAACGGTAAAAAGTGTGTTTGAGATCATTGTCCTAATTGTGGTGTGGTCATGAAGAGATCACCGTAAATTTGTCAACCTTCAAGGTTAACAAATGAAGGTTGACAAATTTATGGTGATCTCTTCGTGACCACACCACAATTAGGACAATGATCTCAAACACACTTTTTACCGTTCTCTTGGTGATTGTGCCCAATTGTGTATGTCTTGCTTATGTATGAAAATGGCATTTTGCAGCTTTCCACCGACGATGTATTTAAGATGTCTTTGATTTAGATATGGCATGATCTTAGTCATAGAGTGAGACTAGGGAGTTGGACCATCTCAACCATGGTGCGCCTGATCATATTAGCTTGAAACCATGCGCCTCATATTAGCCTCAAACCTATGCCCCTACTGGTAGGTGGTGGGGATAGAATATCATTCGCTGTACATATCAATGACTGGACAATAATAATTGTTTTTGATGAAAATTATCATCATTGGAATTACGACGAAGACCAAGCTTTTGACCAACGATGTAATCAGTGGACATACAGCGTTCTCATCGGTGAAATATACTGGAGTCGTCGTTGTAGCATAGGAAATAGGAAATCATCACAAGCATTATAAACATAATCATTAGCTCAATCACAAAAACTCATTGCAATGATCTATCCTAAACAACACTCAATAGAGACATGAAATAAAAACATTCAAAACTACAAATTAAGCAAACCAAAGGTATGATTTGAATGCTCCTTCATGCGGCTCCATTGTTCTTCTTTCCTCTTCAAATAGTTTGGTTGTGGATCTCACCTACAAGTGCACACACACAATTGAAAGCAAGTAGACGAGATTTTTGATCAAGAGTACTAGAAATGTGATTGACTAGAAATTCGATAGTCTGATTACCAATTCAGAATCAAGGGGTTTGATTGAAGAAATTCATCCAATTTATAGAGGAATTGGAGAGATGACAAGATTAGCATGATTCAATTCAAATGGAAATTGCAAATCAATTATGTCAATTATGACAAATTATGCACTTTCTATGCAAAATTTGTTGATTGATAATTTATGACAAATTATGACAAACTTTTATGTCAAAAATTGATTGATTGTCAATTATGACAAATTGACATGTCATTTCCATGAATTTAGGAGAGAAATAGGAGGAAATTGAAATTAGGAATTAGAAAATTAGGAAATTAGAGAATTAGGAAATTGATGGAAATTAGAAATTAGGTAAATTAATTAATAATTTGTCATTTATTAATTAATTCACAAAGAGGAATAATTAGCCAATTAAATGAACATTTAATTGCAATGAGAAGACTTAGGATAAATAAACAATTTATTAATCCTAAAGGAAGAAATGACACACAAGGTTAAATGATAAAATCACGAAACCCTAGAAGATGAATTAGGTCTTGATGAAAGATAATTGACTCGGTCATGATTTGATTTTGGATTGATAAATGACCAATGCGATAAATGATTTTGATTGATAAATGCGCCAATTGACGAGGAACAATGACAAATTGATCCAAATTGACATAATTGAGACAGACAATGATCGATGGCAAATTAATCGCCAAATGACAAAATTGACAAGAGGACAAGGATTGATGACAAAATAGTTTGCAAAATGACAATATTGAAAATGACCACGATCAATGACGAATTGATCGCAAAATGACAAGATTGAACATGACAACGACCGATGACAAATCAATCGTTAAAATGACAAGATTGAAAATGATAAGGATTGATGATAAATCGACAAGATTGATAAGAGTACAACGATCGATGACAAATCGATCGCAAGATTGATAGGAGGACAAAACCCTAATTAGGATTGACAATGTCCAAAATGATGACAAATAAGCATGCACATTGATGCAATAAGATAAGATCGATTAAAATCATGACTGGATAGTGTTGTCGACAAGACCAAATTCGAGAGCGAGATGAATGAAGAATGTAGAAGAATGACTCGATGTTCGCAAATGATAAAGACCAAGTACGAATCATAGGAGAAATGTTAACGCGATGCAAAAACCTAAAATGAGGCAATGCGCAAATGTTAAAGTATGACTCCGCAAGCGTTGACCATTTTTAGGTGTCTACATTTTGCCCCTCTTTGAGACAGAGTGATTTTAAGCGTTGTTTCAAAGAACAATAATGAAAATGCCCCAGACAATGATAATGACATATGCATGCCCCCTCGAGGAATTGGCCGGAAACGTGCAGAAAAGAGGCCAATTGATCGATAAAAATGATAGGATCGAACGGACTGACAATCGGAGATCGGATGCATGAAGGACAAGCAATGGAAGATGCAAAAGACCGCGACCAACATAAGATGGAGAGGGTGCACGTCCATCTATGCACTGACAAAGATCTATAAATGAGACCAAGAGAGTGACAATTTGCTCATTTGCACTAGACAAAGAGAAGGATTTGTTGCTCTGGACAAGGACACTTGCAGATAGATGGTGAACATTCCAATGGCGGATCACCTCGGTGAACGTGTATGCACATTCAGACGACTGGACGATGCAGGAGCAGCGGTATGGATCTCAAAAACCCATGTTTTCAATTTGATGAATTTTGATTGCTTGCGGGACATTGCGGGGCCCACAGGGGATGCATAAGAGGACTCCTGCGCTTGTGTAGGGCGAATCCTGTGCTTGTGTGGGGTCTTCTGCGCTTGTGTAGGGAGACACAGGTGCAGGTTACCTGACACAGGCGCAGGTTACCTGACACAGGCGCAATTGTGCAATGCAAACCCTAATTTTGGTCAAAATGACATGCAAAGGATCCGGAAAAAGGGGACAAGGGTAGGATAGGTCAGATTAGATGAAAAACACCCTGATTGGACATGAAAATGAGGAAATGCAACCCGTAGGGACAAACCCTAAAACTGACAAAATTTGCCCCAATTGTGATGCAGAGTCGATAGTATCTGTTGATCACACGAGAGAACCGACCAGATTGCTTCATGCTACGACATAGACTCAGGAGCACAGAGAGAGATACCTTAGCAGGACTTGGGAAATACTATGTCACATTCATTCCCGAAATTAGGGCAAACACAGGACTGCTTACCGCATTGGCAGAGCGATGGCATTCAGAGACTTCCTCATTCCATCTGGCAACTGGAGAGGCGACGGTGACACTGGAGGATGTATGGCGTATCCTCCGCATTTTGATTCATGGAGAGATGGTAGAGTATGACCCAGTGACAGGGAGAGATGCATTGTGCAGATTGTTTGAGTGTGACACAGATGATCTGGACATCGTCGAGAGGGAGATTGGCTGGGAGACTATGGCATCGGAGTATGATCGACGATACATGGTGATAGCTGTGGTGATAGCATGTCTACTAGCAGGAGACAGACAAGGACATGGATTCCCTATTGGATGGGGAAGAGTGCTGGAGCAGATGGCGACAAAGGGGACGGTGTACGCATGGGGACCATGTGTACTGGCTATGCTCTATTTTCAGCTGCATCAGATAGCTTATCAGGGAGTGCAGACTTTGAGCTGTGGAGTTACACTGCTACAGGTATGGGCATTTGAACACATAGCCATATGTCGACCGATTACAGATAGACAGGTAGTACCACACCAACCATATGTGTACTGCTATGGGGGAGCACTGAGATAGGGTCCTTTTGGATATATATTATACTGGCGACATGAGCTAGACCGACTGAGAGAGTTCACATGGAGGCCATATCGTGATTGCCCGGGATGGTCAGATGACAGTGAGGAGTTACCATATTGTAGACAGGAGAGGTACCTGATTGGGTGACCAGTGAATCGCCAGAGAGTGATTGAGATGTACCTGCTAGAGAGAGTCAGACGACAGTTTGGAGAGAGGCAGGATGTACCTAGGAGGACTGCGCACTTTGCCCGATCTCACAGAGAGACGAGTCAGTGGGGGAGTATGATTCAGCCACACACAGCATATGTGGACTTCTCACAGCTACAACAGAGACAGTGGGATTGGAGATCAGATGTGGTGGACGCTAGGACGACAGATGAGTATGATAGATGGTTTGCACAACAACAGCCAGTGCCATTGACAGATCCGGATATTCCAGTGCCGAGGAGACAGGAAGACTTCCCACTCACAGGAGAGGAGGAGGGAGATGATGAGGACGAGGAGGAGGATGAGGGTGGGGACGAGGATGAGGGGGATGACGAGGACGGAGATGAGGATGGTGGGGATGATGAGGATGAGCTAGATTCAGGCGAGCATGAGGCATGGTAGGATATACCCATAGAGCCAGAGACAGCTAGGACAGAGGAGATGGAGATGTGCAGGGCTACCATAGCGAGCCAGCAGGATCATATTGCGACATTAGAGAGACAGCAGGACTAGTTCAGAGCGGAGATAGCCAGACTCACAGTGGCTCGAGATACAGCTATTGCTCAGGCACAGCGAGAGGAACAAAGAGTCACTGAGTATATTGGGTCGATTCGGGATGCCAGTGTACGGGAGCTAGGACAGATGCTGGTAGAGACCGGAGAGGAGATACGCCATTGGAGGACACTATATGAGAGTGCAGTTCCACTAGAGCAGAGAGCACCTTCATATTGGGCACGATCGAGGACATAGAGCAGGGCACGCTCTCGGAGGTCATTGAGTAGCATGGGGGTGAGTGGACCTATGAGACCACCACAACCAGGACCAGGAGGGACATCATCCATGAGACATGGCAAGGATGAGGAGGACAGAGGGAGCACCCAGTGACAGAGGCATGTGCTCCTTACGATAGACAGTAGACATTATGTAGTTTAACATTTTGTAGTCAGCCTGCAGGCCATACTTAGGACAGACAGTCCGATTTTGTACTCCGATATTTATTGTGGCAGATGATATGATATGCATCGATATGATGAGATGCAAATGATTTATGTGATTTTCCATGTATGGATGACTTATGCACTGTTTATGTACCTTTGTGGAATATGTATGGATATATTTTTGTTTATGCGCTTTTGATGCATTGATAGTATGAAATGGATAAAATGCTTGATATGATGTTGGATGTAATGCAAATGTACTAACCAAATGGATGCAGGATGCAGTATGTATGGTTGGAAATCGGAGCACTAGACCGAACTGACCAGCCGACCGGACGGAAAAAATGTTAGTAAGAAGAAAATGAAATAGAGAATAGTTAGAGATGAAGAAAAACTTGCTTTCAATAATGCACTTTGTAGGTGAGAACCTTTATTTTAATGTAGCAAAATGGATGCGTAGCATCATGGCATTGAAGGCCAGAGCTGAAATGCAACCCCCTTTTTTTTTTTGCAAAAGACAGACACATCATAGACAAACAACAATCACAATCAAAAGAAAAGGGACCATGAACCATCCCGGTCACTCTAAATCACTTAGTGACATCATTGAGCAACATAGAAACATGATCGAAGATAAATCAATAAAAAGGTAAGATGCACAAATTCTAACAAATCAAACAAACACCTTGATCTTCGTTGTCAAAAGTTGAATGTGCTGATAGGACGATCATGCTGTCTGGTTTCAGGACATGTGGTACCCCGTCTAAGACAGGACACAGTCTGGTTTCGAGTATACCACACCCTGTATAGGACCCATGATAGTGTGCCAAGGATGAATGATTTTGAGGGTGATTGATATGACAATGTTGATCAGTTTGAATGTCTGGTTTGATTGAAAAGTTCATCTGTTAATGCGTGATTTCATTTAAAGCACAGTGTGTGATTACGTGTCATTGGATGTATGCTCAGTGATTTGTCTTATGCACAAAAGGGGATATTTATTGACAAAATGCTTGTGTTTTTGGATTTTAATGTTTTGAAATGTTTTTGTGTTCATTTTTTTCAGGACTTTATTTGATTTTTTTGTTTTTATTTCAGGACATTTTTCAATTTTTATGATTGTTTTTTCAGGACATTTTTAAATGTTTTTTTTTTTGAAGATTTTTTCAGGACATTATTTGATTTTTATGATCTTTTTTCAGGACATTTTCCAATTTTTATGATTATTTTTTCAGGACATTTTTCAAATTTTTTATGATCTTTTTTTTTTTCAGGACATTTTTCAATTTTTATGATTTTGCCCCCAGTGTCTAGCAAGGAAAGGAATATGACATGTGAATAAATAGGCTTTCTGAAATGTTGGTGGATAGAGGGAAGACAAAGGCCTTTTATTATGGAGACAACACAGATGCAATTTTCAAGGGCTATGGCGTGATGGGACAAGAGACTAGATATGACAATGTAAAGCAGTGACGTGGCATGAGGGACATGTCAAGAGGTTTTTGAAAAATATGTTTTGCATTTCATGTCCTTATGTCAGATCAAGATCAAGGAATGAAAAAGAGTGCATGGATAGTGATAAGATATGGATAGGATAAGCAAGACCAAGAATGGATAAGGGACATGGACTGAAGGTCGGGATAGGATACGAGATAGTGGCAGAAAGTTGCAATAAGCTAGGGAATATGGATGAAAGGTTATAATAAGCAAATGGATAAATGACCAAAAGCTATGATAGACTGAAAGCTGCAAACAAGATATATGATGCTCATGACGATCCTCAGCCTTGTCAAGATCAAAGGTGGAAAGGGAAAATGGACATGAGGGATGATAGGACAAGGAAGGGTAATAGGACATGAAGGAGTATGACATGGTATGATAGGATAATGAAGGGCAATAGGATATGAAGGAGTATGACATGGGTTGGATAGGATAATGGAACAATGAAGGACAAAAGGATATGATAGGATAAAACCTGCCCCCAAGTGTGGTGTGCAAGAAGTTCATAAATTATGCATGACGCTTGTTTGCCAATTTTTCATCATAGTACTTGCCCAAGGCGCCTGTTTGCCAGGTTTTCACCAGTGGACGAATTATTTTTCTTTACTTTTTTTCTGTTGTCTTTTTTTTTCACTTTTTTTTTTTTGTATTTTGAATTTTTTTTTTTCAATTTTGACTTTTTCAATAGAAGATGGACACACGATAGGGGATGGAAGGACTCAAGCGTCTTTTTTTTTGGATAGTAGCCTTGAAAAAAAATGGACCATGACCTTTAAAAGTATGCTCAAAGACGTTGGTAGGATAAGGACATGGAAAATAAGATGAAACTAAGGCAAGGATTTATGCAAAGGATTGGACCAAAGGGATCAAAGGATGGAAAATATGCATTGGATAATGGATAGGGTATTGGAAGAATTGGGCTTCAGTGGATGGAAATGTTGGCAAGGTCAACATTGGCACACACCTTGAGGGGTGATGGACTGATGGAGGAAAGACGTATTTTGGAGAATGAGATTTTGACAAAGGAACGACTATGGATTTTGGGACATAAGGGCCCAAAATGGATGAAGAAGGTGATGGAGGAATAGATTTGAGAGGTTTGGATGGAGGAATAGCAACTTTGGATGCCAATTTTGATGTTTCTTTAGGCTTTTGTGCTTCAAGGATCTGCTTAGGGATCCACATGGTTTTTGATTTTTCATGCTTTTGTGGTTCCTTGGAGTGCATTTCTTGCACAAGGGATTTAGGAACCCATATATATTTTGACTTTTCTTTATTTTGCTCGGTGGGCCTTTGTGGCCTTTTGGATATTTCTTTTTCTTTATAGATCATATTGTTCTTTGTTTTGACATGTCGATTATATTGGACATGTTGATCCTTGAATACATGTGGATTTCTAGACTTATGACTTTTATACTTGGCATCCAAATTTCTTGGAGAGGGAAAGGAATGCATGGATGGATATGAATGAAATGGAGTTCTTTTGGATTGATGAAATTTACTCAAGGATGTGTGCCTTTGCTGACCTTGCATAAAGGAGGAAGGGATATAAGGACCTAAGATGGATGGAAGGTATGATGGGGAAGGTGGACATTTGGATTTTGACTTTGAAGGGATACCAGCGCCTTGAGTGTGAGCTCTGTAGACATGACCCCTAAGATCTTCTTTAACATGGAGGAGTTCTTTCTCATGAAGGTCTACTCCTTTGCCTTTATGAATATCTTGACTTGTAGGATACTCTTTTCTTTGGGAAGAAGACGCGAGTCCATTATGAGGTGGATATGATATGAGAGAAATAATGAGATCTTGAAGTGGATCGGATTGGACCAAAGTGGAAGAACCCATTATGCATATCGAGGGTTCATGAACATCTTGCACTGACATGTTAGAATCATGAGGGGAATTAGGATCATGAGGGTGATTAGGATCATGTAGTGGACATGGTTCAATGACAGGCTCTTCAAGAGATGGAATGGGAGAAATAATGGGATCATCAAAAGAAATGCGATCTTGGAGTGTATATGGAGCATTAGGACAAGGAGATGGAGGAACAAAAGGATCTTGTGGAGGATCTGAAGGAATGATAGGGTCTTGTGTTGGAAATGAATTTGGAAGGATACTTTGATCTTGACAAGGAGGAAGATCATCGGATTCCTCTTTAAAATTGCTTTGCTCTTGACTTTTAATGGGATCATCGGAAAGGATGGAAGGGATATCTGGAATGTCAATGGGATTTGAAAGGGAATTGTGTTCATGAAGTGGAAGGGGATCATTTGGGATTTGATGGACTGTGATATCTTGATCTTGCTCAGGAAATGGAGTGTCAATAGGACTTTGGATATGATGGACAAGAATAGGGGAATCATCGTGAGTGTCTGGGAACATGGGATCTTGGTCAACAATTGGATGGGATGATAAGGTTTCAAGATCTTGATCTGTTTTAAGACATCTTTCTTCATGCTCTAAATTATCCTCTTGACATGGGGTTGGACTTTGGATATGCATGGAGGATTCTGACAAGGAATCAATGTTTTGGCATGAAGGAAATGCACTTTGAACATGTGTGATGGATTCTGGCAAGGAATCAATGCTTGAACATGAGGAAGATGGACTTTGAATGGGGTCCTCTAAAACAGGTAATGGCAATAAAGTGTATGGTGGCATTGGGTCTTGTATTTCTGAAACATGACAAGGATGTGCATCATGAATTGGATTATCGTGGCAATCAATTATGGATAGCTCTTGGATAATTGCATCCTTGGGTGTATTGTTTGATGAGGACAATATAGAAGGTTCTTGTGAAACTCCTAGAGGTGTAGGGATAGATGCCACTGGAGAGTCAATTTGTTTGCAGGGGGATGAAGCATTGCTAGACATAGGTGTATTATTTTGATCTTCCTCAAAGAACTCACTTGGTAATTTCCTTAAGAGCATTGCAATAAAGCCACCTTTCTTTCAAGGTTTTGACATGATTGTATCTGGAATCTGAACTTGTTTGGCAAGAATTTGGTTTTGATCCAATGTCATGTTTTGATATTGGACTTGGTTCAATTGTTCTGACATGTTTGAAACTTGGGTTGGTGTGTGCTGCAACCTTTGTTTTTGAATGTTTGGTTCTAATTGTTGACATTGATATGTTGATTGAACTTGTTGATATTCCACCATTGGTTGAACTATTTGTGGACATTGTATAGTTGGTTGGACATATTGTTGAAATTGGACCATTGGTTGTATTGGTTGTATATGTTGGACCATTGGTTGTGATGGTTGAAAATCTGATTGATAGTACACACCTTCTTGTTCTTGTTGTGGAGGCACATAATGTTGAAATTGATGTTGTCTCCTTTCTTGAAATTGTTTCATCATCTCTATTTGTGAGAGGAGAGCTGGTATGTCTGATTGTTCAAGAAGAGATCTTACATCAATTGACTCAATCTTTGGATTTCGACCTGGAAATTTTTGAAACATTTTGGACATTTGTGATCTATTCTTCACAATGTTTTTTACTCTTTGTTCCAAAATCTCATTTTCTTGAGCTAGTTTCTCCTCTAGTTTTTGTATTTGGAGACTTGTTTCATCATAAAAAGTTTGATCAATATTGCCTTGTTGTTGGGTTGAATAAAATTGTGATTGCCTTGGATTAAAATTCGATTGCATTGTCGGTTGATACGTCAAACTTTGTTGCATCATTGGTGCTTGGAACCTTGTTTCAATAGACATGTCACTATGCAAATGCAATATTTTTGGAATTTTTCAAGGATAATGTATGATATGCAACTAAATGCAAACTTAATGAATGAGAATGCAATCTATGGCAAGAATGCAACCTATGTTTTTGGTTGTTTTTCAAGATTTTGACAAACTTTTTGGAATGCAAATCTAAAAGAGACCCTTAGGAAATTGAAATGATGCCTAGACCTCAAAGGACAAAAGGACCAAGTGACAAAGGACAAGATGACAATGTCTCCCCTATATGCTTGGATACTAAGCTAGGTTTGACAAAATGACGTTGATGACAAAAGGACAAAAGGTTTGATGAGGTCTAGACTTCTTAACAATGACTTAGGGTTGCATCAAAGATTTGGAATACTCAAGTATGACAAAAACCTAATTTTGGCACTATATGCAAAGGGACATTACTATGCAAGTGACCTTAATATGATATGATAATGACCTAAGCTTAATGAAGAGACCTAGGGTAAGCAATGTAAATGTATGACAATGATATGACTTTAATGCAAGAGGACATATGCAAATGGATGACTCTTATTGATATGCAAAGGAATATGACTTAGGTGAAACCTAACCTTGGTACTTGACAATGACTTTTGCAAAATGCAACCTAGGATGAACTTAAATGTAAGTGACATGCTTGTTGAGACAAGATTTTGAACAATATTTGACAACCATGTTTGAAAGTGTTTTGAAATTTGTTAGATGAAATGCTCTTGTGTTTAAACTTATGTTGGATCAATTTGTTTTGTTCTTGAAATGAGATACAATTCAACTTTTGACAAGCAAAGAATACAAGATATTGCAACTTAGACTCAAGACAATCATGCTCATTTCCACATTTCTTATGGTAGGCAAAGACATTAGGTACTTGAGAGGTAGACTCATTATGGGATTCAAGGAGAATACATAGATGCTTGACCCCACGGGCTCCCCTCCACGGCACTCGCTTCTCAGGGCAGCCAAGCATCAGTCCCCATGGAAATCTCCCCATGGCGAACTTAGTATCTCTTCCAAGTATCCGAACTTGTCCTTCTCAAGCAACTAGAAGGGTTTTTGGCCTCTAAAAACAAGGTGTTTAGTAAGGATTTCTGTTAAGCATTACTCCTTGATGTCACGCAAGCGTGATTGAGACATTAAGCCCATCAAGATACCAAACAAATGTAGTCGCGCAAGCATGATTTAGACCAAGAGGCCCTACTTAGATGTTGATATGAGAAAGAGTTCAAGGGTCATCACTTCCCAAGTAACTGCAATTCCCACGTAACACTTCCTTCAAAGCTTTCGCTCATCGGGTATTTTTTTATAGTGAGTTAGAATGCCAAGGAATTCTAGCCATACTCACTTTGGGTCGTTCCCTTCTCACGATTATCACTTGCTTGCAAAAGCAAAGTGGTCGGGAAGGCAGGCCCTCTAAAGGCGACACACAATCAAAGACACGAGCATGGTATCGAAGATCTGGATTTCTGATCACCCTAAAAAGGATGAGAGCATACTCTCCTACTCCAATGTCACACTCAACAATCAAAGAAAAAACATGTTCATTCCAACCTATTTAGAAATCACTAGGTGCCTAAAACATTAATAACAAACACCAAGTTTAGTTGTTTCTCCAAGGCAACCTGCAAAAACCCAAGTTAGAAGTTTGATTTGTTGTCTTTGACTATCGATTCTGCATAAAGCATGTTAGTAGTTTGATTTTTTTGTCTTTGCCATGCGTATGCCAAGATTCTACATAGATAATTATTACCAAAAACCAAAACACAGAAAACAAAATGCAAAAACTAAACAAATTTCAAGTAAAATACTGCATTTTTACCTCTGTTCTGGACTTTACACAGGCGCAGAAGTCTTGACACAAGCGCATAAGTCATGACATAGGCACAGAATGTCTTCAACACAAGCGCAGAATGCTCAACACAGGCGCAGGTTGCTTCACACAGGCGCAGAAGTCTCCAGAAAACCCTGCACGACCCTGTTTTTGGGTTTTTGGCCTGCAAATCAGCTTGAAAGTACTCAAAAACACCATAAAGAGGTTAGATGGTTAGTGTTCACGTCAGGTTCACCAATTAATGTAGCATAGGAAATAGGAAATCATCACAAGCATTATAAACATAATCATTAGCTCAATCACAAAAACTCATTGCAATGATCTATCCTAAACAACACTCAATAGAGACATGAAATAAAAACATTCAAAACTACAAATTAAGCAAACCAAAGGTATGATTTGAATACTCCTTCATGCGGCTCCATTGTTCTTCTTTCCTCTTCAAATAGTTTGGTTGTGGATCTCACCTACAAGTGCACACACACAATTGAAAGCAAGTAGACGAGATTTTTGATCAAGAGTACTAGAAATGTGATTGACTAGAAATTCGATAGTCTGATTACCAATTCAGAATCAAGGGGTTTGATTGAAGAAATTCATCCAATTTATAGAGGAATTGGAGAGATGACAAGATTAGCATGATTCAATTCAAATGGAAATTGCAAATCAATTATGTCAATTATGACAAATTATGCACTTTCTATGCAAAATTTGTTGATTGATAATTTATGACAAATTATGACAAACTTCTATGTCAAAAATTGATTGATTGTCAATTATGACAAATTATGACAAATTGACATGTCATTTCCATGAATTTAGGAGAGAAATAGGAGGAAATTGAAATTAGGAATTAGAAAATTAGGAAATTAGAGAATTAGGAAATTGATGGAAATTAGAAATTAGGTAAATTAATTAATAATTTGTCATTTATTAATTAATTCACAAAGAGGAATAATTATCCAATTAAATGAACATTTAATTGCAATGAGAAGACTTAGGATAAATAAACAATTTATTAATCCTAAAGGAAGAAATGACACACAAGGTTAAATGATAAAATCACGAAACCCTAGAAGATGAATTAGGTCTTGATGAAAGATAATTGACTCGATCATGATTTGATTTTGGATTGATAAATGACCAATGCGATAAATGATTTTGATTGATAAATGCGCCAATTGACGAGGAACAATGACAAATTGATCCAAATTGACATAATTGAGATAGACAATGATCGATGGCAGATTAATCGCCAAATGACAAAATTGACAAGAGGACAAGGATTGATGACAAAATAGTTTGCAAAACGACAATATTGAAAATGACCACGATCAATGACGAATTGATCGCAAAATGACAAGATCGAACATGACAACGACCGATGACAAATCAATCGTTAAAACGACAAGATTGAAAATGATAAGGATTGATGATAAATCGACAAGATTGATAAGAGTACAATGATCGATGACAAATCGATCGCAAGATTGACAGGAGGACAAAACCCTAATTAGGATTGACAATGTCCAAAATGATGACAAATAAGCACGCACATTGATGCAATAGGATAAGATCGATTAAAGTCATGACTGGATAGTGTTGTCGACAAGACCAAATTTGAGAGCGAGACGAATGAAGAATGTAGAAGAATGACTCGATGTTCGCAAATGATAAAGACCAAGTATGAATCATAGGATAAATGTTAATGCGACGCAAAAACCTAAAATGAGGCAATGCGCAAATGTTAAAGTATGACTCCGCAAGCGTTGACCATTTTTAGGTGTCTACAGTCGCATTTCCGACTTAAACCACACAAACGTCCGACGAGGATGTTGTACGTACAATGGCACTTCGTAGTCGGATGGTCGTCGATGTCTCCAAATGGACTGATGACACAAGCGTCAGACAAACAGCATCACCATCGGTGCGAAGTTCCAAATCGCCGTCGGCTTTGTGACAAAATCTACTGATTCCGATGACTTTTTTGACCAAAAGAGCGTTCATTCCCACTGTTGGCAGAGTCCATGGGATTGCCATATTTCCGACGGGCAGGGCATCATCGGCCAATCTGACGATGAGTTTTTGATGGCTACTTTTGTCGGTACTTCGATGAAAATTAGTCACAATTCCAACAATCGGCCGTCAGAAATCAGCTCCGAATGTACTAGTGTATCTGGATACCTTAACATCAATGACAAAATTGACCAACACCTTTGACATCAATGACAACCTTTGTCCAACAATGATGCAGTCAAGGCAGGGAGATCCAATGAAGGATATCCCAACCTTGCAGCTTAACACATGAATCAAGCAAAACATGTCGGCAACTGGTAACAAGATGTCAGAAATAGCAGAGCCGATAACAACATAGAATACAAAACCAGTAAACACTTTGAATAAATCTTATTACAATCTGAAGAGTTACACATGCCATATGCTAGATCGCAGTCCAGGATACAAATAGTGCTTACAACAAAATGACAATATCCATAGATTATCTTCATATTAAATGGGCTTCTGGGAACAGGTTGTCGGTTCTACCCTAATCCAGACCTTAGCCTTCAGGCCTCAGTCCTATCGGTTTAGAATCTCATCGGATCTACATCTTCACTCAATCTCATCACTTTGTCTTCTATCTTCTAACTTCTATATCCTCAAATGATTCACAAGCTTCCATTTATACCATCCGCAAATAATT
Source organism: Cryptomeria japonica (assembly GCF_030272615.1). Taxonomy (NCBI): domain Eukaryota; kingdom Viridiplantae; phylum Streptophyta; class Pinopsida; order Cupressales; family Cupressaceae; genus Cryptomeria; species Cryptomeria japonica. Next base: position 518,079,218 of record NC_081407.1, on the reverse strand, counting down.
ACAACTCGATCAAGTCGGCTCAAAGACCAACCGGTTCATGAAATGTGCAATGGTAACATGTCAACTCAAATCACTAAGAACAATCTCTAAATCATAAATGAAATGCAGACCTCTAGGAATACTGTCCAAGGCACAAAGAAACACCTCTAATGATCCACAAGTCACGGAGATCAACCGCAACCCAAAATTGTCTTCGCTCAACACACTGCCAGACCAACCAGTAAGAACATATCAACCGGGCCAATACCAGAATCCACATCTCACTGGAAAAAAAGCCAAATCCTATGAAACTCAAACATTGTAAAGACCACAAACACAAGGGGATAAACCCAAAACCACAATGCTAAACACTCAAATATGAACAAATGTCACGATCTCAAGCAATGCCACTAACAAACTACTCAACCGGTAAGAACTAGACTGGTGCTCCTGCATCAGACACTCAGGATTAATTGAAAAGTGAGTCCCATCACTTGATCTGGTTTGGCATTCTGTCAGTAGGTACTTACAACTGCCTCAGGGGGTTTGGCGATCTGACTACAACTTCCAGTTGCCTCTCCATGGTGATCTACTGGTCCAAACTACGATCTACCTCAATCAACGATATGTTCAAGTCTCCACCCACTAGCTACCTCAAGCTCAAGCTCTAGGATCGGAGGTCTACCTGCAAACCTTTCTTTGCCTCATGTTCAGCAATCTGAACAAGTCCACAAGTTGCCTCAATTTTTTTTCCAACCAACCGGTGCACAAACAACACTCTATCCAACAACAGGTTCACAAACTAGCTATGATACCATTTGAAGTAGTCAAGGCAGGGAGATCCAATGAAGGATAACCCAACCTTGTAGCTTAACACATGAATCATGTAAAAGATGTCGGTAACTGGTAACAAGATGCCAGAAACAACAGAAAGAACAACCGGTAACAACACAAAATACAAAACTAGTAAACAGTTTGAATAAATCTTATTACAATCAGAAGAGTTACACATGCCACATGCTAGATCATAGTCCAGGATAAAAAAAATTCTTACAACACAATGACAAGATCCGCAGATCATCTTCATATCAAATCGGCTTCCAGGAACAGTCTGTCAGTTCTACCCTAATCCAGACCTTAGCCTTCTGGCCTCAGTCCTACCGGTTCAGAATCTTGCTGGATCTACATCTTCGCCCAATCTCATCACCCAGTCTTCTATCTTCTAACTTCTATATCCTCAAATGATTCACAAGATTCCATTTATACCATTTGCAAATAATTACAACTCAATCAAGTCGACCCAAAGACCAAGCAGTTCATGAAATGTGCAACGGTAACATGTTGGCTCAAATCACTAAGAAAAATCTCCAAATCATAAAATAATGTATAGACCTCCAAGAATACCAACCAAGGCCCAAAGCAACAACTCTAACAATCTATAAGTCACGGAGATCAATAGCAACCCGAAATCATCTTCGCTCAACACACTACCAGACCAACTGGTAAGAACATATCAACCGGGCCAATACCGAAATCCACATCCCACTGGAAACAAAGGAAAATATTATGAAACTCAAACATGGTAAAGAAAATGAACACAAGGGGATAAACCCAAAACCACAATGCTAAACACTCAAATATCAAGAAATACCACGATCTCAAGCAATGCCACTAAAAACTGCTCAACCGGTAAGAACTAGACCGGTGCTCCTGCATCAGACTCTCAAGGTTAATTGAAAAGTGAGTCCCATCACTTGATCTGGTTTGATGTTCTATCAGTGGGAACTTGCAACTGCCTCAAGGGGTTCGGCAGTCTAACTACAACTTCCGGTTGCCTCTCCACGATGATCTACCGGTCCAAACTGCAGCCTACCTCAATCGGCGATCTATTCAACTCTCCACCCACTAACTACCTCAATCTCAAGCTCTAGGATCAGCGGTCTACCTGCAAACCTTGCTCTGCCTCATGTCTGGCGATCTGAACAAGTCCACAAGTTGCCTCAATTTTCTCTCCAACCAACCGGTGCACAAACAACACTCTGTCCAACAACAGGTTCACAAACTAGCTCTAATACCATTTGAAGCAGTCAAGACAGGGAGATCCAATGAAGGATAGCCAAACCTTGTAACTTAACACATGAATCATGCAAAACATGTCGGTAACTAGTAACGAGATGCCAGAAAGAACAATCGGTAAACAGTTTGAATAAATCTTATTAAAATCTAAACATGCCACATGTTGGACCACAGTCCAGGATACAAATAATGCTTACAACACAATGACAAGATCCGTAGATCATCTTCATATCAAACCTTCTTCCAGGAATAGTCTGTCGGTTCTACCCTAATCCGGACCTTAGCCTTTTGACCTCAATCCTACCAGTTTAGAATCTCGCCAGATCTACATCTTCACTCAATCTTTTCACTCTATCTTCTATCTTCTAACTTCTATATCCTCAAATGATTCACAAGCTTCCATTTATATCATCTGCAAATAATTACAATTCAATCAAGTCGGCCCAAAGACCAACTGGTTCATGAAACGTGCAACGGTAACCTGTTGGCTCAAATCACTAATAACAATCTCCAAATCATAAAACGATGTGCAGCCTCTGGGAATACCGGCCAAGGCCCTAAGAAACACCTCTAACTATCTGCAAGTCACAGATATCAACTGCAACCCGAAATCATCTTCGCTCAACACACTACCAGACCAACCAGTAAGAACATATCAACTGGGCCAATACTAGAATCCACATCTCACTGGAAACAAAGCCAAATGCTATAAAACTCAAACACGGTAAAGACCACGAACACAAGGGGATAAACCCAAAACCACAATGCTAAACACTCACATATGAAGAAATGACACGGTCTCAAGCAATGCCACTAAAAATTGCTCAACCGGTAAGAACTACACCAGTGCTCCTACATCAAACAATCTCCCCCTTTGTCATTGATGACAAACCAACAGATAAAATGCTCCCCCTGAGCACTTCTTGAATAATTTCTATCATCCAAGCATTTTGGCTTTCTATCTCCTCCTCTGACATCAATGGAAAAGGGTTACTTTGATTCTTTCTTTGATACTTTCTCTCCCTCTATCTGAGATACTCCATGCATTGAACTGAGTTGTTCTTCATAGAAAGACCACCAATCCTTCTTATGTTAGGGATTCAACACTCCTCCTAAACCTATACCTCCTCTAGATCATAAAATAAGAGAGATCTCTCTCTAACATCTTTTGGCTAAAGAACTCATATGTATTTTCATATTATTCCTTCTTATGCCAAGGCCAACTTTCATCTCTTTTACCAACAAACATTCAATTTTCTTGTTCTCATTTATATCGTCTCCTTCTATACAACAATCATCCACTACACGCTTGCCAAAAATTTCTTCTATGACTTCACCACCTTCACTATTGAGTGCATCATTGTAGCCTTCATCTCTGAATATATCTCATATTTTAGTTTAGGTGTGAAATGCAATGTGAGAAGTTACTTATCTTCCAGAGTTTCATTCTTCTTGCCTTATTTTACGCACCTTCCCAAATTTATTCCTCTGATTAGTAGGGTTTTTTTCCCTTTTATTTGTTATAGATTCCTTTACCAGATTATTTCTGCAATGTCTTACAATGTGTCCAAAGTTGTTGTACTTACAAAATTCAATATTGAAATCAGCCAAAGGAGTAAATACATTTTTGCTCACAAAATTATTTCTCATCATTGGAAGCCTTCTACAATCCATTACCTAATGTCCACAATGATTGCAATTAAAGAAATAAATAGAAAAAGATTGACTAAACTTGGTACTATATACCCATATTTTATCTTTTGGACCTCTTCTTCTATCTCTAAATACAAATCCATCTTCTTCTTTTTTTATGTCTTCAATCACCTTGAACTAATCAAATCTCATTCTTCTGAAACAATTCTCATTTGGATCTTGTACATCTTTCTTCATGGAGATCTCAGTAGCCAGCTAATCAAGATTTTGTTGAATCCAATACTAGTCTTGATGTACGGTGCCCTCTAACTGCATATGATCTCCTCCAAAATATTCTAGTACTCTATCCAAACTTTATATTTTAACTTAACTATTTTCTCTCTCTAAGTCCTTTCTCAACGATACCACTTCTGCCTCTAGTTTTTCACAATCCTTCTCCTTGGTCCTTAAGCTTCTTGTTATAACTTCATTTTTTCTTTTTGCTTCTTCCACTTGCACTTTCAACTCTATGATCTGCATCTCTAATATTTCTTTGATTTTGAAATCTTATAAAATTTGTATTCCTTGTTTTACTATCTATTTATTCATATTCTTGATCTTACTATAAGCATAGTGAAGCTCTTCAAAATCCATCTCAACATCTTTTCCTTCATTTTCAAAGTACATACTCAATGCATATTTTCTTAGAGTTTCCATGAGTGGAACATTTTTATTTTCACTTCCAAGACATCGGGATTCCTCTACTTATTTTCTAATTAGTGTTTTTTTTAGATTCTCTATTTCATTCCTAAATTAGCAGTAACAAACACACTAAAAAGTAAAAAATCAAGAAAAATTAAGAAAAATAAAAAAAAATCAATTCGTCCATTAGTGAAACCACTTTGTGGCACTATGGGCAAGTACCTTGGTGAAAACCTGCATGCAGGCGCCAAAGTAAATAATCTGGATCCATCATCTATCAGATCAAACTCCTTCACCACTTGCCCATCTGATAGCCATTACACTCTTGGCAGAATAATCACTCGTATGATGATGAGTCTTTTCCCAAATCATGAATAAGGATTGTCCCATCAAACTGAGCTTTATCCCATCCACCTAAGCTTTTATCTCCCATTTCTTGAGCTTGTGCCTCCATGTGAGCTTCATCAAGTCTTGATGTCAGTCCTACATCCACAGGTTGCTCCTCATGGTCATCTGGTCAATTGTCTAGTCAATCCCAATCCACCCCATCCTTTTCCCTAGGGATGAATCATTCCCTCACCTGATAGTTTAATCTTCCATCCTAATCCTACTTTTGGCAAGAGACATTAGTTGGTCATATATGGGTGACTTGTTTGATTTCTTGGATTTTCATTTTGACTTGCATCTTTTGTCCTACTACTGCATCTATCTACGACTTCTTGGATCTTCCATATCTGAGTATGTTTACAATAGGTGCATATTGGGGCATATTTTCATGGCATGGCATTTTTTGGATCTCTCTTGTATGAACCGGCGACCTGGTACTAGTGTTAATCAACACTTACCTTCTCGTGTACAAGAGGTATTGGTGTGTCTGAGGGTTTCCTTGCACGTACCCACAACTTTGTACCAGTGTTCTTCAACACTTACATAGTTGTGTGTAAGGAATTCCTACTTGACTATGAGTTAGTCCATGCCTTGGGTTTCTCATGGCATCATGGTTCCTATAATTAGTGGTGTGGGTTACCTAGGGCAATATTAAACTAGGTTGGCTCTCCACATCTTTCGTGCACAACTCTCCCCATCATTCCGTAAATTCCTAATTTTCCCCATCTAATAATCCCATGGAGTCTTCATTTTTTCCCTCCTATTCTTCTATTTTTTTTTATCTAAGATCATTGTATTATTATGAGCATATTCACAAAAACATTTTCCAATACTCATTTATATTGCATTATCCATTCATTTTGTTATCCACTTAAGTGGCATCATTCATTTCATTATTCATTTAGATTGCATTATATATTCATTTAGGTTACATTATCCATTCATTTCATTACACTATTCACTTAGATTACATTACCGATTAATCATTTCCACAAGCATTAACCACTTAGATTCCATTTAGATTGCATTGCATCCTACATCCAGCTTGCGTACGTTGTTTAGGTTACATTATCCATTTATATTAGATGGAATTATCCATTTATATTACAATCATTTGCTTAGATTACATTCATCATCCATCTTGCATTTACATTGCATTATTCATTCATTTCATCATTCATTTAGATCGCGTTATTTTGCACAACGTTAATCATTTACATTGCATTATCTGTGTAGGTGGCATTACATTTATCATTCATTCCTCATTTAGATTTATCATTTATCATCAATCATTTACATACACATCTATTATTACATTTCATATTCATTTTCTCGCATCATCATATCCATTATACATTAAACATCCTCATATACAACATATATACACATCAAAACATCTTAGAAACCTGTGCACCCACATAATCACTCTTCCTGCATCCACAACATATCATACACACATGCACATGCATCCATCTTGCATCCATGAACATGCCAGTAACTCATCATAAGCATAGATATATAAGCATCCATCCTACATCACAAATAGGTCAGCACAATACATCCATAATCATCATCTATGCATCACATCATAAAATAATAAATAGAGTCCATCATAATAAGATACATGTATCACCGCCACCAAGAATCATATATATATAAGCTAAAAAAAAATGAATATGTTTGTCATAATACAATGATCACCCCGAAGGGTCAAAATATAACACAAGCCAAAATGGAGCTAGCTCTCTCCACCTATCTCCCCAGCCCCCTCCTCATCACCTCCTCCCCTTGATCCTCCCACTTCCCCTGCTCTAGGTGGCCTAAAACCCACCAATCCACCCGTATGTTGGCTATGTATCCTATGAGATCACACACTCTCAATGTAGAGGTTGCTCGCTTCTCTGTGGTATAACCCCCTATAGTAGGCCACCTCCCAACCTGCCATCTCTACCCTCTCTCTCTGTTGCATCATATCATAATACATCTGCCCAAGCCTTGCGGGAACCAACATCTGACATGTCACATCCCTCTCCCCCCACAGGTGTGTAGCATTTGCCTCTGCCCTCTGTACTCATCCTTGTAGCTCCTCTAGCTCATCATCCTGTCGGTAGAGAACATCCTATAAGGCACCAATAGTGGTCCCTGATTGTGCCTCCTCTAACATCCGCTTAGACTCCTCCTTGTCTTCTTTTAGATCACCTACCTATGTCCTCATTGTATGGAGGCTCTTTGTCAAGTCTGATATCTCCCACTGCAACCGCTCCACTTCTACCTCTAGGCTCTGCCTCCCAGCTCTCTCTATCTGTAACTCATCCTCGAGCGGCTGTAACCTCACCCAGGTGGCATCTCTCTACTGCTAGAGTCTGTCAAAATCAGCCTGTGACACTCCTCCCCTAGCCTCTGACCCTGCACCCTATACCTGTGCCTCTGGAATGTCCATAGGTATGGCCTCTTCTATCCCACCATCCCCTCCCTCAGTTGCCACCCCTACTGGTGGTGCTCCTTCTTGTCCCTGTCCCGCCCTAGGCTCTCTCCTCCATACCAACCTAACTGATGGGGAGGGGTACTCAAAGAGAGTCAAACCTTTTCCAAAAGGAAGTCAAGTGATGTCTTAGTGGGCTCCCTTCATTATACACTAGTCTATCAACCAAACTAAACATCCAACCTCTCTATGAGTGCTCACAATCAATATGTGTTGACCGGTTGCTCAAGCATGGTTGAGATTCACAAGGGTAAATCCAACCTTACTATGTCAAACTCCTAACATATTCTTGCAGGGGTTGTAGTAGGTGTCCATAAGGTTTTCCAAGGCTAATCAGCTGGTTTTGTGTTTGGTTTTCATCTATTTCTCCATCGCTCTTTCCTTTTCCTATTTTCTAGGCCTAGTAGCCCTAGAGCCCCAATTAGCCCTACCTAACCAGTTTTTGAGGAATAACTCAAAATTATCCTAAAGAACCAAAAATAATAATTTATGTTCTGAGTACCCTTTTGGGAGAACTTTAATATTCATGAAGTGAGGAAACTCAATTTGACCGTACAGGTACGGAACCCGAAAATGGCTTGTTTTGAAGGGTTTTTTGGTCTTTTTGGTCTTCTTCCAAGGGTTTAATGTCTTCCCTGATCTGCCACACCTCCAAAATCTCACATAGGCTCTACCACACCCCACTTTCTCATGCTAAACACTTGGCAACTCCAACCCTTCTCATCCATGCAAGCACTTGCAAAATTTCAATCACTTCCTAACCGGGCTATGACTGAACTCTCCTAGGGAATGATGTCAAATGGCCTTTCAATGACCTCAAAATCAAAACAAATACTATTTAAACTATACAAAGGTTCCATGGCTCGATTCCCAAGGGTTATTGAGAGAAACTCAAAGGACTTCAAGCTGGAACCATGTTTGGGCCTCTCAAACCCTTGCTCAGGCCGAGAGCTATCAAAATCAAAACCTCAATTCAAACTTGAAAAAAAACTAAATAAGATGTTTCCTGAGCACTACAAGAACATGTACAAAAAAATTATGAAAGAACAACAATGCAATCAATCCATGGAGTACGGACTGCTGCTCCAAATTTGAGAAAACACAAGGTACGATTTGGAAAATGGTCTTCAAAATGTATTATGATATGCTCTAGGAATTCACCAAACCCATTAAATTCATACTCAGGGTATTTATATGCCATTTTGGGCCTAACTAACTCTCCATCAGTTTCTTAACCAACCCTTTGCTCAACATTGCAAAATGTTGTCAGGCAACTTTGACAACTTTTGCCAAAAAGTGCATTTTTGCATTTCATGCTTTGTTTCTCGTTCTAAACCACCTAGGATGATTAAAAACCACTAACATGACATGCCTCAATTCCAAATAAGGATTTTCAAGATGTCTAACACCAAAATGCACGTTTATGCCATTTTAGGCTTAGAAGGGCTTATAAGACAAAATTGAGTAAATACATGATCTTACTGACATCCAACCTACCAATGCATATCAAAAACACATGTGGACCTAGGAGTAGTCCCTTATTCACAATCCAAAACCAAACTATTGACTAACACACCAAAATTAAGAAAAAGCACTCAAAACTAGGTGCTCTTGCACCACTAACCCCCCTTTGTTGTTTGCCAGCACCCCTCCCTGCTCCCACCACAACCCTGTCACCAGGTGCACCATCCTCTCTGCCAACTACCTCCTCTACTTTTGGCTACATCTCATCATCCTCCAAAACTCTAGGGATGGTAAGACACACTGGAAAATGTCCCTCCCACCAGCTCCTGTATCCTCAAGTGGTACATGGATCCTCTCCCACCCCGAGCCGCTCATCCCAAACCAAGTATGGTGTTGTCTAGAATTTGGTCCTCCCCTCCAACGGACTCACTGTTAGGCCCCAAAATCTCACCTCTTGTGTCATCCAAGGATATAATGGTATGGCCCCCACTATATCCTCCACAAAGCTGAACTATCTAGCCACTCTAAAAGGGGCATAATACTCCATAATATATACAGACCTACCAAATAGCCACATCTCCACTCTGGCCCAGTGCAGCTACCAGTCCCCCTTTGATATCTCACTGTCCAAAAATGGCCGCCATGTGAACTGCAAAAGCTCGTCAAAAATGCGGTGCCAAAACCATATCTATCCTATCCGTGTATAATGTAATAGGCCCCTATACCTATCTATATATGATCGTCGAACCCGCCTATCCTGTACACCTAGTGGTCATGTAACTGCAATATGCTCTGAAGCCGATATGTGAAGAAGAGTCATCCCCGCAGATAGGCTGGCATACTCCCGGTATACTACAAGATGCCTATCATGGTACAACTGAGAAAACATCGTGGCTCCCCAAGCATACTACGCACAATCATTAATCATGTAATAAATGCATCTGCTCCATCATATGGGAATCTCATGTCCTCCAAGATCAGGCATGATCCGTCTGCTCAGAAGCCCACATATCACAAGTACCAGACAAGGAATGTGTTGGATACCCATCACCCTGCCCAAATGTATGCTGCTCTTGTCCAGCATCGGCAGTGCCTCATACTCACAAACCTCTCAGAGGTAGAAATCTGTTGCATCTAATCGATACTCTATGATCACGCCATGAATGGAGATCTTCAAGATCCTCTATACATCTAGTAAGGTCATTGTCGCCTCGCCAGTAGGTAGGTGGAAGGTGTTATACCTACTATCCCATCTCTCTACTAAGGTTGTCATCATCGCAATGTGAGCTCGAATCCTTGGCCACCGACTAACAAAATGCAATCCCACAATAGCTAGGATCTCCAACTCATTTGACTGAAACTATCGATATAGGCTCATGGTCGCCGGCCAGTGCTCCCTCGATGCCAATGGTCCCAAATCCGCCTGCACCCAAGCAAACCACTTTGTCATCTCATATTCTTGGCCTTATCCTATTTGCAGCACAATTATGATCCCCCCCAAGCCATCTTCTATACCAAATCTCCCATTTTCTTCTCCCTTGGTGCACACGCTAATTTACTTAGCACTCACGCCAAACATGTGGCGCTCACACTACACCACAGTCTGATGCGCTAACCAACTCCGATTTTGGGTCCGCAAACCTATTTAGCATGACCACCTGTGCTGCGCTACCCCTTCTCCCTCCCCGACCTAATCCTAATCTATCCTAGCATGAGCACCTACGTCGTGATACCCCTTCTCCCTCCCCAACCTAACCCTAACTTTACCTAGCACGAACGCTCACGCCGAGCTACCCTTTCCCAACCCTAAACCTAACCCTAATTGTCCCTAGCGTGAGCACCCTTGGCAAACGTGAGTGCTTGCCCTGGAACCTCCTATTATCCCCTTCGACCTGTGAGTGCTCGTGCTCATGCTACCCTAGAGGCACGCACGTTGAAATGATGATCAATGCGTCTGCCTCACCAAACTTATACGCCTAATCTCAGCCCTAATTCTACCCTAAATCTACAAAATCACAAAGAGGATTAATCGTACATATCGGTGGTCCATATCCTTGAGGTCTTTCATACCGTCAAACCCTCTTGGTGTGGTGGTCATATGTTGGAATGTGATCCATCTCTCATTCTCTTCTTGCAGGCTCTAAAATGCTCTTCAATGCTTATGTGTGACAATGACCCTTCATTGAGCCTTGTGTGGCTTATATGGACCCCCTTGTTGGCCCATTCCCTTTGTGTTCTCCCTCCTTCTATCTCCTCTTCTATTTTCTCAATCCCCTCTATCTTTCTTTCTCATTCACTTGTCACCCCTTCTCCTTTCTTCTTCTTTTCGAGAATTTTCCGTCAATTTAAAAAAAAAAATCCGAAAAAATTCTCGAGGGGGCATACACCACCAGCGCTTTGCGTTGGGGCATCCTTCTTCTTCTATCTTTTACCCATCACCAATTTTGCGATTGTGTAAAAGAGGGGCAAAATGTAGACACTTAAATTAATTGTTTTAATTTATTTATTTAATTTCCTCACATAATTAATAAATTAATTATGCCAATCCCTATTCTTTCTCAATATTAATTAAATATAATTAATATTGTCACTATAGTCTAGTGATTGATTTATTTAATAAATAAATCTAGCTTTATTCTTCTAATAACCCTAAAATTAATTCTCTCCAAATCCCCCTTTAATTAATTGATCCAGGTGATTCCTACAAATCACCTTTTCCTTATCCATCATTAACCTAATGAATTCTTCTAGAAACCCCCTAATCTCACTTATTATTATTCTTCTAATTTTTAATTCCCTCCACTCATTCTCTCTCCTAGTCAAATCGTCCTACAGATCCCATTTGTCCTAATCCCACCTAATCATTCTTCAAATCCCTCTCCTAATGAGTTTCTAGTGGCTAATCCTCATGATTAGCCACAAAGACAACTCCTTGTCTCCTCACTCACCCACCTTCCTTAAATGCCCCTTTTCCTAGGTGTGTGAGATTTTCAAAATCTCACATTCCTCTAGGTATCCCTTCACCCAAGGAATTTTTAATTCCTCTCAGTTCCTCCAATCCCTATGAGCATTCTTATAAGGAATTTTTAATTCCTTCTTCTCATCACTCAAGGAATATTTTATTCATTTTCTCTTCCCTAGGTGCATTGGGTAGCTTTCCCAATGAACCTTGAGGAGTGTGGAGACAAGAAATGTCTTTAAGGCATATCTCTTGGACTCCACACTTGTGTTTTCATCTCCTCTTGGGCCATGTGTGGGCTCACATGCAATCCTAACCCTCCATCTTGGATCAATCCTAGCCCTTCATTTCCTCCCTTCTTCTCCTATAAATTGGAGGCACCACTCCTTCATTTGACGTCTTCAAAATCACTCAAGTTTATGATGTCAATTTGGATCTAGAATATTCACCAAGTATCAAAACTCTAGCCAAATTATCATCCACCCATCACTTAGCCAATTCAATCCATCCCATTCCATCATCCCTTAGCATTGTGCACAAGCTTGGAGAGCCATCCACATTCAACAAGAGAGCCAATCCAATCAAACCAAGGAAGGGGTGCAACTTTGGCTTCCTCAAAGTCTCAATCTGAAGAAGAAGGAGAAGATTACAAAGGTATATTGGTTTCTTAGATGTTTTTATGTGTTTATTGCATATTTTATTATATTTGACCATTGTATCTTCAAAATCCATCTCAACATCTTTTTCTTCATTTTCAAAGTACATACCCAATGCATCTTTTCTTAGAGTTTCCATGAGTGGAACCTTTTTATTTTCACTTCCAAAATTATCCTCATCATATTCCTTAGATAATTAACCTTCTTCGTCAACATACAAACCAGTAGAGCCTTATTTCTCAATTCATAACCCATCTTAGGATCATAAGAATTAATATGTACAACACTTGACACATAGGCTCATGAGGTCGTATATGTGGAGGAATTTTATTGCAGACTTTTATGAACCTTATATTGAAGATGAGAGTCGATTGTGGCATGGGAGGATGAAACACCTGGACTTTGATAACATTGTGAAGATCAACAAAAAGTAATCTGTAAGGGACATGTCGAAGATATAAAATCCATGAAATGTGTCTACAAATAATGTCAATTTTTAAGGCATTCAAATCTAAACTTTGATCACAAGCTTCAAAACTGAAATTTAATGTAATAAGACACAAAAAGTATGTGATAAAGTATCCGACAAAATAAAAACTATAGAACATGTTAATGAAGAAGTTTCTTCTAGTATACTATTTTCTAGAAAAATGTGAATCATTGTTGAAATAACTTTGATAAGCACTTCTAAACATCTAGGAAGAACAACACAATGGGGAAGCTTGTTTATAATTTTACCTAAATTCGGAAGAAAATGGTGTAATGTGATTATTTAAAGTGGTAGTGCTAATCATTTAGTTGTAAATGAAATGGTGGATCTAAGTTGAAATTAGAAATATTATAGTATTGAAGGTAATCCAAATAGACTAACCTGGTTGTAAAAGAACCATAAATTTTTATTTAGCAAACAATAGCTATAAGTATGGAATTTTATGTGATAATATTGTTGATGTGCGTTTGTCATATTTTGTTGGATACAATATGATAGTTTTATAGAAAGGCTATACATGACATAACTAAAAATACATATTGATTGACAAATAATAGAATTATACGTATATACTTTTAGCACTAAAAGAGGTTGTTGAATATATATATGAATGGTATTGCCTCAATTAGCCTAATAGAGTTGTTTTACAAATGGTATAACTTTCATTCGTGGTATCATATATTTTAAAATTATTATAGTTGTTTGAATTTTCTCTACAGATTGCATAATGTTATAGGTTTAGTTTTACGATTTTATCAATGTTATCACAATTAAAACATTTAAATGGTAACTACTTTGTTGTACTTTCTTGATACTTTCTTTAGCTTTTTCACAAGGTGAGATTCCTCTGCATATGATTCATTGATTCCTTTAGTCATGAAGAAAGATATGAGCATAATGTGGTTGCAAGAGAGGATAATATTGATTCATTCTTACTAAATTTGAGAATGATGATGATTTTCCTATTTTTGATGAGTTGGTTCACAAAGAATTTTCTAGTGATGATTAGTGTAGATAGGAAAATGGAATGCATCAAAGCAATGTTAAACTAGCTCAACCACAAAAACTAGATTGCAATGATAAGAAATCCTAAAAACATTCAATAAAGGCATGAAGATGAAATACTAAAATGAAATGAAAACCAAAGCATGTATCTCCTTCATTGTTCCTCCATTGTCCTTCTTTCTCCTTCAAATTAGTGTGTTTGTGGATCTCACCTACAAGTGCAAAAGCATAGTATGAAAGCAAGATGACTAGAAAAATGGCAGCATAAGGATACTAGAAGCGTGGTTTTTTCTCCTTTGATTGAAGAAAATCATCCAATTTATAGACAAATTGGAGAGAGGACAAGATTAACATGAAAATATTTGAATGGAAATTCAAATCATGAATGGCAAAATTATGACAAATTATGACAAGATTGACATGCAAGATTGATTGATTGACAAAATTATGACAAATTATGACAAGGTTGCTATGCAAAATGCATGAAAAATTATGACAAGATTGAAATACCATTCCCATGACAAAAGGGAAGAGAGAAAATAGCCTCCATGATTGCAACAAATCGAAGCATAAACATAGGAGAAAATTAGGGGAAAAATTAGAAAAATTGAAGAAAATAGGAGAAATAGAAATTAGGAATTAGGAGAAATTAGTAAATTGGAAAATTGAGGAAAAAGATGAAATAGAAATTAGGTGAATTAATTAATAGGTTTTCATCCATTAATTAATTCATGAAAAAGACCTAGGACTAAATAAATAGATTTATTTAACCCACCAAGAAGAAGAAAAGGATTAAATGATCAAATCATAAAACCCTAGAAAATAAGAGGACAAGGAATTAGGTCAAGACAACAAGAAATTAATGTCGATTCGATCATGATTTTGATTGACAAAGGACCAATGTTGATAAATGATTGAGATTGATTGACAAATTGACCAAGATTGATAAAGAGATCAAATTGATAGGCACCAATTGACGAGGAACAATGACTAATCGATCCAAATTGACATGATTGAAAAGGACAAGGATCGATGACGAATCGATCACAAAATGACAAGATTGACAAGTTGATAAGAGATTGAAAAGATCAACCAAAATCATGACTGAAGATTGCTATCAACAAGACCTAATTCGAAAGCGAGAAAAATGAGGAATGCAGAAGAAGGACTCGATGCTCGCAAATGATAAAGACCAAGTGCACAACATAGAAGAAATGTTAATGCAATGCAAGAACCCTAAAATAAGGCAATGCGCAAATGTTAAAGTATGACTCCACAAGCGTTGACCATTTTTAGACGTCTACATTTTGCCCCTCTTTGAGACAATGCGATTTTAACCGTTGTTTCAAAGAACAATAATGAAAATACCCTAGACAATAACAATGACATATGCATGCCCCCTCGAGGAATTGGCCGGAAAAATCCAAAAAAGAGGCCAAGTGATCGATAAGAATGACAGAAGACAATAGGTTGGAACGGACTGCCAAGACTGACGGAAGAAATGTTAGTAAGAAGAAATTAGATAGAGGACAGTTAGAGATGAAGGAAAACTTTCTTTCACAAATGCACATAAGTAGGTGAGAACCTTTATTTAATGTAGTAAAGCGGATGCAGAGCATCATGGCATTGAAGGCCAGAGCTGGAACGCAACCCTTTTTGCAAAAGATAGACACATCGCACACAAGGAATGAGTGAAGCATCTTAGGGTGCATACATCAAGGGTCAAGGTATGTGTGGCGTTCACAAAGCGAACATACTTATCACAAACACCCAATGATATAGTTTCCCCAGTTTGTGACAAACATTCCACAAACAGAAAACACAATCAAAAAAGGAAAGGGACCATGAACCATCCCGGTCACTCTAAATCACTCAGTGACATCCTCGAGCAACATAGGAACATGATTGAAGCCAAAGATAAACCAATAAAAAGATAAGATGCACAAACTTGACCAAGTCAAGAAAACAGTCTGATCTTTATTGTCAAAGGTGGAAAACAAGAATGATCATGTTGTCTGGTTTCAGGGAATGTGGTACCCCATCTAAGACAGGACACAGTCTGGTTTCGAGTATACCACACCCTGTATAAGACCCATGATAATAGTGACAAGGACAAATGATATTGATGTTGATTGATTGACATGACAATTTTGATCAATTTGAATGTCTGGTTTGATTGAAAAGTTCATCTGTTAATGCGTGATTTCAGTAAAGCGCAGTGTTTGATTGATTGTCATTGGATATATGCTCAGCGATCTGTCTATGCACAAAGGGGACCATTTATTGACAAAATGCAAAATGCCAAAGGAATTGTTTTTGGATTTTGATGTTTTGAAAAAAAAATTGTTCATTTTTTAGGACTTTATTTGACTTTTTAGGGATTTTTTTCAGGACATTATTTGATTTTTAGGGATTTTTTCAGGACATTATTTTATTTTTAGGGATTTTTTAATGATTTTGCCCCCAGTGACTAGCAAGGCAAGGAATATAATAGGTGAATAAATAGGCTTGCTGAAATGTTGGTGGATGGAGGGAAGACAAAAGGCCTTTTATCATGGAGACAATACGGATGCAATTTTCAAGGGCTATTGCGTGATGGGACAAGAGACTGGATATGATAATGTAAAGCAGTGACATGGCATGAGGGACATGTCAAGAGGTTTTTGAAACCATGTTTAAATTTTGCATCCTTATGTCAGATCAAGATCAAGGAATGAAAAGAGTGTTTGGATAGTGATAAGATATGGATAGGATAAGCAAGACCAAGAATGGATAAGGGACATGGACTAAAGGTCAGGGTAGGTTAAGGGATAGTGGCAGAAAGTTGCAATAAGCTAGGGAATATGGATGAAAGGTTATAATAAGCAAATGGATAAAGACCAAAAGCTATGATGGACTAAAAGCTGTAAACAAGATGCATGATGCTCATGATGATCCTCAGCCTTGTCAAGATCAAAGGTGGAAAGAGGAAATGGACATGAGGGACAATAGGATATGAAGAGGAATGACAGGGGTTCGATAGGATAATGGAACAATGAAGGACAAAAGGATATGATAGGATAAAACTTGTCCCCAAGTATGGTATGCAAGAAGTTCATAGATTACGCATGATGCCTGTTTGCCAGGTTTTCATCACGGTACTTGCCCAAGGCGCCTATTTGCCAGGTTTTCACCAGTGGACGAATTTTTTTTGCTTTACTTTTTTTTTTTGTCTTTTTCTTTTTTCCACTATTTTTTTTTTTGTATTTTGACTTTTTCAATAGAAGATGGACACATGATAGGGGATGGAAGAAGGACTCAAGCATCTTTTTTTTTTTTTTTTTGGATAGTAGCCTTGAAAGAAAATGGACCATGACCTTTAAAAGTATGCTCAAAGATGTTGGTAGGATAAGGACATGGAAAATAAGATGAAACTAAGGCAAGGATTTATGTAAAGGATTGGATCAAAGGGATCGAAGGATGGAAAATATGCATTGGATAATGGATAGGGTATTGGAAGAACTGTGCTTGAGTGGATAGAAATGTTGGCAAGATTGACATTGGCACACACCTTGAGGGGTGATAGATTGATGTAGGAAGAGTGGGTTTTGGATATGGAGATTTTGATGAAGGAATAGCTAGGGATTTGTGGACATAAGGGCCCAAAACGGATGAAGAAGGTGATGTAGGAACAAATTTGAGAGGGTTGGATGGAGAAAAAGCAACTTTGGATGCCAAGTTGGATGTTTGTTTAGGATTTTGTGCTTCAAGGAGCCGCTTAGGGATCCACGTAGTTTTTTATTTTTCATGCTTTTGTGGTTCTTTGGTGTGCATTGCTTGCATAAGGGATTTAGGAACCCATATATATTTTGACTTTACTTTATTTTTCTCAGTGGGCCTTTGTGGCCTTTTGGATATTTCTTTTTCTTTATAGATCATATTGTTCTTTGTTTTGACATGTCGATTATATTGGACATGTTGATCCTTGAATACATGTGGATTGCTAGACTTATGACTTTTATGCTTGGCATCCAAATTGCTTGGAGGGGGAAAGGAATGCATGGATGGATATGAATGAAATGGACTTCTTTTGGATGGATGAAATTTACTCAAGGATGTGTGCCTTTGCTGACCTTGCATAGAGGACGAAGGGATATAAGGACCTAAGATGGATGGAAAGTATGATGGGGAAGGTGTACATTTTGATTTTGATGGAGGGATACCAACGTCTTGAGAGTGAGTTGTGTAGACATGACCCTTAAGATCTTCTTTGATATGGAGGGGTTCTTTCTCATGAAGGTCTACTCCTTTGCCTTTATGAATATCTTGACTTGTAGGATACTCTTTTCTTTTAGAGGAAGAAGACGCGAGTCCATTATGAGGTGGATATGATATGAGAGAAATAATGAGATCTTGAAGTGGATCAGATTGCACCAAAGTGGAAGAACCCATTATGCATGTCGAGGGTTCATGAACATCTTGCACCGACACATTAGAATCATGAGGGGGATTACGATCATGAGGGGGACTGGGATTGTGTAGTAGACATGGTTCAATGATAGGCTCTTCAAGAGATGGAATGGGAGAAATAATGGGATCATCAAAAGAAATGGGATCTTGGAGTGTATATGGAGCATTAAGACAAGGAGATGGAGGAACAAAAGGATCTTGTGGAGGATTTAAAGGAATAATTTGATCTTGACAAGGAGGAAGATCATTGGAATCCTCTTTAAAGGTGCTTTGCGCTAGACTTTTAATGGGGTCATCGAAAAGGATGGAAGGGATATCTTGATCTTTCTTAGGAATTGGAATGCCAATAGGACTTTGGATAGGATGGACAAGAATAGGGGAATCATCGTGAGTGTCTGGGGAAATGGGATCCTGGTCAACAATTGGATGGGATGATAAGGTTTCAGGATCTTGATCTTGATTTTCTTTAGGACTCATTTCTTCGTGCTCTAAATTATCCTCTTGACATGGGGTTGGACTTTGGATATGCATGGGGTATTCTGACAAGGAATCAATGTTTTGGGATGAAGGAAATGCACTTTGAACATTTGTGATGGATTCTGGCAAGGAATCAATGCTTGAACATGAGGAAGACGGACTTCGATTGGGGTCCTCTAAAACAGGTAATGGCAATAAAGTGCATGGTTGCATTGGGTCTAGTATTTTTGATACATGACAAGGATGTGCATCATGAATTGGATTATTTTGGCAATCAATTATGGATAGCCCTTGGATAATTGCATCCTTGGGTGTATTATTTGATGAGGACAATATGGAAGGTTCTTGTGAAACTTCTAAAGGTGTAGGGATAGATGCCACTGGAGAGTCAATTTGTTTGTGGGGAGATGAGGCATTGCTAGACATAAGTGTATTATTTTGATCTTCCTCAAAGAACTCACTTGGTAATTTCCTTAAGATCCTTGCAATAAAGCCACCTTTCTTTTTAGGTTTTGACATAGTTGTATCTGGAATTTGAACTTGTTTGGCAAAAATTTGGTCTTGGTTTGATGTCATGTTTTGATATTGGACTTGGTTCAATTGTTCTGCCATGTTTGAAACTTGGGTTGGTGTGTGCTGCAACCTTTGTTTTTGAATGTTTGGTTGTAGTTGTTGACATTGATATGTTGATTGAACTTGTTTATATTCCACCATTGGTTGAACTATTTGTGGACATTGTATAGTTGGTTGGACATATTGTTGAAATTGGACCATTGGTTGTGTTGGTTGTATATGTTGGACCATTGGTTGTGTCTGTTGGAAATGTTGAAACTGTTGAACAATTGGTTGTGATGGTTGAAAATCTGATTGATAGTAAACACCTTCTTGTTCTTGTTGTGGAGGCACATAATGTTGTTGTCTCTTTTCTTGAAATTGTTTCATCATCTCTATTTGTGAGAGGAGAGCTGGTATGTCTGATCGTTCAATAAGAGATCTTACATCAGTTGGCTCAATATTTGGATTTTGACCTGGAAATTTTTTAAATATTTTGGACATTTGTGTTCTATTCTTCTCAATGTTTTTCACTTTTTGTTCCAAAATCTCCTTTTCTTGAGCTAGTTTCTCCTCTAGTTTTTGTATTTGGACATTTACATCATCATGATAAGTTTGATCCAAGTTCTGAGACATGTAGAGATTGGATTGACATGATTGATTTCTCAATTGTGATGACATGGCTTTGTAAGAAGGTTGAGACCTCATTTCAACAAACATGTCACTACGCAATGCAACTAATGGGATTGACAAATGCAAACTAAAAGGATGACTATGCAACTTAATGTTTTTGTTGTTTTTCAAGATTTGGACAAACTTTTTGGAATGCAAACCTAAAGAATCAACCTTGGGAAATTGAAATGAAGTCAAGACCTTAAAGGACAAAGGACCAAATGACAATAGGACAAATTGACAATGTCTCACCTATATGCTTGGATACTAAGCTAGGTTTGACAAAAAAAATGATATTAATGAAAGGACAAATTTTAGACAAGGTCAAGACTCCCTAACAACAACTTAGGGTATCACCCAAAGTTTAGATTTTTTTTTTGAAGTTTGACAAACCAAATTTTTGAGACTAAATGCAAGAAGGCAATGATTATGACAATGAATAAGGATATGACATGAAAATGATCTAAGGATATGATATGACAAGATTAAGCCAAGACAAGATGACAATACAATGATAAGGATATGCGAAGACCAATGACTTGGAATATGTGAAATGCAACCTATGCAAGACCTAATTTTAGCATGACAAGGATAATGCACGAATGTCACCTAAATGGAAATCTATCTTGGATATGACAATGAAATGCAACTTAGGGAAACGATTTTGAACCTAAATGAAAAATGAGGACACGTGCAATGAAAAGGACTAAAATGAAGGGAGGTGACAATATGCCCTAGGACCTAAGTTGGACTATGCAAAACCTAGCCTAAAGTGACATGAATTTTGAAACAAAGATATTCAATGTTTTTGAAAGCCATGTTTTGAAAATGTTTTGAACTTTGTTGGATGGATGTTCTCTTTTTTTTTCTATTTAAAACCTTGTTTGGACAATGTTTGGACTTGTTTGACAAATGATGTTTTGTGACAATTGTATAATTCAACTTTTGACAATCACAAAAGACAAGATGTTTGGACTAAGACCCAAGACAATCATGCTCATTCACAACAAATCCTATGGTTGGCAAGGGCAATATCTGTTGAATCATCTAACCATAAAACACAACACTTAGCTGGATAGCTAGATGCTTAGTAGCACTGGCTCCCCCTTACAGTGCGCTCACTTCTCGAGCATACCAAGCTTCAAGTTCAAGGGGCATCACTTCCCAAGAACTTGCTATCTCTAACTGAGGAGTACATGAGAGGTGTCTTCGGCATGCGCTTATCACAATGCCTGAGCCAACAGATAGAAGGATTTTGGCATTTAAAACAAGAGATTATAGTAAGGGCATCCATTCGGGTGGGTATTGATCCGGCGAATAAATCATCGCAATACCATTCCAACACCCGTTGTCTACAACTTTCGTTGCATCCACAGTTATTTAGAGTGGTTCGGAAGAGCTTGGCTTTAGCCCGTCACCACTTTGGGTTGTTCACTCTCACCAATGCCTGTGCAAAGTGCCAGGCAAATCGGGAGGCAGGCCCAGTTCTAAGGGTTAAAACATGCAATCAAGCTAAAAACAAACAAAGCATGCATGGTGTTCATTAACCTTTAAGAAATTAGATATGCAACTACTTTAAAAAAATGCAAGCACGATGTTTTAGTGAAAGTCTTTGACCGCACCCTGCATAAGATTTGTTAGTAGTTGTATTTTTAGTCTTTGTCACACATAATGCCAAGATGCTGCATAGAGAATTAGTACTAAGGAAAAGCCAAAATGCAAGAAATGGAATGAAAACAAACTAATTTGCAAGTAAAAACACTGATTTTACCTCTGTTTCTGGCCTTACACAGGCACAGAATGTCTCAACACAGGCGTAGGATGTCTTGACACAGGTGCAGATCCCATCAACACAGGCGCAGGATGTCTTGACACAGGCGCAGATCCCTTCAACATAGGCACAGGATGTCTTGACACAGGCACACGATGTCTTGACACAGGCGCAGGAGTTTCCAGAAAGCTCTGAGTCGCCCTGTTTCTTGAGTTTTTCACCTGCAAATCAGCTCAAGAGCACTCAAAACATGGTTAAAGGGGTTAACATTCACGTCAGGTTTACCAGAAAATGTAGATAGGAAATTGGGAAGGATCAAATCAATGTTAAACTAGCTCAACCACAAAAACTAGATTGCAATAATAAGAAATCCTAATTACAATCAATAAAGGCATGAAGATGAAATACTAAAATGAAACGCAAACCAAAGCATGTATCTCCTTCATTGTTCCTCCATTGTCCTTCTTTCTCCTTCAAATTAGTGTGTTTGTGGATCTCACCTACAAGTGGGTAAATACATATTATGTGATAGTATGGTAAATACATATTTGTTATATTGTGTTGGGTACATATGATAGTTTGATAGAAAGACTATACATGACAAGAGTGAAAATACTTATAGGTTAACAACAGATATAATGACACATATAATTTTTGTAGATACCAAAAATTAACCTTTCCTCTAGTCGTGAATTCTCTTCAATAGTTTAATTGCCTTACTAACATTTACTCTTTCTTCTAATGTTAATTAAATAAATTTATTATTTAATTAATTGATCATTTCCCTTTAGTTAATTAATTAAATCTTACCATATTCCTCTATCTCTTTTATAATTAAATAATTTTATTTTTTTAATTAGCTAATTTTATTCTTCTATAGTTGAATAAATTCTTTCATTTATCCTTATATCGGCCCCTTTTGTTTTTTCAACTAGGTAAATAAATGAAATGTTTATTTACGTTTACCCACTTGCTCATGAAGTTAAATAATTTTATTATCTAATTCTCCCTTTTTCCTCCACCCGTCCACTCTCTTATAGTCTCTACCACTTGTCTGTCTTCTTCTTCCATCCTTGCAACTTGCCTTTTGGATTCCTTCCAAGCATCTTCCACTCTCTCCCTATCTTGGGTAAAATTTCTATTGCATGATCTCAACCATCAATCCCTTATGGGATGAATTCAAACTCAACCATTGATCTATCTGTCTCCCAATCCATAAATTTGAATCTTTGCTTCCATTTTCTCTTTAACTACCAACTTTGGATTTTTATTTTATCTAATTGTTTGCTTGTAAATTTATGAGGGCACTTATCTAATTGTTTGATTGCAAATTAATCTATCTATCTCTCAATCCATACTATTTTGGTCCAAATATAAATTGGAGGTTAGGTTAAAATATTATTATGGGTCTTATCCTTGCATGTGAAGATCTGCATTAAGTTATTTGCATTGGACAATGTTTTTGGGTTGATTGGTTA
This sequence comes from Cryptomeria japonica, assembly GCF_030272615.1. Taxonomy (NCBI): domain Eukaryota; kingdom Viridiplantae; phylum Streptophyta; class Pinopsida; order Cupressales; family Cupressaceae; genus Cryptomeria; species Cryptomeria japonica. The sequence goes on along the minus strand of NC_081407.1, from coordinate 518,055,987 downwards.
ACGTGATTTATTATTTATCTACACGTTAATAGAGCGTCCTAAATTGTAATCCCTTATAATTTTGTCCTCATTTGGGCTCATGTCTAGAGGCCTTATTGAAGCCCTGATTCTACTCACACCATGTACCAAACTCATGTTTGGTGTGGAGCCTGATCAGTCTCCAAGTGGGAGATTGTTGATATGTGGCGACTGATCAGCAAAGTACTGTACACTCAGCATGTATTCTTGCCAGGGTTCAGGACCGAGCTGGGCCCCGGGAAAGCGGGCGTAGCCCGCTGTGGGGGTTCGGGGGTGGCAGCCCCTGAGAAAATTTGTTTTGTCATTTTTTTGTTGATGAAAACCGACATTGTAATAAAACCCTAAAAAGGCCAACTTTGTTTGTTGCCCTAAAAATGCATGTTATAAGTGGTTGGGATACTTAAGGCATTGTAACGTTGATGTACTAATTTTGCTGGATAATAAGAAAGATTGGACGGCTATGTATGGTGGATGTAACCCATTCTGGGTGAACCATGTTAAATCTCTGTGTTATCTGTGTCCTATTTTATTTCTTTATCTTTTGTATTTAAATCTGCATATAATTGTTAGTTCATATTTACTTCGGATCTGCTTGAAACCCTAACAACTCATTTTTTTCAGCACCCATGCTTTCTCCCTCTATTTTTAGTGCCCCTGATTGGTTAGGACCAAAGCGCTAGCACCCTAGTACTCCCAATCAGGGCCCATTTTGGGGCCTCTTAATGACCATTTGAAATGAAAGAGAACCTAGATCTCGTGTCGGATCATGTCAGAAAATTAACTTGTTTTCCGACTAGCAAGTAAAAAAGGAGGTCTACCCCTCTCATTCTGAGATATATTTGATCACCTATAACATCCTTCAAGCAATCAAGCATTCAAATTCAAGTGAGAAATCAATCAGTCTTCTTTCAAGCACTGGAGAAGAATTAAGGTCAATATTCAAGCATTGGAGTTGACATTCGTGTTCTATGTTCTGAGAAGACTACATGAATCCCTAATTCCTTATGAAGACAAACAAAACTTCATAAAAAGGTATATTATTAGTGTTTTAGTTATTTTCAACATTTCCCTCAAGCAAAAGCTGAAAATATAAGAGACTCATTCAACCCTAGATTTGAGAAAATAGGGAAAGACCTGCTGGAAAGGAAAACTATTGTTGACGCTATGGATCAAACTATATCGGGCACTGTTAGTAAAGTCGGAAAAATTGAGGATTGCCTCAAGAGTATTGCAGAGAAAAGTTTAAACATCCTGAAGGTTTCTGCTGGCAATACGAAAAACTCTCATCAGCAAATTGGATGAGGAGAAGGATACCCTGGATATTGACCTTGACACTGAAGGCACAGGAGATGCTCAAGGACCCAGAACAAGAACGAGAGGTAAAAAGAAAGAAAAGAAGCCTAATAAGAACCTAGATGATCTCAAAGTTGTTGCGGCCACCTATGACCAGTTGGTGAAAAAGGCGGAGGACCTTCTGAAGACTATAACTGTGTAGTGTCTTCCTAGTTTCTTTGTTGTTTCTATCTTTTGTTGTCTTTTTGGTTTGCTGGCTTTTTTGCCAGCTATTTTGTAAGCAGTTTATATGCTCTGGACTCTTTGATGACTTATCTTAATTTCCTATGTTAAAGGTTTCGGGTCCTGAAAACCTATTTTTCTTAATTAATCAGAACATTTCCCTCAAAAGGAAATCATTTCCGTTACAGTAATTCATTTACATTTCATTTTTATTTCATGTTTAATTCCAAAACTGGGGTTTGACCTAAGGAAAGCCCCTATTCCCAACCATTTTCCCTTCTCTATTGTGTGTAGGAACAAGTACGAAGCTATAATTTTTCAAGATTGACTTTATTCACAAAGACAAACATGTTCCTCTTTGGATGGCGAAAAGTTTGGAGGACCAGAACAATGAGCATCCTAGTTCCAACAATACAAGATGACCTTTTAGGACCAGATCCGAACACTCACATATTGCTCAATCTAGGTTCGTGGTTCTATTTGATGACTATAGCTCATTATTTATGCATAATTGCTTCAATTTTAGCACATTCACTCTAATTTAAGCATTTTCACAATTCAACTTAAAAGAGGGAATCAAATCTTAACCAATGAATCTAATCAAAATTCTCAGCCCTATCCTTGTTGATTTGAGGCTAGATCTATTAGGTTCACCCCTCTTTAATGTAATTGGTTTGTAAGCAAAAATTAGTGGTTTTACTACATCATTTGGTTAAACCCTAATTTTTCACCCCATTACATTTTGGTGAACCCGATAACTTACACCTTAATTTAAGATTTATGTTCTCAGATCTGATTGTTTATGCATTTACAAATTCAATTTTACATTTGCAAGTTTAATTTTCAATTGAATTTCATAAATTTAGTCGTTGAATTCACATAAACCATATTTTTTAATTCTAAATTTAAACCTGTGGGTTGTCTACTTTGGATGAATTATTTCAGATCTAATTATTTATGCAATTTTAAATTCAAATTTGCACTCATAGATTTGAATTCTAGTTGAATTAAAAAAAATTAGTGGTTGAATTTACAAAAACCCTAATTTATAATTCTAAAATTTACTTGTGGGTTGCATAATTTTTCAATTTTTTTTTGGATTTGATCTTTATGATATGCTATGCTATGATCTAGCTACATTTATCTTTCAAAATCACAAATAAACTTGTTTAATTAATTGGTTAAACAATCATTTAAAAAAAATTATATTTCTTAATCACAATTTTCAAATTGAAATTCAAATTTGCCTGCGTTGTACATGAGTTTTACTACCATTAGTCATACTTACAATGGTCCCATGAGAGAAAATTGTAGAATTAAGGCTTCCCAAGGTTTAATTACTAAGGATATGGATTCAAATTTGGATAACTTATTTCATGAGAATGTTGACGGTTCTTCTAATCCAGCAAATGATATTATTTATCCTCATTCTTTACATAATTATCATGATGTGGATGAATCACTAACTAGGGTTTTTATTGATCAATTGAAGAGTATTAAAAATAATTTTAAAATCTTAAACAATGGATGACCCAACAATACCTGGAAAGTGAGGCAATCCCATTGATTGAAGGATTCAAAAGAATGGTTCAATGTGATAAAATTGGTGTTGATTTGTTGTGTGGCCTTGATCATATTGTTGACAATAATATCATGACTATGAAAAGTTGTGTTGAAGTCCTTGGTTACACTCAAGCTACTAGTCAAGTCAATCATTCCATTCTTATGTCTACATCCATGACTAGTGTGCCTACATTCACATCTTCTATCATGAATGCATCCATACAAAATGTTAATCCTACACATGTTAGTTAAGGGGGAAACTTTTATAATCAAAACTCTTTTATACCTCCTTTTGTGAGTCTTCCATTTGTGACTTAATCATCTCCCATACATATATATCATAACATTCCACCTTCTTACTCTCAACCTCAACCTACATAAAAAAATGTTACTCCTCCATCCCAATCCAATATGTCCAATTTCAATCCATCCACCAAAGCAACCATCAACAACTTAGCCCAAATCATGTCATTCCTACAACAACAAGTAGCTTCCATTACCCAATCTAAGTTTAATGTGCCAACATTTGATGTAGTGAGCCTATTATCCAATGACATTGTCTGTGCTATCCCTCCTAAACATATGGAAGCCCCTCAATTAGAGTTTTACAATGAAAAAAGTGATTTCTTGACTCAAGTGAAAACATTTCAAACTTTGTGTAGTGACTTTGCTCATGATCAAAGACTTATGGCTAAATTGATTACTAGAACATTTATAGATAAAGTATTGCAATGGTATTATTCTTTGCTTCCTTATTCTATTACATCATTTCAATAATTGGCTAATGCTTTCATTCAACAATTTCATAATAATATCGGTCCTAAGATTACTTTCACTAATTTGATTCATTGTAAGCAAGGTGTTAAAGAAAAATTAACTGATTTTATTGGTAGATATAAACATTTGTATTCTCAAATTGCTTATCCTATGCATGATCAAGATATTCAAAGAATTTTTATTCTTAATTTAAAAAAAGATATTAGGGATAAGCTTGTCTTTTCTAAGTTTACTTCCTTTACACAGTTGTGCGCAGTACTTCATAATTATGAACTTCAAATGAGTCAATTTGAATCATCTCCTTCAATGGCTCTAGTGGATAAGAATGAAAGTGCTCAACAATATTTTGTGAATTTTAAACCAAACAAGGTATACATCAAGTTCAATGTCAACATCAATACTCAAGTGGTAGCCACGACATCAGGTGTGGCTCCATTATCCAAATACTTTAGGAAAGAATTTAGTCCTCCTTTTAAGTCTTTGTATAACATTATGACATAATTAATAGATAAAAATGTGTTGAAACTTCCTCCCATAAATCCAATAGATACCTCCAAAACTTTGCCAGCTTATCACAATCCTAAAGCCTTTTGCCAATTTCATCATCAACCCGGTCATGACACTAAGAAGTGTTATAAATTAAGGAGTAGGATTGAACACTTTACTAATAACAATACCATATATGTGGCTGGTGTGAATGACAAAGGCAACAAATCTATAGGTACTCCTAATCAAAACCTTAAAATCTTTACTAACCCTTTGCCTTCCCATTCTATTAATGTGGTTGTGTTGGAGCATCTTGATTTTTCTCCCAATGACCTTGGCCTTGAGTCTAACAATGTGGTGAGTCTTTTTGATAAACCTACACCTCCTAAGGAACTATGCATTACCTTTGATCCTAGTGAGACTGTTGATGCACCTGATGGATCACTATATATCACTACGAAGATCAAAGACAAACTCTCATGAGGAGTTCTCATTGATCCAATGTGTATGGTGAATGTGATGACTGAAGAATATCTTTATGCTTTACAATTGCATCAAGTAACATAAGATAAATCTGATGTAGTGGTTAAGGTGTATGATGATTTCTCTTGCCCTACTGTTGGTTCTATAACTCTTTCCGTTGAGGTTGGTACTAAGTGCTTAGATGTCATTTTTGCTATCATTCCTACATTGAATCAATTGCATGCAATTTTGGGACATCCTTGGCTCTCTTCCATGAAAACAATTCCTTCTACCATTCAGAAATGTCTCAAGTTTACTCATAATGACAAATCATAGCATGTATCAACCCACAATGAGGCGTGGAGATGTTAACCTTGATTACTATTGACCTAAACAATTTGAGCCTCTTAAGCCTCGTACTGATTCTCTTTTTCAATCTTACCAAAAGTGGAAGAATGAGATGATCTTATCTTTGAGTAAGCCTAGAGAGCCTAGACCTATTCCTCCTCCTCATGATGGACCCGGTCTCCTTCCTACACCTTCCATTTCTCCTTTATATACTACAATCCTACCTCCTGAATCTTACAAAGGAAAATGTCTGACATCTCCTATCTTTCAACCTAGTAGACCTTCTCTCATTCACCCGTCTTTAAAGGAAGAGAAGGATCCTATGTATATTGATCCTAAACCTTCACAAACCTTGACTAAAAATAAAATAAATCTTTGTGTGAGAGAACACTGATGGAGACATCATGCTAAGGCTCATTAACTTTCTTCTCAACCTATTTCCTCCCCGAAGACCCCAAATGTTGACTTAGTCTCATGTGTCCAACCTTCGCCTAACCCTAGGGAGAAAGTTCAACCTAATTCACCAAGGTTAAAGATGCTTAAGAAAAATTATGGCTCATGTTCTATTCCTATTAAAGATCCTATTTTTATTAATCTTGATGAAGAAATGGATCAAAAAGATGTTCATAGTAATAATGATGATACTAATTATTGTTTGGATCTAAGAACACTGAGAGGGGGGGGTGAATCATTATTCTACCGGAATGTACAGTTTTCAAATTTCTACACCATGCAAGTATGTACTGGTAAAGAAATAAGCATATAACAATAAGCAAATAAATCATCCACATAAATGAACACCATAACACAGAATTTATATGTGGAAAACCTCAATGAGGAAAAACAATGGTGGGATTTGTGACCCACAATATCAGTTCACTAGCCATATGAAAAGATATTACATAAACAAGGGCCTGCACTTGCAAGAAGGCATACTGCCTAGAGCATACTGCTCATCACTAAAGAGCTTCACTGACTACAAGCTTTCTGCCAAAGTAAATTACTGAAAATGAACTCAAGAATCCATCTGGTATGCCAAATAGAGTTCCGGTTCTAGTTCTTCTCTGTACTGGTTCACAATCTTGAACTATTACCGGTATTACTTCTCCTCTAAGAGTGCTTTCCTAGCTATCTATAGATCATTGCATGATACAATGTTTGCATACAAAAATGATCTCCATACATATATTTCTCATCTCACAGTTCTGCTATATGTTTATCTTTATATCATCTCTTCCACTCTTAATTGACCTAGCAGACTGACTTATATACCTATTACATATGATATGCCTTATGTCGGCTTACAATTCATTTACAAAGAATATTCAATGTCGGCATCGACAATAATTACAAAATGATTTACTAAAATAAATCTTTCTTGATGTCGGCTTCCTTGAAGTACTGATATCGGTGTCGATGGTCTCGATGTAGCCCTGAATGCTTCCAATGCTGGTATCTACCTCCTAGTGTTGGTTTGGGACTTCTATCAAGTCTTGTTGCCTTCTATCTGATCTTGTTGCCATCAATGACAACAAAATGAATCCAATGAGTGTCAATTGCCAACAATCTCCCCCTTTGGCATTGATGGCAACACTCATGTGAAAAATGGATTCCTTGCCGGTGTGCTCCCCCTAAGAAACACACTTCAACTGATAACATATTCCCTGATATTTTTTACATATCTACATACTCCCCCTTTGAAATTAATGCCAAAGACTGGTGAAGGAATTAAAAAAATGAAAGATAACAGTTAGAGTCATTCGAGCTTAGTCATCTTCAGAATTTCTGGGTATGCCTTTTGCAGCAACTGAAGATATGTGTCCCAACCTGATTTGTAAGTGTCTGATACCGATGCAAGTCCACTGAGTAAGTGGGAAAGTGATTTCTTCTTCTAGTTATCTACCGGTGTGGGCTTGGATAGAATGTCCATGCATTCTCTCTTGTGAACACCCAAAGAGTCGAGTCTTGGACTCACCAGTCCTCTTAAAATTCTTTCTCTCCTCAGTATTTTATCTTTTTCTTTCCCAAAAGAAAAAACTTGGTTCTCCAAGGACAAAATTTGTCCACCAACAAATGTAGTTAATGTAGTTAGCCCATCAACAGAATTAGCACTAGTAGCCATTTTGTCATATAATTCTTTCAATTTGTCATTTACATTGGTTGTTAGACTTCCTATACTACAACATACTTAGTAAATATTGGTGCATTGTTTCAAACAAACCTCAATAGAGATAAGTTTGTCCTCTATCTTCTTCTTCTCAATTTCTATAAGCTGATCAAAAGCTTCTCTTTTTGCAACAGAGAAACTATCCAAAGCCTGTCAGTCTGCAATCTATCTCAAGGATTGATAGTTATTTGATGTGTTCCATTAAAGCTTTGAGCTTACCAGAAGGACTTGCTCCATCCTCTATCTGACAGTCAGGCATTATTCTATGTAATACTCAGACCGATTGATCAATTAACCCTTTGTCTATAGTTCCTTCCTTTAACAATATCTGAGTGACCATCATCATTAGTTCTATTGGACTTAACTCAGAAACTGATTTCTTCTCGACTTGAGAAGTGTCAATTACCAAGACTCTTTCCGGTGAATCTTTTTTGCTGGTATGGACTCATTTTATTTAACCTTGTCCATCTCAACCTCTTTTGCATCGGTGGCTTCGTCACTTGATGCAGTGTCAGTTACTATCGGTAGAGTATTATCCACAGTGTTTCCAATGTCTTGTACACTCTCTTGCTCAAAATTGGTTTGTGCGGATATAAATTGTACACTCTTTGTGACTGGCAGTTGTGGATGTGTGCCTTTAGTTACAGTCAGTTGTGATTGTGTCAAAATTGGAGTAGAACTGCCTAAAATACCCTTTCCTTTTGATTTGTCAGGAAATGTAGGGGATGTTTCCTTTGCAAATTATTCCTGAGATGTGAGAAAGTCTGTGTTTTTGTGAAAGAATTTTGTCCACCCTTACTTGTCTCGTTTACCACTTCATTTAGTCTACCCACCATAAGACTTATTTGCCAGTTTTTACTACTAAAAATTGTCCTATTAGCAGTATCTATACATCTTTTCATATCTTCATTATTTATAGTGCCACATTGTTCCAAAAGTGCAACTTCCTTTATTTCCTTATCCCTCTTGATAGCATCAAGTCTCCTAGCTTCAAGTTTATTGTATCGAGATAAAGGTATCTCTTTCAAAAATTTAACTAATGCCTTCTTATAGATATCTATATACAATAAAATAGCTTCCTCTAACTCAATTTACTCACTCTCTTCAAAAACTTCATAATATTTTGATAAATTCTTTAATATCCCATCTTTTGTTACTTCATCAATAATTTCAGCATAGGTCATTGTTGTCTTACCAGATCCGGTATCATCACCCTTCTACTTTTTTCTTGTTGTTGTCGGTGTGACTAGTTTCCTCTTCCACATAGGCTTCCTTACCAGTGGTGGAGGTGCAGTAGGCTAAGATGCCTTTATGACAAGTCTCCTCCTTGGTTCTGCCTTTTGTTGCTCTACCAGTGCTTTTACCACATCCTTCCTTTGCACCCTTCTGAAAGCCAGAGGCTCATTATCCTCAAGGTCAGAGTCAGAAGTGATTGGGGAAATGTGAACTTGTGGCTTCTTCACTTCTTCAGTAGCAACCTCTCCCGGTTTGACTACCTATTTAGATTTGGAACCTAGCTGAGTATCTATCTTGTAAATCACATTCTGCACATATGCAGACATTTTATCAATTTTCTTCTCTCTCCTTTTTCTATTGAAACCTATTTTCACTTCAATAGCCTTTTCTCTTGTTGTACCAAAGTGCTTTGTCTTATTATCTAATGGGGCATCTAACAACATCTTTGCATAAATCTCAAAAATGCTATCATCTACCTCATATCCAAGCTCAGTGATCCAGATTTTCCTGGGTTCAACTGCTTCCATGAGTGTTTCATCAATTTTCACCATAAAACATATGTCAATGGAGTACTTCTCCACAATGTTCTTAGAGATTCTTTCCCTTTGCCTCATGTTCTCCTAAAATTTCTTGAAGTAACCCGAGGCTTCTCATCCCTACCGGTACCAAGACCGGTGATAGCCATTTTGATTTGCATACCTACTGATATGTCATGAGCGCATTGTTTCTTTCCTCAATTAGGTAGCTCATTCTGAAAATAAAGCATTAAACAAACAATTAAGTTTCCATATCTGAATGTGCCTTTCTTGGTTCCTTTGATCTTTTTAAGGTTTAACATTAACTCACTCCTCATCCATTCACATAAGTCATATTTCACATTATTTCTTAACATTTGATATGTGACATGAATGCATGAACTTGCAACAGAGTTCAAGCGATTTGATTGAGTTACCTTATATCCTATGATCATGCTTGCAAATTTATGTCTGAGTTGGTTATTGTGCTTATCTTCATTGATCTATTATCCTGTGTGGAACCAATGATTTTTTGAAACTCTGTGTTGGTTTTTTTCTTACCAGGTTCTTGTCCAACCCTAGGTAAGCTAGTGACAGCTTGACTAGCTTCCTTTGTGATCATGTAGGGTATGTCTAACCAAATGAATTCATTATGAACCCTACTCAGGACGTATTTGATAACTTCATCCTTGAATTTTGGTAAATACAGGATACCGGTTGACCTTAGATCTTCAATTGCCCTAAATTTTGGTTTAATATTTCTGGTGTCTCCCAGTATCACTGATTGATACATGTTTTTTATGTCTTCGATGCCCAGATCCTCAAGAGTGTAGTGGATGTATGCCCTCACATCTTCAACATACATTACTCCTTCAGGAACCCTAGAAAACGCTCCCGCAGAGTCTTCCTTCTTCATAATTTTGGGAACCTCCTTAAAGATTGGTCTTAACCTATCCTTAACTTCGACAATTGTCAGATTTGCAATAAAAGTAGGAGCGGAAGATTCAGATGCCATTTCAGAAAATTCCACGATTTGAGTGCTTCAGATAACTGCTCAAAATCCTCTCTCAATGCTTTTCTCGCTCTTAGTTCACCTTTACTTCGCTCTAATTGCTTGAATGCTCGGTGAGTGAAAATTAATTCACTTAGCTTCTTTTATCAGTGAATAAAACCCTAATTTTTTGTCATTAATGTTTCACCAACAACCCTACGGATGTCGGTTTCACAGTTAAGTGTCGGGGTAACCTTTGTCGATGATAAACACAGTTCTCTATATTTCTTTCCAGATCTCCTTAGATCTCTTCCGGGGTAATATGCAAAATTTAGCAGTGACTTTGCCAACCCCTAAGGCTTTTGCCTTAGTTACCAGTGGAATTTCCTGCTGGTGGAGGATTACCCTGTTTTACCAGTGGATGTACTGGTATAGATCCATCTCCACTTTGTTCTTCAGATTTTCTAACCCATCTATTGGTATGATCTTGTTGTATTTCATCTACCTTCTTCTTCCCTTTCTCATTGTCTTTATCATTATTAGCCGGTAGAGTCTTGCGTATGCAATACTTAGCAATATGACCTATTTTGCTGTATGCATAACATGTAAGATAGTTTTTCTGAATTGCTTTGACATATCTGGTATTATTATTATTTCCTAACCTACAATGATTAGCAAAATTTCCAAACTTTCCACATGCATGACATTTAACATTCATTCTATAATCTTCTGATCTATGACCATATTTCTTGCAGTTTGTGGATTGACTGGGAACATAATTGTAGTTTTGATTTTCCTTATTTCTACATTATTTAGCCATATGCCCAAATTTATTGCAAACAAAGCATCTACCATTGAATTTATAAGCATTAGATTGCCTTACCGGTTTCCTCTATTTTGATGAGTTTTGCATACCGGTTGTTTGATCTTCATTAGCAGTACCAGAGCTTTCACCTTGTACAAATCCAAGTCCTCTAGAATCATCAATTTGTCTTTGTCTTTTCAATAAGTCATCCAATTGTGCAACACTAATCCTAAACTTTTCTTTATCTTTGCGTGCAATAGTTAGATCATCTCTCAGAGTACTTATTTGCCTTTCAAGTTCTTGTTCATTGTTCCAGGAGTGTGCCAAATCAGTTCTCAATAGGTTATTCTCATGAGTCAATCTTCCACATTCATCAAATTTGTTCTTCAAAGATAAAACAAGACTATCTTCCTTCTTCTTTCTGTCCTCAATATCTTTTGATAACCTCATGGTCAGATCTTGCATTTCATTCATCGTGAGCATATTTGCTTGACTTAGTTTCTCACATTGTTCCTGAAGAGAATTCTTCTCCTCTTCAGCCAGTTGTTGCAAAAGTTCTTTTGTTTTGGCTTGAGCAGATGACAACCTTTCTTGTAGGATAAGAATGAATTCATTTGCAGAATTCAATTCTTCTTTCAATTTCAAGTTCTTCATCCTTTCAGCATCATAATCCTCAAGAGCCATCTGAAGTTGCCTTTCCATAGCCATATTCAAAGATTTTGGTTTCAGGATCTTCCTCAAGTTCTTAAACTTCTTCTGAGGTACCAAGCTCTGATACCAATTGTTGGGATCTAAGAACACTGAGAGGGGGATGAATCAATGTTCTATAGGAATGTACAATTTTCAACTTTCTACACCATGCAAGTATGTACCGGTAAACAAATAAGCATATAACAAGAAGCTATTAAATCATCCACATAAATAAACACCATAACACATAGAATTTATACGTGGAAAAACTCAATGAGGAAAAACCACGATGGGATTTGTGACCCACAAATCAGTTCACTGGCCATATGAAAAGATATTACATAAATAGGGGCCTGCACTTGCAAGAAGGCATACTGCCTAGAGCATATTGCTCATCACTAAAGAGCCTCACTGACTACAAGCTTTCTGCCAAAGTAAATTACCGAAAATGAACTCAAGAATGCATCTGGTATGCCAAATAGAGTTCATTCTGGTTCTGCTTTCTATCTGTTCACAATCTTGAACTATTACCGGTATTACTTCTCCTCCAAGAGTGCTTTCCTACCTATCTATAGATCATTGCATGATACAATGTTCACATACAAAAATGATCTCCATAAATATATTTCACATCTCATAGTTCTACTATATGTTTATCTTTATATCATCTCTTCCACTCTTAATTGACCTAGCAGACTGACTTATATACCTATTACATATGATATTCCTTATGTCAGCTTACAATGCATTTACAAAGAATATTCAATGTCGGCCTTGACAATAATTACAAAATGATTTACTAAAATAAATCTTTCTTGATGTCGGCTTCCTTGAAGTACTGATGTCGGTGCCGGTGTCGGTGTAGCCCTGAATGCTTCCAATGTCGGTATCTACCTCCTAGTATCGGTTTGTGACTTCCATCAATTCTTGTTGCCTTTTATCTGATCTTATTGCCATCAATGACAATAGAATGAATCCAATGAGTGTCAAGTGCCAACAATGATTCCAATGATGAATATGAACTTGTTGATGTTGACAATGATTTATTTAAATGATTTCCAATAGCATTAATCCTAGATCGTAGTGATAGACAAAGTTACTCATCATTAGAGCATGGTCCTTGCTTGGAACTTGCAATATCTCCATCTATCATGCTCAAATTTTCTCCTCTTTCATATTGTCCACCTTCCCAAAACAATGTTCAGCAAGATTGGGAGGTAGATGATTTGCTTAATTAGCTTCATTCGTGCCATAGATTCTCTCTCTCTCTCCTCTCTTTCTTGTTCAAAACATTCCTCTATGTGTTTCTTAATTCTTCTATTTGTTGTCCCTTGTGTTGTGTACTTGAGGATGATGCAAAGCATTGAGACCTCTTTTGGTCTCTTCCATGTTGACTCATAAGACACATGTGCCCTTCTTTCATTGTAGTTCTACTCCCTTTGGGGGATGAGGTCAATTGAATACAAATATATTTCATGATATGGATTATTTATCATAAGAGTATACTGACCCCAAAGTTAGTATAACCCTTATGCATTTTATGTTTGTAACCATTATTCTTTGATTTGTCCTTTCTTGGTGGTATATCATTATGGTAATGTGCTTGTCATTTGGGAGCATGCTACCTTAAAGAAATTTCTCTTGGTGAGGTGTATGCAATCACTTTAACGTGGGGGCATACACTCTACTTAGTGTTTCACTTTATGCACACACTATCATATATCTTGATACTGAAGTTATTTTGCAAACTAAGCCTTTTGCTTTGTAATTTTGGTATTTTTCTTTTTTCATGACTCGTAGGAAGCAAACCTTACTAGGATAGTAGTCATGATTCTCTCTCTTTTTTTTGATTATGTCCCTTTTATCTTGATATTGAAGTAGTAATATTCTAAAGTCCACTGGGGTCTTAGTTTGTCTTGTCTCTTTGATATCTCAGTGAAAGTTTTCAATGCAAACCTTTGTACTTTACTGAGAGTATGCTTAGTCTCATACTCCCGCTAAAGACAGGGTTAAATGTAGCATCCTAAATTGTACTCCCTTACAATTTTTCTCTCATTTGGGCCCTCATTGTATGATCGGAGCCCTGATTCTACTCACACCATGCACTTAACTCATTATTTTCAACATCCATGAAACCCTAATTCCTTGTGAAGACAAACAAAACTTCATAAAAAGGTATATCATTAGTGTTTCAGTTATTTTCAACATTTCTCTCAAAAGGAAATAATTTCCATTACATTAATTCATTTACATTTCATTTATATTTCATGGTTAATTCCAAAATCGAGTTTTGACCTAAGGTAAACCCCTATTCCCAACCATTTTCCATTCTCTACTGTGTGCAGGAACAATTACAGAGCTACAATTTTCAATATCGTCTTTATCCACAAATTCGAATAGGTTCCCCTTTTGATGATGAAAATTTTGGAGGACCAAAGCGATGGGAATTCTAGTCCTGACAATATAGTCCTACCTTTCGGGAACATATCCAAAGATGCACATATTGCTCAGATCCCGATTCGTGGCTCTGTTTGACGACTGTAGCTCACTATTTATGCATAATTGCTTCAATTTCAGTACATTTACTCTAATTTCAACATTTTCACAATTCAACTTAAAAGAGGGAATCAAATCTTAACCAGTGAATCTAATCAAAATTCTCAACCCTATCCTTGTTGATTTGAGGTGTAATGCCCGCCAAAATACCCTAGAGAAATACACCTAATCTAACTACAAATAGAGAAAAAAAAATTAAAAGCTCATCTACTGAGCAACACATACATCTATAACATCCATCTAATGTATATCATATACATCATTACAAATTACATCTTTTGCTAATTACAACAAAGCATAGAACATCATAACACAACTACGCAAGTGGAATAACACATCATATCATTCCTTCCCCTAGGGTATCTCAACATCACTACTTTTAAGAGTAACATCCTATAAACTAAGTTCATTTTAGAGCACCAATTCAAACATTCCAAATCACCATCATTACACATTCATACATAATAGCATCTCTTAACACATACCATATGAAATGTCAACAACACACTATTACAATTTCCATTCTACTTCAATCTCTAAGATCATTTATGACACTAGCAATGCTTCTCATTCATAATCTTACAAGAGTCATTTAACTTGAAATGAAACCACATATCCAACTATATAAGTGGAACTAGATCATTTCTTAAAGATACATATCATCACATAAATATTACTAAACACATGCTAATACACAAATAATAACAACAAGTAATAACCCTTCTTAACACATAAATAATCTAACTAAGACCCATTCCTAATGAATACTTCCACAATGTAGATCACATGGCATAACATTATCATAATACATTACAAGTTCATAATCTTTCAACATTATATTACAAAATATTACAAATCACAAGAGCACATACTTTGTATCCACATTTAGCAAATCAACATGATACAATATTAACCCTAATGGATAGAAAACAACTCCATAACTCCAACACATAATAGAGAATCATTGAATCCATACAATCTACAACTACTCATTCATTTGCATATCCCAAGAGTAATTGACACTAAGGATTACATCCTTCAAATCAAGGCATACATGATCATTGCTATATTCACTACCATCCACTAGATATACACAATCATTGCAATCATTTAATTCCTGCTAGCTGAAAATTACATTCATTATGAATATTCGTTTACAATAATCTTATTGTTGGCATTATGGATGAATTGATTATGTGTTGCATTGATGTTTTGTCATTGATGTCAACACTATCTGATATGGATGGTTATTGGCAAACAAGTTTTGGTTACCAGTAGAAGATCTAGTGTTACCAGCAGAAGAGATTATCTATTGACACTTTCAACATGTTTGGATCAATGAAGTATATTGGATTTCATGTTTTATATGCTCCATGACCATGTTTTCGTCAGTTGGTATTGTCTTGGTAATTGGATGTTATCATACACTCAGGTAAACACTTACCGGCATTGGTCTAAGGCTTTACCAATAGAACTTTCATTGAGGAATTGTGACAGGATGCATAATTGGTGTTGGTGCAGCTTCTTCGAGGATTTCAGGATGCTGAATATGTTCGCTGATCATTCTTCAATTGCTTGAAGACATTTCTTTGGCATGGTGGACCCAGAATAGGTACGATACCTATCTAGGTTATGGACCAGTATCATGCTAGTATGGACCGGTATCATGCTAGCGTGTACTCTACATGTTACTTGGATGATTCAAGATGATTTATGGATTTGTTATTATTGTTTTGATCTTAAGCCGACATGGCATATCATTGTAATATGGAATTATGTAATGATCTTATTGTAATATCTTTTAGGTGGCCGAACTAATTGGTTTAGGCCTTAGGGTTTGTATAAATAAGAGGTAGAAATACTTTGTAAAGTATCATGGTTATTAGAAAGGTCATGGTCAAGGAATGTAATGTGTGAATATTGTAATATCATTCACGCAGAGGAGTTGATCGATCATTGGTGATCGAATTGGATTCAAAAGAGGATTTAGTCCTCTGACATTGAGCTTAACTGAGACTGTAATCAGGCATGGTAGATGCTATTTCTAGCAGTTCACTCTATTGGATTGTTGTCCATTTATCTTGAGAAGGTTGTAGCCTCTCTGTATTCAGTGAGACGCTTTTGTAATGAGCAGTACACTCTAGGTACCTTCCTGCAAGTGCAGGCCCCTCTTGTAACACATACTTTCTGCAAAAGTATCTTCTGATTATGGGTAGGCTTCCCACCGTGGTTTTTCCCTTTCCAATTTTTCCAACTATAAATCATGGTGTTATGTAGTATGGCTGCTTTGAAATGATTATCTATTTTATTGTTAAGTTGTATTGTTTACCGGTATCTATTCCTATCGGCATTTGTCTATGTTTTATAGGTACTTGATTTGTTTAAGGTCATATTGTGGATTAAAAGTTATAATCTGTTAACAATTGATTCACCCCCCCCCCCTCTCAGTTGTTCACCGATTACCCTAACTATTGGTATCAGAGCTTTGGTCCTCTTTTGCAGAAGCTTAATCACTTGAGGTAGATCCTATGGCAACTAACACTTCTAATCCACCGACAGCTATTTTCAGAAGAGAAATCCCTAAGCTTGATAAAACAAATTATGGGATATGGAAAATTCGAATGGAGACTCATCTTAGATGTCTTGGCAAGGATATTTGGGAGATCATTGAGAAAGGATAAACACCTTATGATCCGGCATCTGGCAATCCTTCTCCTACACACCTAGATAAGAATATTGAAAATGATTGCAGAGCTAGAGAAGCCCTCTTGTGTGCACTTACTGATCAACAGACTATGGGATTGACTGACAAATCATCAGCTAAGGTTATGTGGGACAAATTGCAAACTCTAAATGAAGGTGACCCTACTGTCAAAATTGCTAAACTTGATGGTTATCAGGTAAGATATGTAAACTTGAAAATGAAAGATAATGAAAGAATTGTTGTGTTTATGGAAAGAGTAAATGAGATTGTTATGAGAACTCAATGTTGTGGAGGATTTCTACGTGATATGAAATAGTTTCCAAAGTCTTGAGAGCCCTTCCACTAGCTTACAAGATGAAGGAAACTGCTATTAATGAGTTAAGAACAATGGCAAACACTTCAATCAATACAGATGTTCTAATTGGGAAATTATCTGCTTTTGAGCTTGAAGAATTTGGATCTTCTGGAGCGGTAAAGTTTGAACCTTCTTTTCATGCATCATCATCAACATCTACTAACAAGAATTATTGGAGAGCCCTATATGAAAAAGAATTGGAAGACATGGGGAAAGAAGATGGAGAACTTGAGAAACTTGAAGCCTTATTTGCTAGAAGAATACCTAAAGGTCCAACTAGAAGTAAGTATGAAGGAAAAGAACCTTTTAAATGTTTTGCATGTAATAAGATTGGTCATTTTGCATCTAGATGTCCTAAAAGGAATGAAAGGTTTGAGGAAAGAGTTAATAAATCTTTTAAAGCCTAACCCGAACAGATATAGATTCAAGAAAAACAAACATTACTACATAGCAGATGAGGAAGGAGTAACTGATGACTGTGTAGATGAACTAGCAGAAGACTCTGCTAGTGGATCTAACAATGGAAAAGAATGGGTGTTCTATGCTTTGAAGGAAGATGAACCAGAACTGGCTATCAAAAATGAAGAAAAGGCCCTGGCAGCAAAAGTTGAAGATAAAGATGAATGGGTAATTGATAGTGGATGCTCACACCATATGACTAGAGATAAAGGGAAATTTTTGTCCCTGCAAGAATACAATGGTGGTCAAGTCAGATTTGGAGATGACAAGGCATGTATGATCAAAGGTAGAGGTATTATTTCTTTGGATGGAAAGCATAACACTGATAATGTCTATTATGTAGAAGGTGCTAACTCAATGATGAACCACGCGTAGCAAACCGGTACTGAGAGGGGGGGTGAATCAGTACAAACACAAATACAGTCCAAAACCAATTTGACAGCAAATATCCCAAATGACTGATAAATAGGGATACCGATAAAATAGAGTGCAACCGGTAACATCCAGTACAGCTCAATCAGTCATGAACCGGTCACTCAATAAGCTACCCTCTTAGCTCAATACTATAGTATCATTATATTCTCATGCATAAATAGGTAAACTTAACCATCAGATCTTCACAATAGTGAGTTCAATATGTTTTATAGACAGGCATAAAATATAGAACCTTCATATGCTTAACAGGTAAAACAAAGCATCACCAGACAAAAGCATTTCACATGACACACATATTTTTCACGTGGAAACCCAACTGGGAAAAACCACGGTGGGGATGAATACCCACAAGCTGCTTTTTGAACTCTTTAGAAGTCCGCTCTGTTAGGAGCCTTGTCCGGTTAAAGACATTACAATTGGTTCTGGTAGGAACCGATCATGTTAGGGATCACCCGGTTAAGGGTTAAACTCGATAGGGTTACCTTGTTAGAGGATTTCAAGAAATCAATAGCTGAAAGGATCTCCTAAGCTCTATAGCTTCTCAGAACTCATTAGCCTCGAGTTACCCGGTTAAGGGATTTGAATCAAGCCAGTTAAGACCACCTTATTTAAGGGATTTTGAATCAAGCCAGTTAAGGCTACCCTGTTAGGGGATTTTACAACTGTTGAAGTGGTTAGAGATCAACAGGTATTACAATGATCTGTTAATAGCACTCAATGCTAATGCAGATCCGTTTAGGCTCCTCTTTACCTTCTGCACATTCACTTTGTACGTATCACTTCTCTCCTTTGGTCTGGCAAGAATTATGTATCACTTCTCTTGGATACACACTCACAACTTTTGCCAACAACCTCAGAAAGAAACACAATATCGACCTTATAGGAAACATACAAGTCGGTAGCAAAAACCCTAAACCCTAAACCTGTTAGGTTAAGCAACTCAAACGGTTTGATCCTGACCATTGAATCATACTGCATTAAATGCAACAATCTTGAATCGATCTCAAGACATTCTCCATCATCCATTATCCACCGATTTCATGGCGGCTGATAACCCATCACGTGTTATCACCGTTTGACAAACTTCGTACATTCCCAAGGTAGATAGGAATAGTCTTCTTCATGCAAGATCCTTCACGCACACAGAGCTTACATGGCAACATGATCTGTCCTCCATCATACTACTAACTCATCACACGAAGATCACCAATTGAATCACACAAACTTGAGGTACTCCAACCGGAAACCCTGAAGTGGAAGCTACCTATCAACCGGTAGTCATACAATGCTTCCATGTGCCGGTTCCCATAACTAAATGTCGGTTCATCTAGAACAAATATGCCACTTCACTTTGGCATATAAACCGGTTCATACATATGCTGGATCCTTTCTCTTTTCACCTATCACATATGTCGGTTCTCTTCATAACACATATTTTCACCTATCACATATGTCGGTTCTCTTCATAACACATATTGACATCAATGACAACATACAATGTCATTATGTCTTCATGCCGGTCCACATAATGCCAACAATCTCCCCCTTTGGCATTGATGGCAATATACAAAGATATCTTCTCTGCTTCACATCTTCTCCCACTTGCTGCAGATATATTTTCACTTCACATCTTCTCACCCTTTGACAACAATGCCAAAGTGGAGGTACAAGCATCTATGTTCCATCATGATGCTCCCCCTGAGAAGTAGCATCCTTCAACACATCAATCAACCAAAAATTTGTCTTTCCAGTACTGGACTGATGTGGAACAATTACTTTTAGTTCACCTCCTGAAGGGGAAATACCCCTAATTCACCTCTCAAATGCACAAATGGTGTCTTTGGGAGAGGCTTGGTGAATATGTTTGCTAACTGCTCCTTATTGGGCACATGATCTAGAGCAATCTCTTTATTCTGAACCTTTTCCCTCAAGAAATGATACTTAAGCTCAAAGTGCTTGGTTCTAGAATGTAAAACCAGATTCTTTGATATATTGATAGCACTTGTGTTATCATAGAATATACTTACTAGTTCAGATATAGGGATCTTGAAGCCTTCCAGTACATGCTTCATCCAGATTGTCTGAGTGTGGTTCATGAAAGCTGCAACATACTTCGCTTCCGCTGTAGACTGAGAGATACAACTTTTCTTTTTACTTATCCATGAGACCAGTCTACCACCGAGAAAGAATGCACCACCGGTTGTGCTCTTTCGGTCATCCACATTACCTGCCCAATCAGCATTTGTGAACACTTTCAGATTGAAATTATTGTTGTATGGGTACCACAATCCGTAGTCAACTATTCCCTTTAGATACCTAAGAATCTGCTTGACTGCAATCAAGTGAGATTCTCTTGGACTCTTTTGGAACCTTGCAGCAATGCCAACTGAATGTGCAATATCTGGTCTGCTATGCACTACATAATGCAACTTACCAATTATTGATCGGTATTCCTTCTCATCAACCAGTGCGGAATCATCCTCTTTTGTCAATTTGCAACCGGTCACCATTGGTGTACCAACCAATTTTCTATCTTCCATGCCAAAAGTCTTCAACACCTCTTTGAAATATTTGGACTGAGTGATAAAGATTCCATCTTCCATCTGCTGGATCTGTAGTCCAATGAAGAACTTAATCTCCCCTATGAGTGACATCTCAAACTCTTTCTTCATCTCATCAGCAAACTCATGACTCATCTTGTCATTTCCACCAAAGATGATGTCATCAACAAAAACTTCACAGATCAGGATCTGATCTCCTTTAGACTTCAAGTAGATATTGCTATCTTCACTTGTTCTTTCAAATCCAATCTTCACAAGATGGGAATGTAGGTGCTCATACCATGCCCTAGGTGCTTGCTTTAGACCATATAATGCTTTATGTAGCCTACATACCATGTCACTATCTTCAAATAGGGAAAACCCATCTGGTTTCTCAATATACACCTCCTCTTCAAGTACACCATTTAGGAATGCAGATTTTACATCCATTTGATATACTTTGAACCTCTTAAAAGCTGCATATGCAAGAAGCAGACGAACTCCTTCCAATATGGCTATAGTAGCAAAGGTTTCTCCATAGTCTTCTCCTTCTTCTTGAGCATATCCTTTGCACACCAATCTGGCTTTATTCCTAATCACTGTGCCATCCTCATTCAGCTTATTTCTGAACACCCATTTGGTGCCAATGACATTTTTTTTCTCAAGTTTGGGTACCAAGGACCATGTACCATTTTTCTCTATCTGATCAAGTTCTTCTTCCATTGCCTTGATCCAGTCTTCATCTTTATGAGCCTCTTTGAATGACTTGGGCTCAAATTCAGAGATCATACATGAGTTTTCTCTGATCTTTCTTCTTGTAAGGATTCATGCATCCTTATCACCTATGATCTGCTTAGGATCATGATTCAACTTGACATATCGAGGAATGGTCTTAACTGGTTCTTCTTGCTTTTCTTCTTCATCCTCATCTTCATCAGTATCAGCATTCACCGGTTCAGGAACACTGTTACTGGTACTCAGTTGGTTGACAACCGATTCCTAGAAGGTTGCAACCGATTCATTTATAGCTTGCTCACTGTCGGTTTCCTCAATCTTGTCAGAGGATTCATCAACTCTTACATTGATGCTTTCCATAATTCTCTGAGTCCTATTGTTGTAGCACTTGAAAGCTTTACTCTTGGTGGAATATCCTAGAAGTATTCCCTCATCACATTTAGCTTCAAATTTTCCCTGATGTTCACTCCTCTTGATGTATCATTTGCTACCAAATACCTTAAAGTAGTTAACCATAGGTGTCTTACCGGTCCAATACTCATAAGGAGTTTTGTCCTTACCCTTTTTGATGAGTACCCAGTTCATAGTGTAGACTGCAGTGCTCATCGCTTCTCTCCAAAAGGTGTGAGCTACCTTTCCTTGGATCAACATGGTTCTAGCTGCTTCAACCACAGTCCGGTTATTCCTCTCTGCTAGGCCATTCTACTGTGGAGTCCGAGGGGCAGACAGCTATCTCTTGATGCCAAATTCTTCACAATACTTGTTGAATTCACCGGAAGTGAATTCCCCTCCTTTTTTAATTTTTGAGACATTTGATCCTTTTGTCACTTTCCTTCTCCACTAATGCTCTAAAAGATTTGAATTTCACAAAGGCTTCAGACTTGTCTTTCAAGAATGTGACCCACATCATTCTTGAGCAGTCATCAGTGAGAATCATGAAGTATCTATCACCCTGCACACTTCTAGTTTTCATAGGACCACATAAATCAGTATGCATAAGATCAAGCAAGTTGTCAGGAGTGAAAGATTTACCTTTAAAGGTTGAGGAAGACATTTTCCCCAATTGACACTCTTTGCATAAGGTATTGTCTGGTTTGCTCAACACCAGCAACCCTCTAACTGCCTTGATCTTACTAGCCTTTACAATGTTATCAAAGTTTACATGGCAGAGTCTGCTATGCCATATCCAGCTATCATCAAGCTTAGCCATAAGACATTTACTTATATTTGCATTCAGATTAAATAAGTTACCTTTAGTCTGCATGTCAATGGCCACCAATTTACCATCATTTCCCTTAATTCTGCAAGCTCCATTCTTGAATTTCAGAGTGAGGCCACTGTCATTTAGCTGGGCAACACTTAGAAGGTTGTGTCTGAGACCATCAACCCAGTACACATTGTCAACACTACTCTTTCCATTCAAAGAGATGGACCCTCTACCTTTAACCATGCATGGTGCATCATTGCCAAAGCGAACCACACCACCATCATACTCCTCTAAGGATAGAAACTTGCTTCGGTCACCAGTCATATGGTGAGAACAGCCACTATCAATGATCCACTCATTGGAATTATCAAATTGGGAGACAAGAGCCTTCTTGTCTACCACATCTTCCTTTACAGCAACAAACACAATGTCTTCATTCTCTTCATCTTCTGATTCCTCATCTGTGACACCTTCATCAACTGCCACAAAATAGTTTCTCCGGTTTCCTCCTTTGAATTTCTTGAACCTTTCTGGTTTATCCTTGTTGTTTCTATTAGGACAGTTCATAGCAATATGTCCTATCTGGTTACAAGAGAAACATTTCAAAGGTAGCTTACCTTTGTATTTACTAGTTCCTTTTGAGAATTTCTTGGCAAGAAGTGCTTCAAATTCCATCAGAAACTCTTCATCATTCATTTCTCTGCTCTGATTAGGGTCCCCACTAGTGCTAGCCTCTTTTCCTTTTCTGGAAGGTATAGCAGAGGCTCTAAAAGCAGATTCTATCTTTTGAACACTGCCATCAAAACTATTCAGCTCATAGGCTATCAACTTGGCTATGATGGAGTCCAAGGACACCTTAGACTTGTCTATTGATCTCAGCTCCTGAATAGTAGCAACCCTTATTGCATAGACCAGCAACATGGATCTCAGGAATTTGCTTACCACAGTGGAATCTTCTATTTTGCCACCTGCACTCTTGATTTCTCCAACAACCGTTTTGATTCTTATTCCATACTGCTAAATGGTCTCTCCTTCAACCATCCGCATGTCTTCAAACTTTCCTCTCAGGCTTTCTTCCTTAGCCTGTTTTACATGCTCATCACCACCATAGATATTTTCAAGAGCATCCCATACCTCTTTGGGATTTGCCTTGTCCTGAACATCAATAAACTCAATGTCAGATAGACTACTGATGAGGGCTTCCATGACTTGCCCATTTTCTTGTATCTCTCTCTTTTGGTCATCGGTGAGAGTACCGGTAGGAAAAACATATACATTTTCAACATAACTCCAGTGTTGAACACCCATGCTTTTGATGAATATCTTCATCCTTTCTTTCCATATACCAAAATTTTCCCTGTTAAACTTTGGACCTTCCCTCTTCATCATTTGACTAGGATCTTTTCCTCAAGCGGTTAAGCTTACAACACAGAGGACCTGGAGTGCTCTGATACCAATTGATAACTCAATGATGAACCACAAGTACCAAACTAGTACTGAGAGGGGGGGTGAATCAGTACAAACACAAATACAGTCCAAAACTTGTTTGACAGCAAATATCCCAAATGACTGATAAACAGGGATACCGGTAAAACAGAGTGCAACTAGTAACATCCAGTACAGCTCAATCAGTCATGAACCGGTCACTCAATAAGCTACCCTCTTAGCTCAATACTACAGTATCATTATATTCTCATGCATAAACAGGTAAAATTAACCATCAGATCTTCACAACAATGAGTTCAATATGTTTTATAGACAGGCATAAAACATAGAACCTTCATATGCTTAATAGGTAAAACAAAGCATCACCAGACAAAAGCATTTCACATGACACACATATTTTTCACATGGAAACCCAACTGGGAAAAACCACAGTGGGGATGAATACCCACAAGCTGCTTTTTGAACTCTTTAGAAGTCCGCTCTGTTAGGAGCCTTGTCCAGTTAAAGACATTACAATTGGTTCTGGTAGGAACCGATCTTGTTAGGGATCACCCAGTTAAGGGATACCTGGTTAAGGGTTAAAACTGGTAGGGTCACCTTGTTAGAGGATTTCAAGAACTCAATAGCTGAAAGGATCTCCTAAGCTCTATAGCTTCTCAGAACTCATTAGCCTCGAGTTACCTGGTTAAGGGATTTGAATCAAGCCAGTTAAGACCACCCGATTTAAGGGATTTTGAATCAAGCCAGTTAAGGCTACCCTGTTAGGGGATTTTACAATTGTTGAAGTGGTTAGAGATCAACAGGTATTACAATGATCTGTTA
Organism: Cryptomeria japonica; assembly: GCF_030272615.1. Taxonomy (NCBI): domain Eukaryota; kingdom Viridiplantae; phylum Streptophyta; class Pinopsida; order Cupressales; family Cupressaceae; genus Cryptomeria; species Cryptomeria japonica. Next base: position 518,031,155 of record NC_081407.1, on the reverse strand, counting down.
ACAGCACTCAATGCTAATGCAGATCCGTTTAGGCTCCTCTTTACCTTCTGCACATTCACTTTGTAGGTATCACTTCTCTCCTTTGGTCTGGCAAGAATTATGTATCACTTCCCTTAGATACACACTCACAACTTTTGCCAACAACCTCAGAAAGAAACACAACATTGACCTTATAGGAAACATACAAGTCAGTAGCAAAAACCCTAAACCCTAAACCTGTTAGGTTAAGCAATTCAAACGGTTCGATCCTGACCGTTGAATCATACTGCATTAAATGCAACAATCTTGAATCGATCTCAAGACATTCTCCATCATCCATTATCCACTGATTTCATAGCGGCTGATAACCCATCACGCGTTATCACTGTTTGACAGACTTCGCACATTCTTGAGGTAGATAGGAATAGTCTTCTTCATGCAAGATCCTTCATGCGCACAGACCTTACGTGGCAACATGATCTATCCTCCATCATACTGCTAACTCATCACACGAAGATCATCGATTGAATCACACAAACTTGAGGTACTCCAACCGAAAACCCTGAAGTGGAAGCTACCTATCAGCCGGTAGTCATATAATGCTTCCATGTGTCAGTTCCCATAACTACATGCGGGTTCATCTAGAACAAATATGTCGCTTACCTTTGGCATATAAACCGGTTCATACATATGTCGGTTCCTTTCTCTTTTCACCTATCACATATGTCGGTTCTCTTCATAACACATATTTTCACCTATCACATATGTCGGTTCTCTTCATAACACATATTGACATCAATGACAACATACAATGTCATTATGTATTCATGTCGGTTCACATAATGCCAACAAAAGGTTTGAAGCATAATCTTTTGAGTGTTGGACAATTAGTTGATAAGGGTTTTCAACTTCAATTTAAAGATAGAAAATGCAAAATCATTAACAAGACTAGTTTGGAGATTGCAACCAGTATTCAGACAGGAAGTAACATCTTTCATTTGAACACTGGTAATAAGACATGTTTGATTGCTCATATTGATGAGAGTAGGCTATGGCATAAGAGGTTATGTCATGTTAATTTTGATTGTATTGTTAAGATCAGTTCAACTAAGGTAGTTAGAGATATACCTAAGATTATGAAGCCTCATAATCTGGTATGTAAGGAATGGCAATTGGGTAAGCAAATTATAAGTCCTTTTAAGAGCATACATGATAAATCTAATGATGTACTTGATTTGATTCACACTGACTTATGTGGTCTGGGAAGGACTAGAAGCTTTCAAGGTGATAGGTACTTCATGTTGATTATTGATGACTATTCTAGAATGATGTGGGTGACTTTTCTAAGGGAGAAGTCTAAAGCCTTTGAGAAATTCAAGATCTTTAAAGCGAAGGTTGAAACAAAAACTAGATTCAAAATCAAATGTCTAAGATCATATCATGGCGGTGAGTTCACTTCTCATGAATTTAACAGTAATTGTGAGACAAATGGAATTAGGAGACAACTATCTACACCTAGGACTCCTCAACAAAATGGAGTAGTTGAAAGAAAGAACATAACCATTTTAGATGCAGCTAGATCTATGATGATGGAAGCCAAATTGCCTCATATCTATTGGAGAGAAGCAGTGAGTACGACTGTCTACACATTGAACAGAGTTCACATCAAAGGTGAAACCGGTAAGAGCCCTTATGAACTATGGTTTGGACATATACCTAATGTTAAGTATTTCATAATTTTTGGAAGTAAATGCTATATCAAAAGAGATGATTCAATTGGAAAGTTTGATCCTAGATGTGATGAAGGGATATTTCTTGGTTATTCAATTTAGAGCAAAGCATATAGATGTTATAACAAAAGATTGCAAAAAATTGTGGAAAGTGCTAATGTGAAAGTGGATGAACAATACAAAAATCATTCTATATCATATGACAGGGAACCGATAGTAGAAATGATCATAATTGAACCGGCAATGCCTCAACCGGTACAAGAAGTTGAGACAGTTACACTGGCAAAATCAAAAAATTCATCTGTGAATGATGATCAGAGCAGTGAACCTGAAGTTCAAAAGACACCAAGGTATGTAAGCGTAAATCATTCTGAAGATCAAATTATTGGAGATAGAAACAAGGGAGTTATGACAAGAAGAAAATTGGCAAATGAAGAGGTATGTCTTATTTCTCAAGTTGAACTGGCAACTGTTATTGAACCTTGTAAGGATAAACATTGGTTAAAGGCTATGGAATATTAATTAGATCAAATAGAGAAGAATGATACTTGGTCTTTAGTTTCTCGGCCTAAAAATAAGAATTTTATTGGAACTAAATGGGTTTTTAGGAATAAACTGAATGAGGATGGTCAAGTTATAAGAAACAAGGCTAGATTGGTTTTTAAAGGATATTCTCAAATGGAAGGAATTGATTATGGTGAGACATTTGTACCTATAGCTAGAATTGAAGCTGTTAGACTATTTCTTGCCTATGCAGCTTATAACAACTATAAGGTTTATCAAATAGATGTAAAATGCACATTTTTGAATGGTAAGCTTGAGTAAGAAGTTTACATTGAGCAACCTGATGGATTTTCACTGACAGATGAAAAAGATATGGTTTGCAGATTGAAGAAAGCTTTATATGGTTTGAAACAGGCTCCTAGATCTTGATTTGCAAGGTTGGATAAATATATTTTGAAGATTGGTTTTACTAAAGGCAGTGTTGATAGTAATCTATACTATAAGATCATTGATAATAATATTCTAATTATTGAAGTTTTTGTTGATGATATCATTTTTGGAGGAGAAGATAAACTATGCATGGAATTTGCTAACAACATGAAAAATGAATTTGAAATGTCCATGATTGGTGAGATGAAATTTTTCTTAGGTTTGCAGATTACTCAAACTGACAAAGGCATTTTTATCTATCAAACTAAGTATTTGAGGGAATTGTTGAAAAGGTTTGGTATGGATAATTCCAAATCGGTAAGTACTTCTATGGCTACAAGTGAGAAAATATCTATCAAAGATACTTCTACACAGGTAAATCCAACAAGGTATAAATCTATGATTGGTGGTCTATTATATCTAACTCAGACTAGACTTGATATTATGAATGCAGTAAGTATTGTTTCAATATATCAAAGTAATCCTAAAGAAAATCATGAATTTGTAGTAAAGAGAATATTTCGGTATTTGCAAGGAACAACACAATATGGTTTATGGTATTCCAGAAATGATGATTTCACTTTATGTGCATATACTGACTTAGATTGGGCAGGTGATACTGATGACAGGAAGAGCACTTCTGGTGGAGCTTTCTTTCTTGGAAAGAAACTGGTTTCATGGATAAGCAAAAAATAGCCATGCATTTCTTTATCTATTGCAGAAGCTGAGTATGTTGCAGCAGCAACTAATTGCACTCAAGTTTTGTGGATGAAGCAAATGTTAAAGGATATTAGGGTAAATTGTAGTGAACCAGTACTTATCTACTGTGATAACTCTACAGCTATTGACATGTCTAAGAATATGGTATTTCACTCTAAGACTAAGCATATTTCAATAAAGTATAACTTTCTGAAGGACAAGGTAGAAGGAAAGGAAGTCAAATTGGTTTAAGTGAACACTAAAGAACAGATTGCAGACATATTCACTAAACCATTGTCTAAGGAATCATTTGAATATTTGAGAGACAGATTAGGGGTTTTTGCCCCTCTGATAGAGACTTAATTGATGAAGTTTGTCATCAATCCGGCATGTATTATCAGAGACATTATTCATTCTAGCACTGATGAGTGGTGATACTACTTAGGTGGAGTAGTCAGCTTTGAGATTCAGAGGTTTATATCATTGCTTTGATATTTTTGTCAGGTTTTTGGCATTGATGTCAAAGGGGGAGTGATAGTAATGTGAAAAATCATTCTGAGATATCATTCACAGGGGCAGAGCTATTGATTGTTGGTTGTCTTCTACAGGGGGAGACTTGTTTGGCATCTCTTGGTACTTAGATATTTTTCACATCAAGTGTTACCATCAATGCCAAAGGGGGAGATTGTTGGCATTATGGATGAATTGATTATGTGTTGCATTGATTTTTTGTCATTGATGTCAACACTAGCCGATATGGATGGTTACCGACAGACAAGTTTTGGTTACCGGTAGAAGATCTAGTGTTACCGATAGAAGAGATTATCTACTGACACTTTCAGCATGTTTGGATCAGTGAAGTATATTGGATTTCATGTGTTATATGCTCCATGAGCATGTTTTGGTCAGTTGGTATTGGCTTGGTAATTGGATGTTATCATACACTCTAGTAAACCCTTACCGGCACTGGTTTAAGGCTTTACCAGCAGAACTTCCATTCAGGAATTGTGACAGGATGCATAATTGGTGTTGGTGCAGCTTCTTCAAGGATTTCAGGATGCTGAAGATGTTCATTTATCGTGCTTCAATTGCTTGAAGACATTGCTTTGGCGTGGTGGACCCAGAATAGGTCTGGTACCTATCTAGGTTATGGATCGGTATCATGCTAGCATGTACTCTACGTGTTACCTAGATGATTCGAGATGATTTATGGATTTTTTATTATTTTTTTGGTCTTAAGCCAACATGGAATATCGTTGTAATGTGGAATTATGTAATGATCTTATTGTAATATATTTTAGTTGTCCGATCTAATTGGTTTAGGCCTTAGGGTTTGTATAAATAAGAGGTAGAAACACTTTGTAAAGTATCATGCTTATTGGAAAGGTCATGGTCAAGAAATGTAATGTGTGAATATTGTAATATCATTCACGTAGAGGAGTTGATCGATCATTGGTGATCGAATTGGATTCAGAAAAGGATATAGTCCTCCGGCATTGAGCTTAACCAAGACTGTAATCAGGCATGGTAGATGTTATTTCCAGCAGTTCACTCTGTTGGATTGTTGTCCATTTATCTTGAGAAGGTTGTAGCCTCTCTATAGTCAGTGAGACTCTTTTGTAATGAGCGGTATGCTCTAGGCAGTGTGCCTTCATGCAAGTGCAGGCCCCTCTTGTAACACATACTTTCTACAGAAGTATCATCTGACTGTTGGTAGGCTTCCCACTGTGGTTTTTCCCTTTCTGATTTTTCCACGTACAAATCATGGTGATATGTGTTATGGTTTCTTTGCATTGATTATCTGGTTTATTGTTGAGTTGTATTGTGTACCGGTATCTGTTCTTACCGGCATTTGTTTGTGCTATACCGGTACTTGATTTGTTTAAGGTCGTATTGTGGATTAAAAGTTACAATATGTTAACATCTGATTCACAAACCCCCCCCTCTCAGTTGTTCACCGATTATCCTAACACTTATCCTATATATCTTATTTTGAAATCAATCTTCTACAAGTATTATTACACATATTCTGAGATATTGGTTACATGGCTTCCTTTATACTTACATCCTTTTGGGTTACATGTCGCATGATAACAATCATAATTACATAGATTATGTTCTAATATACATTGAAATGAAGAGATAATAGAAATCCAATTCCACTCACGCAACATCCAAAGAAAAATATCCCAATGAAAGAAGGCATCAAACCACCAGACCATGTGGAACCAAATAGTAACCCCCCCCCCCCCCCATGCTAGGAGATGACATGGGGTTCCAACACTCACTCAAGACCTAGGTTGACACCTAATGACCATGGGACTCAACATAGCACATAATGAACTCAACCCAACAATAATCACATGACAACACAAGGCTGAAATTCAACAATAAACTCTTCTAGAGGTGTACAATAAATCATGGCATATGGACATGGTCACATGTAGGAATGGAGTGTCATCACATGATGTCCTCAAATACAAGGGAATATGGCCATCCTTACTATTCACAATCCTACATGCTATCCTTGCAAAGAAGGTAAATATGCACCCATAGTATACATGTATGCTATCCTCACAAAGAAGAGAAATCCATACTCCTAATAGTCATACATGCTACCCTCACAAAAGAAGGGTGAAAACAATCCCTTAACAAACATGTGGAGCCATCTCAACCTATGTGAGTATAAGGGAGATTGACTTGCCATCTCATATGGAACAACCAAATAGAATTATCTTATTAGGTGAAACCCAATCCAATCAATTATTGTATAGTATCACTAAATTGCAAAAAGGAAAACTTTCATTGTGCCCTAGCGGTCTAGGTGCCAAGAAACCTAACTCATGTGACCCCGGTCATCACAAGGAAGCCCACTCCCCCTAATCATATGCCAATCAATAGGGTAACACATAAAATGACATCACAACACATAAAAGAATGCTCACAAAAGGTCTCCAAGAACATATAATATCACTGAGCACATACTACACATAGAGCATACATATGAACCATTACAAGCATAGGGCCTTCACAAATTCCTGATAGGCATAGTACCAAAGAAAGAGCATGAAACATAAGCACATCATAAATCAATGAAAATACTCAACAGCAAGGTACAAAACATCCCACTAGAGTCATAGAAACAATCCTCAAACAGCAAGGCAAGAACCTCTTGTTGGAGCAAACCTTTGCATAAGGAAACTCCTCCACAATAGGGCATGATCCCACTTACTGGAGCATAAAATACATCATGAACCAATCAAAATTTCTCAACACAGACTACACATGCCTCTGGGAACTCACACAATCCATACTAGGACTTTACAGCACTAAAATTGACCTTTTTGGGCCTTCCGGAGCAATTTAGCTCTCTTGGTATGCAGGTTAGAGTTTTTGGTTGGTAGGGTAGCCTTTCTAGAACATTACATAGTGTTTTTGTTTGATTTTACATTGTTCTAGGTCCATTGGTCAACGTTTTGGGCTTCTAGGTCAACTTTCTCAGTCTGAAGGTTAGCTCTCCTGGTCAGTTTGTCAGCTCTCTAGGTATAAACTATGGTGTTTCTTCTATGCATAGTGGTGTTCCTGGTTGATATGGTAGTGTTCCTGATTATTATGGTGGTGTTCTCGGTAGTTTTGGTGTTGTTTCTAGTAAAGTGTGCAAAATCTCAAGTTTGAAGGATCCTAAAGGTAAGGTAACTACCTTGATTGACTCAGGAGATAAAAATGAACTCAAGGTTATGACCAGAAGGTTGGATAATAATCATAAAGGGTATACACATGGTTTACACATAAAATGAAACTTAGTGGATAAGTGTTTTGGCTAAAACTACATTTTGGGAGTATAGGTGCATGGGAGATATCTCTAACTCTACATAGGCCAAATGGACTTAACAAATAAAACTCAAAACACCCAAACACACTTGCAACATGGTTATAATAGACTGAAACATGCCACAGACAGTCATAGGGAGCCTCGTGATCTCTTACATAGTCGCAGAAGCACTCAAGACATAGGAAAACAACCCCTATTATAACTAGGAGCTCACAAGGAGTATAATACCCAAATGAACATTCTACAAACAAACAAAAAATGTAAATACATATATGCATTTATCCACTATTCACTTACACAGACAAATCAACTGAAGAATCTTACTCAAACATAAGGAGCAATCTGCAATTTACCCATTTCATTCATTTAATTCTGAAGGATTTAAATTATAATGTCTTTATTTTCCCCATCCATTCAACATGGACAAATAAATCATTTTCATAGGAAGACACAGAGAAGACAGACTTTCAAAAAATCTAAAACTAGAAGAAGAACTCCAACCTGGAGATCGCAAATCCAAGGATGAAAACTGAAGAAGAGCTTCCACAATCCAAGCTTCCAAAATCCAAATTTAAACCAAGATCGAAGACAAAATCTCAAAGCTTCAATCAAAATCATGTCGACTGGTTGTTACAAGCTAGGGTTGTCGTTGCATCAAAAGATCGACCTGTCAATGCCCGATATAACCACTAGACTTATAGAATCCATAGGAGGTTGTTAAACCATGTCGCAAATCCCCATGAGGGACGTTGACCCAATGCCAATGATCCCCCTCCCAGCATCACTCACCACGGCATGCGTGATTCAAATCTATGACCAAGCTCTGATACCACTTATGCATAACATCAAAGATCTTCAATAAAGCTCTGCCGGTGAAACCCTTACCGAACCCATAAAGCAATCTTACTAGATCATAAGATAGCATCTGATCATCAAGTCAATATCAATGGACTGAAACATACTTCAAAAGCATATGAACCATCCACACAAACTTATCCATCAACCAGATCATACTGGTGACAATCAACTGAAAGTCTTCCCAATCCAATCCATCTACCATAAGCCAGTAAACAACCATAACAGCAAGTGTTGACATCAATGACAAAACATCAATGCAAAACATAATCAATTCTATCGTATGGCCAACAATCTCCCCCTTTGGCATTGATGGAAACACTAGATGTGAAAAATATCCAAGTGCCAAGAAAATGCCAAACAAGTCTCCCCCAATGGAAGACCGCCAACAATCTCCCATAAAATGATGTAGCAATCAATCTCTGAACCAAATCTAACACAAAAGACCAAATACCGCCAAACTCCCCCTAAGGAGTGCAATCAATAAATAGGAATGGTTTTTCACATATATTCCTCCCTCTTTGACAACAATGCCAAAGAATCAAACAGAATATAAAAACTCTAAATCTCAAGGCTGACTTCTCCCCCTGAGTAGTAGCATAAATTCATCAATCCAGAGCAAAAGATAGCTCTGATAATGCATATTGGACTTATGCACATCTACATCAATTAAGTTTCTACCGGAGGGGTAGAAACCCCAATCTGTCTCTCAAATATTCAAATGATTCCCAGGACAAAGGTTTGGTGAAGACGTCTGCTATTTTCTCGTTAGTGTTCACATAAACCAATTTGACTACTTTTGCTTCCACCTTTTCCATCAAAAAGTTATACTTGATTGATATGTACTTAGTCTTGGAGTGAAATACCGGATTATTTGATATGTCAATAGCTACAGAGTTATCACAATGGATAACAACCAGATCATTACAACTCACTTGTATATCCTTCAACATCTGCTTCATCCATAGAACTTGAGTACAATTGGTTGCGGCTGCAACATATTCATCTTAAGCAATAGATAAAAAAAATGCATGACTATTTCTTGTTTATCCATGAAACCAACTTCTTTCCAAGGAAGAATGCTCCATCGGATGTGCTCTTGTGGTCATCAACATCACCTGCCCAATATGCATCTGTATATGCACATAAATTAAAGTCGTCATCTTTAGGGTACCATAAACTATATTCAGTTGCTCCTTGCAAATACTGGAATATCCTTTTTATTGTACTTTCATGATTTTCTCTTGGATTACTTTGAAATCTTGATACAATACTAATTGCATTCATTATATTCGGTCTAGCTTGAGCTAAATATAGAAAACCACCAATCATGGATATATATCTTGTAGAGCTTACTGAAGGGGATACATCCTTAAGTGACAATTTTTCACTTGTAACCATAGGAGTACTAATCGGTTTAGAATTTTCCATACCAAATTTCTTCAACAATTCCCTTAGATACTTAGTTCGATAGATAAAGATGCCTTTGTTAGTCTGAGTAATCTACAAACTTAGAAAAAATCTTATTTCTCCAGTCAAAGACATTTCAAATTTACTCTGCATATTATCAGAATATTCCATGCACAATTTTTCTTCACCTCCAAAAATGATATCATCAATAAATACTTCAATAACCAGAATATCATCATTAGTGATCTTTTAATATAGGTTATTGTCAGCATTACCTTTTATAAAATCAAGCTTCAAAAGGTACTCTTGCCTACCAATCTCTAGGAGCCTGTTTTAGTCCATATAGGGCTTTCCTTAATCTGCAAACCATATTTTTGTCATCTGTCAGTAAAAATCCATCTGGTTGCTCAATGAAGACTTCCTCTTCAAGTTCTCCATTCAGAAATGCACACTTAACATCCATCTGATAGACCTTGTATTTCTTATAGGCTGCATAATCAAGAAATAGTCTAACAGCTTCAATTCTAGCTACCAGTGCAAAAGTTTCACCATAATCAATTCCTTCCTTCTGAGAATATCCTTTGCAGACCAATCTAGCCTTGTTTCTTACAAATTGTCCATCCTCATTCAGTTTGTTTCTAAAAACCCATTTAGTTACAATAACATTCTTATTTTTAGGTCGGGATACCAAAGTCCAAGTATTGTTCTTTTCTATCTAATCTAATTCATCTTCCATTGCTTTCATCCAACATTCATCTTTACAAGCTTCAATTACTGATGCTAATTCAATCTGAGAAATGAAACATACCTCTTGATTTGCCAATCTTCTCCTTGTCAAAACTCCCATGTTTTTGTCTCCAATGATCTAATTTTCAGAATGATTTAACCTTACATACCTTGGTGTTATCTGATTTTTCAAGTTCTCTATGCTTCTCTTCAGTTACAGTTGAGTTTTCTAATGATGTCGGGTGTAACTAGTTCAGTATTATGTTTCAATGCAGGCACTACTGGTTCAGTTATGACCATTTCCACTATTGGTTCACTATCCTAGGATTTAGCTCGGTCTTTGTACTTCTCATCCACTTTCACATTAGCACTCTCCACAATTCTCTACAATCTTTTGTTATAACATCTATATGATTTTCTTTTAGTTGAATAACCAAGAAATATTCCTTCATCACATCTAGGGTCAAACTTTCCAATGGAATCATCTCTTTTTATATAACACTTACTTCCAAAGATTCTAAAATATTTAAGAGTAGGAAAATGACCAAACCATAATTCATAAGATGTCTTACCGGTATCTCCCTTGATATGAACTTTGTTAAATGTATAAATTTTTATACTTATTTCTTCTCTCTAGTAGATATGAGGAAAATTAGCTTCCATCATCATGCTTCTGGCTGCATCCAAAATGGTAATGTTCTTTCTTTCCATAATGCCATTTTGTTGAGGTGTCTGGGGTGCAGATAATTGTCTCCTAATGTCATTTTTCTCACAATAACTATTGAACTCACCGGATGTGAATTCACCACCTTGATATGATCTTAGACACTTGATTTTCATTCTTCTCTCTATCTCAACCATAGTTTTAAAGATCTTGAATTTCTCAAAGGCTTCAGATTTCTCCCTTAGAAAAGCAACCCACGTCATTCTAGAATAGTAATCAATGATTAACATGAAATATCTATCTCCTTGAAAGCTTCTTGTGTTAGTAGGACCACATAAGTCAATATGAATCAAATCAAGAACATCATTAGATTTATTAGGTATGCTCTTAAAAGAAGCTCTGATTTGCTTACCCATTTGACATTCTTTACATACTAGATTGTGAGACTTCACAATCTTAGGAAAATCTCTAACTGCCTTAGTTGAACTGATCTTTACAATGAAATCAAAATTTACATGACACAACCTCTTATGCCATAGCCAACTTTCATCAATATGTGCAATCAAACATGTCTCTGCACTGGAGTTCAAATGAAAGATGTTGCCTTTTGTCTGTGTACCAATTTCAATCTCCAATCCAGATTTGCTAATGATTTTGCACTTTCCATCCTTGAATTGTAATTGAAATCCTCTATCTATCAAGTGTCCTACACTCAAAAGATTATTCTTCAAACCTTCAACATAATAAACATTATCAGTGTTATGCTTACCATCCAATGAAATGGTGCCTCTTTCTTTGATCATGCCTTTTCCTCATTTTTTATAACTGGCTTCGGATCATCTTCCTTCATAGCATAAAATACCCAATATTTTCCATTGTTGGATCCACTAGTTGAATCTCCTACCAGTTCTTCTTCTGAGTCATCAGTTACTCCTTCCTCATCAACATAGTAGCATGATTTGTTTTTGTATTTCCTGTACTTATGCTTGATTTGATATTCAGGGTTAGGCTTAAAAGATCTTCTTTCTCTTTCTTCCAATTTTGAATTCCTTTAAAGACATCTAGATGCAAAATGACCTATCTTATTACATGCAAAAACATTTGAAAGGAGATTTTCCATCATACTTACTTCCCGATAGACCTCTAGGTATCCTTCTAGCAAATAGGGCTTCAAGTTGCTCAATCTCTTCATCTTCTTTCCTAATCTCTTCCAATTCCTTTGCATACAAAACTTTCCAATCTTTCTTGTCGGTTGATGATGTAGATTCCTTAAATGCAATATCAATCTTTGTAGCTACAGGAGGACCAAATTCCTCAAGCTCAAAAGAAAATATCTTCCCAACAAGAGTATCTCTATTGACATAATAATTAGGCATGTTCTTAGCACATTAATTGTAGTTACCTTCATCTTATATGCAGGTGGAAAAACCCTTAACAATTTTGAAACAATTTCTTCCTCACTCAAAGATCCACCACAACACTGAATTCCCAATACAATTTCATTAATCCTTTCCATGAATGCAGAAATTATTTCATCTTCCTCCATCTTCAAGCTTTCGTATCTTACCTAGTAACATTCAAGTTTTGCAATTTTAACAGTAGGATCACCTTCATTCAAAGCCTCTTACTTGTCCCATATAGCTTTTGTCAATGATTTGTTTCATAGTACCATGATTTGTTGATCTTATAAGGCGCTTAAGAGGGATTCTCTAGCTCTGCAGTCATTCTCAATCTTCTTATCCAAGTTTGTTGGTGCAAGAATGTCAAATATCAGATTATGAGGAGTGTAACCATTTTGAGTTATTTCCCAAATTTTTTTTCTAATGCATCTTAAATGAGTCTCAATCTGAATCTTCTATACTCCATAGTTTGTTCCATCAAGCCTAGGGTTGTCCTTCCAAAAAACATGAGTTGAACTATTAGTTGCCATAGGATCTTCCTCAAGCGGTTAAGCTTCTACAAAAAGAGTACCAGGCTCTGATACCAATTGTTACAAGCTAGGGTTGTCGTTGCACCAAAATATCGACCTGTCAATGCCCAATACATCTACTAGACTTATAGAATCAATAGGAGGTTGTTAAACCATGTCGTGAATCCCCATGAGGGACTCTAACCCACAACCAACACTGGTAACCTGATAGCCATCCAAAAATTTGAAATAAATAGAAAATACACAACAAACTATGCAAAAATCCGAGCCAATCAAAATAATCCAAAAATCAATATTTCTTACCTATCTTTTATAGTTCCAAGGTAAGAATATTTTATTATATTTCTTACCTATTATTCCAAATTCACCCAATCAATTAGGAGGGTAGGTAAGACAAACTTTATTTTATTTTTACACCTCCCATGCATAGTAAAAGCAATATAATAATATTATTACTTTTTAAGAGTGTAGAAATACAAAATAGGCTTTATATTTTTATAATTATTAATTAATCAAAATCAACTTAACAACTATATCTAAAATAAATTAAAATAAATCAATCAACAATAAATAAAATCAAAAGGATAAAATTAATTAAATAAAACAATAGTCAATAAATCAATTAAATAAATAACAATCAATTAAATCCAAAATAAAACCAATTAATTAATAAATCAAACATTAATAAATTCAATAATAATAAATTAAATATCCACTAATTAATTGATTAATTATAACTTTAATAACTATTACTCAACATTAATTAATTAAACATTATCCAACCATAGGATAATTAATCCAATCAATGGTATATCATACACACACACATAACCAACCGCACATAGATAGAACGAGATATCGACTCAAGACTGGAAAACACTTACACCCAACAATACTGACAAGGTGAGCATACTCGACCATGAGTGGGTGAGGGAAAACCAAGTCATCTCCAACAACTACCATTGGGATTAGGACATGCTCAGACCTGTGAGACTAGGTGGAGTCGATGTCTGGTACCTGCAATCCTACATCCACCGATAAACACAAAAGAACATATATATGCAACATCATAGTAGCAGGCAAGTGAAAGAGAATTGCAACACCTTATCATGCTTGCGATGAGTGATAAGGCATCATCCCTTTCACGAAGACAGTCACCCAATACAAACACATCTTATTAAATCATCATCATGAAGTAGGGTTAGCATCATCATCATATATCATGAAATCATATAAATCACATAAGAATGTCAAATACATATGTCCATCAAGAAATACCATCCATCGAATTATCATAACATATCATCCATCACATAGATCATCAAAAGTCATCAATATAACACATGTCTATATAGCATCATAAATGTCTATTGCATAGAAATAAAGTCATAACCATCATCATAAGTCTAGATAAGTTTATCGAGTCATGAATCAAAATGTAATTCAAGGAGGGACACTACATCCTCCCCCCCTTAGGCTCGACTTACTCCTGAAAGTTGCCAAGAGGTAATCTAAAAATATACACACATCAACACACAACTTCTTAAACCAACTACTTCTAGCTCAAAGTAAGATAATGATTACAAAAAAAATTTCTTTCTACACTTTAATTATCCAAGTAAATACGTCACATAAGGGATAAAACAAGTCAAAGAAACTCTTACTGGTTACAATAAGCATGACAAATGATTGAAATATCTTCAAGAGAACTTAATTTAACCACCTTTGAAAGACTAAAACTATAATTTTGGTATCTGAGTTAACATCTATAAGCAAAATTCACTGTAACTCACACAATTCAAGCATGGCAATTTAGAGAATAAGGAGGCGAAAGGGATGGAAATTGCTATGAACAATCTGGGCAACAGAATTGACAGGATGGAACTCACTGTAAAGAAGATAGTTGAACAAAACTTCTAGATTCTCAAAGCCTCGGTGGACAACATGAACATTTTGATTAATAGATTTGACAACATCAAAGAGAAAGAAGGCGACAAGGATCAACTGGACAAAAAAGGTCATGAGAAGAGGACCAGAGCTAATACCAGGAATAAGGGTGACATCATAGGTCAAGAGCTAGATGATTTAAAGACCTCTGCAGACTGAGAATCCGCTTGACTACTACCAAGTGAGATTCTCTTGGGCTTTTCTGAAACCGAGCAGTAATACCCACTACATGTGCAATGTCCGGTCTGCTATGCACTACATAATGCAACTTACCAATCATTGATCGGTATTCCTTCTCATTTACCAATGCTGAGTCATCCTCTTTTGATAGTTTACAACTGGTCACCACTGGTGTACTGATCAGTTTGTTGTCTTCCATGCCAAAGGTCTTCAACACCTCTTTGACATACTTGGACTGAGTAATAAAGATTCCATCTTTCATTTGTTGAATCTTCAGTCCAATGAAGAAATTAATCTCCCCTATGAGTGACATCTCAAATTCCTTCTTCATCTCATCTGCAAAGTCATGACTCATCTTGTCATCTCCACCAAAGATTATGTCATCAACAAATACTTCATAAATCAGAATCTGATCTCCTTCTGATTTCAAGTAGATATTGTTATCTTCACTTGTTCTTTCAAATCCAGTCTTCACAAGATGGGAGTGCAAGCATTCATACCATGCTCTAGGTGCCTGCTTTAGTCCATACAAGGCTTTATGTAGCCTACACACCATGTCACTGTCTTCTGATAGGGAAAACCCATATAGTTTCTCTATATACACCTCCTCTTCAAGTATTCCATTTAGAAATGCAGATTTTACATCCATTTGGTATACCTTGAATCCTTTAAAAGTTGCATATGCAAGAAGCATATGAACTCCTTCCAATATTGCTACTGGATTAAAGATTTATCCATAGTCTTATCATTCTTCTTGGGCATATCCTTTACATACTAGTCTGGCTTTGTTCCTTAACACTGTGCCATCCTCATTCAGTTTATTTCTGAAGACCCATTTGGTTCCAATGACATTTTTATGCTCTGGTCTTGGTACCAAAGACCATGTACCATTCTTTTCTATCTGATCAAGTTCCTTTTCCATTGCCTTGATCCAGTCTTCATCTTTATGTGCCTCTTTGAATGATTTAGGCTCAAATTCAAAGATCATACATGAGTTTTCTCTGACCTTTCTTCTTGTAATAATTCCTACATCTTTGTCTCCTATGATCTGCTTTGGATCATGATTGAGTTTTACATACCTAGGTATATTCTTAACATATTCCTCTTGCTTTTCTTCTTCATCCTCATATTCATCAGCATCAGCATCCACCGGTGTAGGAGCACAATTACTGGTACTGGGCCGATTTGCAACCGGTTCCCAGAAGGTTACTACCAGTTCATCTCCTACATGCTCTCTGCCAGTTTCCTCAGGTTTCTCAGATTTTTCATCAACCCTAACATTGATGCTTTCAATAATTCTCTGAGTCCTATTGTTGAAACATTTGAGAGCTTTACTCTTGGTGGAATATCCTAAGAATATTCCCTCATCACATTTTGCATTGAATTTGCTCTGATGTTCACTCCTCTTGATATAACATTTGCTACCAAACACTTTGAAGTAGCTTACTACTCGTGTCTTACCGGTCCAGTACTCATAAGGAGTCTTATCCTTTCCTTTCTTGATGAGTACTCGGTTCATTGTGTAGACTGCAGTGCTCACCGCTTCTCTCCAAAAGGTGTGAGTAACCTTTCCTTGAATCAAAATAGTTCTAGCCACTTCAACCACAATCCGGTTGTTCCTCTCTGCTAAGCCATTCTGTTGTGGAGTCCAGGGGGCAGACAGTTGCCTCTTAATGCCATTCTCTTCACAATATTTGTTGAATTCACCAGAAGTGACTTCCCTTCCTTGATGAATTCTAAGGCATTTGATTCTTCTACCACTTTCCTTTTCTACCCGTGCTCTGAAAGCTTTGAACTTTCCAAAGGCTTCAAACTTGTCCTTCAAGAATGTGACCCACATCATTCTTGAGCAATCATCTGTAAGAATCATAAAATACCTATCTCCCTGCACACTCCTAGTTTTCATAGGACCACACAAATCAGTATGCACAAGATCAAGTAAATTGTCTACAGTGAAAGATTTACCTTTGAAAGTTGAGGAAGACATTTTCCCCAGTTGACACTCTCTGCACAAAGGATTTTCTGATTTGCTCAGCACCGGCAATCCTCTAACTACCTTGATCTTACTGGCCTTCACAATGTTGTCAAAGTTTACATGGTAGAGTCTCCTATGCTATATCCAGTTGTCCTCAAACTTAGCCATAAGACATGTACTGACATTAGCATTTAGCTGAAATAGGTTACCTTTGGTCTGCATATCGGTAGCCATCAGTTGACCACTCTTTCCTTTGATTTTGCACACTCCATTTTTGAATTCCAGAGTGAGTCCATTACTATTCAGTTGAGCAACACTCAAAAGGTTGTGCCTTAGACCTTCTACCCAATACACATTGTCAGCACTACTTCTTTTATTTAGAGAGATGGACCCTCTGCCTTTTACCATACATGGTGCATCATTACCAAAATGAACCACACCACCATCATACTCTTCCAAAGATAGAAACTTGCTTTGATCACTAGTCATATGGTGAGAACAGCCACTATCAATAATCCACTCATTGGAATTATCAAAGTGGGAGACAAGAGCCTTCTTGTTTGACACATCTTCCTTGACTGCAATAAACACAATATCTTAATTTTCTTCATCTTCTGATTCCTCATCAGTGACACCTTCATCAACTGCTACAAAATAGTTTCTCCGGTTTCCTCCTTTGAATTTCTTGAACCTCTCTGGTTTATCCTTGTTGTCACCATTAGGACAGTTTACAGCAATGTGTCCTATCCAGTTACAAGAAAAGAATTTCAAAGGGATCTTACCTCTGTATTTACCAGTTCCCTTAGGAAGTCTCTTGGCAAGAAGAGCTTCAAATTCCATCAGGCTCTCCTCATCATCCATTTCTCTGCTTTGTCTTGGTTCACCACTGGTACTAGCTTCTTTTCCTTTTCTAGATGGTGCAGTAGATGCTCTAAACGTTGATTCGGTCTTCTGAAGACTGTCATCAAAGCTATTTAGCTCATAGGTTATCAACTTTGCAATGATGGAGTCTAGGGATACCTTAGTCTTGTCTATTGACCTCAACTCCTGAATAGCAGCAACCCTTATTGCATAGACCGGTAATAAGGATCTCAAAACTTTGCTAACAACAGTGGAATCTTCCATTTTATGACCTGCACTCTTGATATCTACAACAACAGTTTTGATTCTTATTCCATATTGTTGAATGGTCTCTCCTTCAACCATCTGCATGTCTTCAAACTTTCTCTAAGGATTTCTTCCTTAGCTTGTTTCACATGCTCATTACCGCCATAGATATTCTCAAGGGCATCCCATACTTCTTTGGGATTCTCTTTGTCCTGAACATCAATAAACTCAATGTCAGATAAACTACTAATTAGGGCTTCCATGACTTGCCCATTCTCCTGAATCTCTCTCTTTTGGTCATCGGTGAGAGTACCGGTAGGGATAACATAAGCATTCTCAACATAGCTCCAATGTTGAGCACCCATGCTTCTAATGTATATCTTCATTCTGTCCTTCCATATTTTAAAGTTATCTATGTTGAACTTTGGACCTTCCCTCTTCATCATTACACTAGGATCTTTCCCTCAAGCGGTTAAGCTTACAACACAGAGGACCTAGAGGATGCTCTGATACCAATTGATAACTCAATGATGAACAATGAGTACCAAACCGATACTAAGAGGGGGGGTGAATCAGTACAGACACAAACTTTTCTTGAACCGGTTTGACTGCAAACAGTGCACTTGATAGACAATCACTAATACCAGTCCAAATCAAATTACTACCGATTAAACATAATGAGACTGTGAAAGACATAAACTGGCAACACTTATCTTTCCATACAACCTACTTCCTCATTTCCACTTTATCCTTATGCATAAGCAGATATTCTATCATTCTGAGATACAATAATTTGCTATATCAACATGATTCACCACTAAACAGGAAATAACAAAACATGACATGAAAGAGGCATCACACATGACACACATAATTTTCACGTGGAAACCCAACTGGGAAAAACCACGGTGGGGATGAATACCCACAAGCTATTTTTAAACTCTTTAGAAGTCCGCTCTGTTAGGAGCCTAGTCCGGCTAAAGACTGTTACAACAGGTTCTATTAGGAATCGATCCTGTTAGGGATCGCCCGGTTAGGGGATGGCTAGAATACCCGATTAAGGGTTAAATCTTGTTAAAGGTTACCTTGTTAGAGGATTTTATGAACTCAATGGCTTTGAGTCACCCTGTTAAAGGATTTACAGCAAGTTGGTTAAAGCTACCCTGTTAAGGGATTTTCCAACTGTTCAAGTGATTAGAGATCAACAGGTATTACAATGATCTAGTAATAGCACTCAATGCCAATGCAGATCCATTTTAGTTCCTTCCTTCTGCACACACACTTTGCATGTATCAATTCTCTTATTTGGTATGGCAAGAAACATGTATCTCTACACTTAGATACACACACAACATTTGCCAACAACATCAACATGAAACACAACATCGACCTTATAGGAAACAGATAGGTCAGTAGCATAAACCCTAAACAATAAATATTTAGGTTGAGAAATTCAGTCGGTTCAATCCTGACCATTGAACACTTTGCATTTGAATACAACGGTCTTGAACAGATCTCAAGACATTCTCCATCATTCGTTCTTCACCGCTTCTTGGAGGCGATAACCCATCATGTGTTCTTCACCATTTGCAAGGACTTCGCACATTCCCAAGGTAGATAGGATCAATCCCCTTCATGCAAGATCCTTTACGCGCACGAGGCTGACATGACAACATGATCTGATCTCCATTACAAAGCTAACTCATCACATAATGCCATCGGTTGAATCACATAGGCTCAAAACACTTCAACCAGAAACCCTGAGGTTGGGACTACTAGCTAGTAGTCATACCATATTAAACCTTGATAGAAAATATTCCATATACCGGTTCACTTGGACAAACGTATCGCTTCACCTTTTGCACATATACTGGTTCACAACATTATACCGGTTCACTTTGCTAGTTGCTTAACTTCAATAAACCGGTTCACTCTTCAACATATTACCGGTTCATTCTTCAACATATTACTGGTTCTCTCTTCAACATATTGACATCAATGACAACATAATATCATCATGTCAACATACTCTGCACATATGCCAATAGAGGTCTACTAATATTACAAATGCAGTTAGAAATCGCAAGCCATTACTAGAAGATGATTTATTAAAACAATCTTTTCTCAAATGCAAAATCATACACATATAAAAAACACCCAAAAGTTCTATTTGGTACCCATACTTCACTAGTTAAATCCCCTTACATTTACAAAGAAGAATACATGAAAGAGAAGGGTATCAAATACTACTAGTTTCTTATACAAGTGCATAACATACAAGTTCTTCAATTCCATATCATGATTTACATAAATCGTTCTTATATGAGTATAACAGACACTCCATCTTACTATTCATAAGAGGCTTAACGTAACAAGTTGATCCTACAAACATAAAATTAGTTAAGAGAACACACACACTTCTCGTTCATCCTATAGCATGATCATTAATATAGGGAGAACAACTTCTAATATTCAAGTAAGCATTAAAATTTATAAACAAGTAAGACCGCATAGAATCGTACATACATCACTCTTATCTAAGAAGCATGCATCAAAAATAAATACACATTTTGCACACAATTATGATTTTAGGAAGAATTAAGGAGAAACACAAGGCATAAACATACAAGATCTCCAAATATTCCAATAACATTTTTCATCACAAATCTCGAGAACAACTCAACTCAAGAGAACATTATAGTACATCACGCAAGACTAAGAGAAACAACCTTAACTAGAGATCCCATTGTTTGCAACATGGACTCTGATACCAGATGTAATTCTCACCAAAATACCCTAAAGAAATACACCTAATCTAACTACAAATAGAGATAAAAAAAATTAAAATCTCATCTACTAAACAAAACATACATCTATAACATCCATCTAATGTATAACATATACATCATCAACTAAATGCATCATTAAAAATTACATATTTTTCTAATTACAACAAAGAATAGAACATCATAACACAACTACGCAAGCGGAATAACACATCATATCATTCTTTCCCCTATGGAATCTCAACGTCACTACTTTTGAGAGTAACATCCTATAAACTAAGTTCATTTTAGAGCACCAATTCAAACGTTCTGAATCCCCATCATTAAACATCCATACATAATAGCATCTCTTAACGCATACCATATGAAATGTCAACAACACACTATTACAATTTCCATTCTACTTCAAACTCTAAGATCATTTATGACATTAACAATGCTTCTCATTCACAATCTTACAAGAGTCATCTAACTTGCAATGAAACCACATATCCAACTCTATAAGTGGAACTAGATCATTTCTTAAAGATACATATCATCAGATCAAGATTACTAAACACATTCTCATACACAAATCATAACAACAAGTAATAACCCTTCTTAACACATAAATAATCTAACTAAAACCCATTCCTAATGAACACTTCCACAATATAGATCACATGGCATAACATTATCTTAATACATTCCAAGGTCATAATCTTTCAACATCATATTACGAATCACAAGAGCACATATTTTGTATCCACATTTAGCAAATCAACATGATACAATATTAACCCTAATGGATAGAAAACAACTCCATAACTCAAACACATAATAGAGAATCGTTGAATGCATACAAATCTACAACTACTCATTCATTTGCATATCCAAAAAGTAATTGACAGTAATGACTACATCCTTCAAATCAAGGTATACATGATCGTTATTATATTCACTACCATCCACAAGATAAACACAATCATTGCAATCATTTAATTCCCGCTAGCTAGAAATTACATTCATCATGAATATTCGTTTCCAATAATCTTATCCTATATATCTCATTTCAAAATCATTCTACAACTCTCATTACACATATTCCAAGATATTGGTTATATGGCTTCCTTTACAATTACATCCTTTTGAGTTACATGTCACATGATAACAATCATAATTACATAGATTATATTCTAATATACATCCAAATGAGAGATAATAGAAATCCAATTCCCCACACGTAGCATCCAAAGAAGAATATCTCAATGGAAGAAGGCATCAAATCACCCGACCATGTGGAACCAAATAGGAACCACCCCCATGCTAGGAGATGACGTGGGGTTCCAACACTCACTCAAGACCTAGGTTGACACCTAATGACCATGGGACTCAACATAGAACATAATGAACTCAACCCAACAATAATCACATGACAGCACAAGGCTGAAAGTCAACAATAAACTCTTCTAGAGGCGTACAATAAATCATGGCATATGGACATGGTCACATGTAGGAATGGAGTGTCATCACATGTTGTCCTCATATAAAAGGGAATATGGCCATCCTTACTAGTCACGCTCCTACATGCTAGCCTCACAAAGAAGGTAAATATGCACCCATAGTATACATATATGCTATCCTCACAAAGAAGGGCAATCCATACTCCTAATAGTCATACATGCTACCCTCACAAAAGAAGGGTGAAAACAATCCCTTAACAGACATGTGGAGCAATCTCAACCTATGTGAGTATAAGGGATATTGAGTTTCCATCTCATATGGCCCAACCAAATAGAATTTTCTTATTAGGTGAAACCCAACCCAATTAATTATTAAATGTTATTACTCAATTACAAAAAGGAAAACTTGCATTGTTCCCTGGTGGTCTAGGTGCCAAGCAACCTAACTCACATGACCCTAGTCATCACAAGGAAGCCCACTCCCCCTAATAATATGCCAAGCCATAGGGTAACACATAAAATGACATCACAACACATGAAATAATGCTTACAAAAGACCTTCAAGAACATATAACATCATCGAGCACATAGTGCACATAGAGCATACATATAAACTATTACAGGCATAGGGCCTTCACAAATGCCTCATAGGCATAGTAACAAAGTAGGAACATGAAACATAAGAATATAATAAACCACTAAAAATCCTCAACAGCAAGGTACAAAACATCCCACTGGAGTCATAGAAACAATCCTCAAACAACAAGGCAAAAAACTCTTGGTGGAGCAAAATTTTGCATAAGGAAACTCCTCCACGGTAGGGCATGATCCCACTTACCGAACAACAAAATACATCATGAAACATAATAGAACATCATGAACCAATCAAAATTTCTCAACGCAGAATACACATGCCTTTGGGAACTCACACAATCCATACTAGGACTTTACAGCACTAAAATTGACCTTTATGGGCCTTTCGAAGCAGTTTACCTCCCTTGGTATGCAGGTTAGCATTTTTGGTTGGTAGGGTATAATTTTTGGAACATTTCATAGCATTTTTGGTTAATTGTATAGCGTTATGGGTCCATTGGTCAGCATTTTGGGCTTCTAGGTCAACTTTCTCAATTTGAAGGTTAGCTCTCTCGATTAGTTTGTCAGCTCCCTAGGACTGAACTATGGCATTTTTGTCATGCATAGTGGTGTTCCTAGTTGATATGGTAGATTTCATTGTTATTATGGTGGCGTTCCTAGTAGTTTTGGTGGTGTTTCCGTTAAAGTGTGCAAAATCTCAAGTTTGTAGGATCCTGAAGGTAAGGTAACTGCCCAAATTGACTCAGAAGACAAAAACAAGCTCACGGGCATGACTAGGAGGTTGTATAAGAATAATAAAGGGTATACACATGGTTTACGCATCAAATGAAACTCACAAGAATGAGTTTTCAACTCAGTGGATAAGCATTTTGAATAAAACTACATTTTGAAAGTCTAGGTGCATGGGGGATAACTCTAACTCTGCATAGGCAGAATGGAATTAACAAATGCAACTCCAAACACCCAAACACACTTGCAAAATGACTACAACAGACTGAAACATGCCACAAACGGTCACAAGGAGCTTCATTAGCTCTTACATTGTCACAAAAGCACTCAATATATAGAAAAACAACCCCTATTATAACCAGGAGTTTACAAGGAGTATAATACCCAAAGGAAAATTAAATAACAATAAGAACATTCTACAAACACATGAAAAATGTAAATACATATATGCATTTATCCACTATTCACTTACACAGACAAGTCAACTCAAGAATCTCACTCAACCACAAGGAGCAATCTGCAATTTCCCCATTTCATTCATTTAATTCCAAAGGATTTAAACTATAATGTCTTTCTTTTCCCCATCCATTCAAAAATGACAAATAAATAATTTTCATAGGAAGACATAGAGAAGACATAATTTCATAAAATCTAAAAATGGAAGAAGAACTCCAACTTGGAGATCGCAAATCCAAGGATGAAAACTAAATAAGAGCTTCCACAATCCAAGCTTCCAAAATCCAAATGCAAACCAAGATCCAAGACAAAATCTCAAAGCTTCAATCAAAATCCTATCGACTGGTAACCCGACAACCATCCAGAAATATAAAATAAATAGAAAACACAACAAACAATGCAAAAATCCCAGCCAATCAAAATAATCCAAAATCCAATATTTCTTACCTATCTTGTATAGTTCCAAGGTAAGAATAGTTTATTTTATTTCTTACCTATTATTCCAAATTCACCCAATCAATTAGGAGGGTAGGTAAGATTAACTTTATTTTATTTTTACACCTCCCATGCATAGTAAAAGCAATATAATAATATTATTACTTTTTAAGAGTGTAGAAATAGAAATAGGCTTTATATTTTTATAATTATTAATTAATCAAAATCAACTTAACAACTATATCTAAAATAAATCAATCAACAATAAATAAAATCAAAAGGATAAAATTAATTAAATAAAATAATAGTCAATAAATCAATTAAATAAATAACAATCATTTAAATCCAAAATAAAACCAATTAATTCATAAATCAAACATTAATAAATTAAATAATAATAATTAAATATCCATTAATTAATTGAGTAATTATAACTTTAATAACTATTACTCAACATTAATTAATTAAATAAATAAACATTATCCAATCATACGATAATTAAAACAAACAATGGTAAATCATACACACACACATAACCAACCACACATAGGTAGGATGAGATAATGACTCAAGACTGGACAACACTTACACCTGACAATACTAACAAGGTGAGCATACTATACCATGAGTGGGTGAGGAAAAATCAAGTCATCTCCAACAACTACAATTGGGATTAGGACACGCTTAGACCTGTGAGACCAGGTGGAGTCAATGTCTAGTACCTGCAATCCTGCATCCACCGATAAACACAAAAGAATATATATATATATATATACAACATCATAGTAGCAAGAAAGTGAAAGAGAATCATAACACCTTATCATGCTCGCAATGAGTGATAAGGCATCATCCCTTTCATGAAGACAGACACCCAAAACAAACACATCTTATAAAATCACCATCATGAAGTAGGGTTAGTATCATCATCATATATCATGAAATTATATGAATCACATAATAATCTCGAATACATATAATTCCATCAAGAAATATTATCCATCGAATAATCATAACATGTCATCCATCACATAGATCATCAAAAGTCATCAATATAACACTTGTCCATATAGCATCATAAATATCTACTACATAGAAATAAAGCCATAACCATCATCATAAGTGTAGATAAGTGTATCGAATCATGAATCAAAATGTAAGTCTAGGAGGGACACTACATGAGGCTAGATCTATGAGGTTCATCCCTCTTTAATGCAATTGGTCCCTAAGCAAAAATTAGTGTTTTTACTACATTCGGTGAAAACCTAATTTTTCACCCCATTATAGTTACATTTGATGTTGAATTTGTTGGTGCGTTTGGTTCATTGGAATCAACTTAGAAAGACATGTTGTGATATATTTGGGTTCCCTTTATCTCCTACAGTGGACCACAGTTAGTGTTGGTCCTCAAAACTGGAATGGCAACTAGGTAATAAAACACAATTCAAAGATTGAATATCCTTGAATAGCTAACTTTCCTGTTGAAAAGGCTCATGTATTTATCAACCAGGGATGTAAACTTGAAATGGGCCAGCACTGTATGTGCACCAAGTTCATATTGCAACCATTATATATTACTGCAGGAAAGGAAATTCTTCTTAAAGTAAACACATAGAATATTAAATGAAATAATACTTAATCTTACAACTGGAAATTACTTTAAACAACTATTGTTAAATGATAAAGTTCTGGCGAGCAGCAGGAACTACTTTGTTGTTGTGGCTGCAGGAACAGACATAGGAACTGTTTCCAATGGCTGTAGGAACAGACAATTGCAGAAACAACTACTACAGAAGTATGAAACTAACTGGAACATACAAAGGATTACTCACCAAGTGGGCCCCCTTGAGTGAGTATCTTCATAACTTCAAATTACAATTATCTAATCATTCAAAATCACATCGATCTCTTTATTTCATCTTGACTGAAAAATTAATAAAATACCAGAAGACTGTGTATTACAAAATCTTATGGCCATTCTCTACTATCCCCGAGAGGAGAGAGATCCCTTTATTTATAGGAAAACTTATAACAAGCTTCTAATTGATCGACTACATTCCTACGGAATAGGTGAACAGGATTTATTAACAAGAGAAGAAGAAGAATTCAGCGTAGGAAAACAGAACAACATCTGTCCTGCAGCTGAAAAAATATAGCATGACTCGCTTCCTAGATCCAAGCTCCACTAAGAACAATTATAAATGTTTTCATAAATCAATCTTCTTAAGAACCGGTCAAGTGGTTTCGATCATTGTTGCATTTGTCTAACTAGGTCTGCATTGTGGTCATATACTTGATGTTGCTTTAAACCGCCATTTAATCTTTACGTCACCTTTGTTGACCCTGCATCATGATATTAATATGCACAACAAACATGTGTATATACTAATGATAACATGATATAATGTAAACCATATTTATAATCTATTTTAGATATTTGCATAGATAGATCATTTCAAACCATTATATGACATCCTTAGGTATAAGTTAAACTAGTTTCAAAAACACTAAAAAGGTATCAACTTAGGAGAGTATTATAATCCAAATGTCATCTAATCATAAGACCTAGATAGGAGTATTATATCAAAATAGAGCCATTATTTAGGCTCATCATCTCCCCCTAACCTAACTTCTTTCTGATCCTCCATTAACAGGAAAATTTCAAATTCTGGCATTGATTTGGAAATTGCCTAGAGTAACCTATCTAGAACTACCTATAGATAAGCTCCAATAGAATCCTTTCATTTTCTCCAATCTCTTCCACTTGGTACATTTTGTTGCTTCACTGTATGGTGGGTCACTGTCCTTACATCCCATCAGTGGCCATAGGAGGATTGGAGGCTGAAAACTGAGAGGCAGCCAATGTTGTCCCTTTGTTCTTCCCAACTGCATATACTTGGGTACTCTGTTTAATGTTGCATGGTAGTTTTGCACAGAGTGTGGCTCAGATTGCCTTAACTCATCTTTTAGGTTATTCTAGCGTTGGACTATTTGTCCTTCCCTTGGTGCCATTTGTTCATATTATTTATACACTTCTTCCCTTAAGGATAGGATTTCCTTTTCATAATCTGGCTCATACACAATCTTTTGCCAATCAAAATAAAGTTGCCTAGGTTCCCTTGATTCAGCCCTTAAGGGAAATGAAATCTCAAGTTCTTCCTTGTGATGCACTTGAAACTTCTCTCCCCTTGATATTTCATTCTGCATCCATGACATAAGAGCTCTCAATTGGATATCTCCAATGTAGAGGAGAGGGTTCCAATCGACATCATTAGGAACAGCATAGTTATGTACATAAAGTTCACAAAGTAGATTTTTTATTGTTGTAGGAGATGTCTGATAAGCACTATGGAATTCTTCTAGTGTTTGCAATGAGGGGCTTAAATCCCTGACAACTCTCATCATCTAGAAACTGGTGTGTTGTTCTCTTAAATATAGAGAGTAAACATGAGGAGGAGCTCGACATTGTATTAGTTGTAGTACCATGGTGGCTATTGTTTCCACCTTAGCTTTAAGCTAGGCTATTTCCTCATCCTTCTATTCAATAATTTTCTTCTGCCAGATGATTATCATCTGCATTTTTACCTTTTCCAATTCCCAATCCTCATAAAGAGCAAGTCCCATCGCATGACTAGTAAGAGAAGTAGGTGTCCTATGAACAAGTTCCCTAGGTTTCTTCTTTTCAACTTTGCTCCCTGCTTCAATAACCTATTCTACAACAGATGTTAAGTTGTACAGTCTTTCAAAACCTACTTCTTTTTTAGGCTGCTCAATATTTTGGATTTCCCCTTCTTCCTGAAGCTGGAGTTCCTGTCCTTCCTCCATATTTTGCAGTTCTTCCTCTTCTTCATGTTCCCTTTGAGGTTCATTAGGTGGATAAGGAGGGATATCATTGTGAAGTGGATTGTGTTGTTCTTATTCTAGGGAGTCAATCAGGATGGTAATATTTGGCTATGTTGATTGGTCTTGGCTTTTAAGCTTTTTACAGAGCCTACCACTACTTCTTTGAGATTTTCCTTTTTTGGCTGCAGGAATACTTCCTGTAGCCAACTCTTCAACCACTTCAATGGTTACTGGAGAAACCTGTTTTACAACTTTTCTTTTCTTGACTGCAAGAGGGGGTAAATTCTCACTTTTACTTTTCTCTTCCTTATGTTCTATGTCAAGCTATTTTTCTTTGCCCTTTTCCTTTCATGTGGCAGCCCTAGTTTTCCTTAGACTTTGAGAAGGAACCCTTGTTGTCGCTTCTTCTTGTAAGGGTTCCTCTACTGCAAGAATATTTTGTTCTGGTGATATCATGGAGGATGAGGATTCAAGAGGGGAACCAGGTTTTTCAAGGTTTTCTAAATTTTCTTGTTCCTAAGATGCAAGTGGCTCCTCTATAACCATGTTCTCTACCCTAAACATTCTAATTTCAACAAATTCATTGGAGAGACATCACTCAAAGATCTTTCAACTAGTAGCTTAACTAGGCAATGATGAGAAACAGAGTGAGGCCTACCTTTCTGATTCTTTGTTGCACTTATGGAAAGAAGGTTATACAATAGGCTTGGAACATTCATCCCTCTTCCGTGGTGTAGATGACTTAGGAGCTTGAAGTGATGGGAATGTAGAGACGACAACCTTCCTTCACAGGTTAAATATTTTAAAACATACAATGCTACTGCTTTCCATTCAGGTGGAAGATATTCTCACCTATTTCCTTGTCTATCTACTACTAATGGGGGGTCTCCCGGATGTGTCAATTCTGCTCTTGCACTGTGTGCGTCCTTGGATTCTGAGTACTTCTCCCCGTTTGTTGGTAACCCCGTTCCCTCTATTATCTGTTCCTCTGTAACCACCACTCTCAAACCTTTTACCTGATCTTCTCCATTTGAAAGTGTGTGGGTAAATTCCCTCACAATTTCTTCATTAAACTCCGTCATCTTCAAAAAGTAATCCATCCATCCACTGTTACGGAATATTGGTTCACAATCCTAGTCCTGAAGAAGAACTTCATAGACTATCAGCTCATGATGAACAAGTGGATGACCCATTGCAATGATAACACTTTCAACTCTATAATGGCATAAATCTGCCCAATTTCTGCTCTAAGTTCTGCACTACAATATACTCAATGTGTCTTTACTTGGTCGGAACCTAGCTGCAATCTAAGAATAGCTCTAAGAAGACAGACAAGCAGAATACAAGATATCACCTCAAACTACAAATTTGAAAAATAAAATGCAATCCGAGAGGACATCAAAATTATCTTCTAGAGTCATTATCGGTGTACTTTCCCCCCTCAACCTAAGGTTTGACAAGTGTCCACACATGCGGAGGAGGATCGAAAAAGGATAGTATGCAAAATTATCATAATTATAGATAATATGGCTTAATTATATACATGAAACAAAAATAAATACACACGAGCGTACCTGACATCACGCAAGAATGACTGCAGCTTGAAGACATTGAGCAGCCATGCATGGAAAATGAGGCGGAAATGGATGGAGTGAAAGGAAAGAAATGAGTGAATACGGACTGGAATATTTATTATGCAAAAAAGCACTCCCTCCAGATGTGGAAGTATTTATTATGATCATGCTGCAAAGATTTTAAGATGGAGTGGTGACGGCAAAGCCGTCAGCAGTTGCTATAGGAATATCGGCATGCTTGGTAGTGGAAAACTGTTGTAGAAAGTCATCTTTGCTTAGAGGTTTATGGTATAAGCGCAACCGATGACCATTGACTAACAATTTAACTTAACAGGATCTATTGTAGATAATCTGACAGCACCATTAGA
The DNA here is from genome assembly GCF_030272615.1 of Cryptomeria japonica. Lineage (NCBI taxonomy): Eukaryota > Viridiplantae > Streptophyta > Pinopsida > Cupressales > Cupressaceae > Cryptomeria > Cryptomeria japonica. Next base: position 518,000,964 of record NC_081407.1, on the reverse strand, counting down.
GAATGTTTCAACTATCTCATAAGGTCCTAACCACCATGTTTGTAATTTTCCCAAATTATCTTTATACCTAGAATCATAGTGAAGAGCCAAATCACGTGGCTTGAATGATTTATCTTTGATATAACGATCATGCCACTTCATGTGCTTGTTTTGAAAAAAATCGGTATGCTACAGGGCAGACTTTCTTATCTCATCTAAGGCATTAAGCTATAGGAGCCTTGCTTCTTGTGTTGTAGAAAGAGTCATATCTAAGGAAATAGTTGTTCTCAAAGTTTTGTGTTCAAACTCTACAGGCATCACTGCCTTTGTCCCATTTACCATTTCAAATGGTGTAAACCTTGTTGTAGTTTTCTAGGTGGTTCTATAAGCCCATACAGCTTCAAATAATCTCCTAGACCAATATTTTATGTTGAGTGCTACTGTTTTGCTCAATATTGATTCAAGCTCCTTGTTAGTGATCTTTGCTTGTCTATTAGCCTGTGGATGATAAGGAGTGGATTTCCTATGCCTGACATTGTATTCATTAACCAGGGTTGTGATCAGAGTGGAAGTGAATTGTGCCCCTCGATCTGTTACTATTTCTCTAGGAACTCCATATCGAGTGAAGATTTCTTCATATAGAAATTATGCTACCATATTATCTCTGGCATGCTTGAAGGCTTTGACCTGTACCCATTTAGTAACATAATCGGTACAAACAAGAATGTAGGAGCGACCATTTGATGATGGATCAATTAGCCCAACAAAGTCTAGGCCCCATTTGTCAAATGGTGTAACAACCACCTGAGGGTGTAGAGCCATTTCATCAGACTAAGTTGGACTTCCCATTCTTTGACATCTGTCACATTTCCTAGTGTATTTAATTGCATCCTTGTGCAAGGTTGGCCAATAGTACCATGTAGTTAATATCTTGAGAGTTGTTCTTTTGGCTGCAAAGTGACCTCCATAAGGCTCATCATGACAGGCATGAAGTATATCATATGTCTCATCTTCCCTTACGCAATGCCTCATAACTTGATATGGCCCTCTATAAAATAAGCAATATGCTATCAATGAGAAGTTGAAACTCTTTTCTACCAGCAATCTTTTCTCTTTGGGTGAGAAATGTGGGGGTATTTTGTTAGCTGCTAGGTAGTTGGCTATGTCAGCATACCATGGACTATTCAAAGTGATGGAAAACAAATTCTCATCTAGAAAATAATCATCAATAACCTCAGCATTGTCTGGTGTTTGAATCCTTGACAGAAAATTTTCCACTACATTTGCTTTCCCTGGTTTATCTATGATAGTAATATCAAATAGTTGCATTAACAACAACCATCTTGCCAATCTACCTGTAATGGAGCTTTTGTTCATGAGGTACCTGATGGCTACATGATCAATACTGTCGGGCCCAACTTTTTGGGCACAAAAATAGAACAACAAAAAAAAATTTGACAACATGAACTCGCAACATATCCTACATTATAATAACTTTAATAGAGTTTTGTCTTATCTAGGATGTAAATAAAATTGTTTACTAAGGTTGGGTTAATTAACCAACTCGAACGAGCGACTTTAATTGGTGGAGATTAATTAGTGTCACGGATTAGTTAGTTAGCTCGATTACCTTAATTAAGTTGTCGCTAATTAAAAATGAGGGTTAATTGGTTATCTTAATGTATTAAATCATTCCCGACCATAAAATGATAATGTTATAAATTAATTGATGCACACGCAAATTTATTATTTAAATCCAACCGATAAGGGTTCGAATTCCTATAATGCCATTTGCCCACTAAAACCGATATTAAGCTAAAACCAATTCTAATTTCTCTAAAATTAAATTGAGGGTAATCTATTGACCAATTAAATAAATTAATTTGATTTAGTGTATAGTGTATCCAACTATATTAACTCTTTATTTTAAAACCCCTTTGAAATGACTATATTAAAATTTTAATTCTCTAAGGATAATAAGCATAAAATAATTTAATTATTTAAATAACCTTAGTTATTAGTTAAAATTTTAAAACTCAAATCCAAATTTTCCATATCTAATTCAAAATTCCTTTAAATAAGAAAACCCTTATTCATAAAATACTAACCCTAATTATTAATTAAAATATTAAAACTTAAAATCAATTTTCAAAATTCCTTTTTTTTTAAAAAAAAAAGAAATTCCTTGTTCATAAAATGCTAACCCTAATTATTAATTAAAATATTAAAACTTAAAATCAATTTTCAAAATTCCCTTTTTTTTTTTAAAAAAAATTCCTTACTCATAAAATGCTAACCCTAACCCGAAATTGGGTTAGGGTTGCATTTTTATTTATTACTCACTTTTGTTTTATTTCTTATTAATTTATACCCTAACCCGAAATGGGTTAGGGTTTATTATATCACATTTTTTTGTTTAGAGTGTGTGTGTGTGTGTGATTGCAGGTACGAGGACGGATTAGGGCACGGCGGCCATGGACATAGCGAAGGGTTTCGAAGAGGATAAGAGTGGAGGAGGTGGCGCGGGGGTCTCCCGGACGCCACTTTGTTTATACACAGTGACGGCGGAGCCGTCCACTGTGTATACGCACAGTGGCGGCCGCGGACCGTCCACTGTGCTTACACACAGTGGCGGCACCTCCCGTGTCGTCCACTGTGGGTAAACACAGTGGCGCGACCCGAGAGCCGTCCACTGTGCTTACACACAGTGGCGGCATTTCTCGTGCCGTCCACTATGGGTAAACACAGTGGCACAGCCCGAGAGCCGTCCACTGTGTTTACACATAGTGGCTCGGTCGGTACCCCGATTTCCTCTCTTTTATTTTTTTCTTAGTTTTTTTTTTATATAGTTTTTTTTTTTAATATAAAAGTATATATATATATGTATATTTATATATATATATATATGTGTGTGTGTGTGTGTGTGTGTATATTTATATATATATATATATATATATATATAAATATATTTTTATATATATTCACTGCCATGACCAGAATACATACATATATCTTTTTTTTAAAGGTATCCATTGAGTATGTTTTCAGATGCAGGGATATATATATATATATATCAACCTAATAGGGTTAGGATTACGAAGCTTATTTCAAATAGTTTTAACACATAAGCATGCAACATGTTTTCTACAGCAATGTTTAAATACTAGTTCTTTTTCAACTATGCCTAAACAGAGTTAAAAGTAACAAAACAGCAGTAAATAAACTTTGCAAGTAACACTTAAACATAATGCATTCCTTTCTTCCTTTTTTTTTTGTTTATATTTTTATTTGCAGAAATAAACAAGATAACAGAATTCTTTCTAAGATAGAATTTTGATATAGTTTACAGCAACATAATAGGCTTCGGAATTTAAATAAAATTTACTTTGCTTACAGAATATTTAATTACAATGGCCCATATTTAAAATGGGTGAAATAATCCAACCAGTCTCTCATTCTTAATGATGAGGACTTGAATAAAAGAACACATTTATTTAAACAGAAATAAAAGAAAGCATCTTAAAACTCTTTCTAATATTTTCCTGGGACAAACACATGGTATCATTTCTTTTTGCTTTTTTGCATATGAATAAAAATCTGTATCTGAATAAAATCTGCAACCAAACAAATCTGCAACTCCTAGATTCTTTTCCTAGCAACCTGCATATAAAATTTTAGGGCCGTGACCATGGGATGCTCACCTCCCAACCTAGGCTTACCAGAAGCCACCCCCGAGCTTGGAGAATCAAGACCTAGACAGGGTTACAACCAAGAAACACAACAAGCAAAGGGGAAAATCAACACAACAGACACATCCCTTCCCAAGCTGAAACTCCATCACAAAATGTGATGCCTTACTAGGGTGGAAGTGGACCAAGTACCCTAGGGGAGAAATCTGCTAGATAATTCTTACAGCCAACTCATGGCATCCATGAAAGCATAACCAAAAATCATCCTTAATCCCTACACCCTTATGACCCCCAAAAAGGCAAACATGCCATATTTGCACCCCCTTATGACCCCCAAGTGAAATAACACAAAAGAAAAGCAGCAAGGGTCTCATGGACACACCCTTGAAATCACTCTCATAATGAGAGCCTCTCACCCTAAGGGCTGTCAAACTCCTTCCACCCCCAAGACCATTCTATCCTCCCAAGGAAAGGATGGTCTTGAACACTCCCCAAACACATCAATACATAAAATAGAAATAAGCAAGAAGTCACATAGATTCTACAAGTACAACACAAATAAAGAAATACAACAATTTTCATTCAAGCATTCTAGAACATATTTTTTTTACATTTACATAAGAGGGAAAAGTAACACCAACCTTGAACTGCCAAGGGAAATCTAGGGGAAAGCTTGATGAAGAGCTGCCCAATCCTCAATCTTTTCTGCAATTCCTTAGCCCCAAATTTACTATCCCTAAAACTGGTATTTTTCCTCCAAAAATTTCTCCAAAAATCTCCAAGGATGGAGAGTGGGTGTGTTGTTCACCAAAAGTGATAACCCAAGTATACCTGCAAATCTATCTATGAGATAGTCAATCTCAATCAATGAAATACCTCAGGGCTTGGACAACATGACAAGGATATAAATCCTTCTACTCTTTAGGCTCTGCAAAACCTAGGCGGGTATACCTTTGATGCATTTAATCAGACCTATTACACACAAGACTGCATCAATCAAAAGCAGATGGATCTCAAAAGGTTCAAAAACTAAGAGATAATTGCAGATGGGCTAGATCCACACTTGCAACTCAACATTTTGAATCATGAGATGGAGGGACATTTCCACTTAACATAAAATATAAAAAGATGTTCTGATTTTTTTATTTTAAAAGGTGTTCTGACAACCTTTCAATATTACAAGAGACCAGTGTCTTATCCAGGCCACAGAGTCATGCATAAAACTAGATGAGAAATCTCAGATGCAAGTTCTTTTCAACATTAAATTTTCATGTATCAATGCCTTACATTAATACAATCCTCTGCTCTGTCACAAAACCATACTTATATGTAGATATCCAATATGCATTCAAAATCATTAATGCTAGGTTTTAGGATTTAAATCCTTCCTTGAAGAATACCCAAAAGACAACATTACACTCTTAGAGGAATCTAAAAGAGACAACTCAAATTATCCTTGATAGTATGAAATTATATGAATCTGAGTACATTTTGGAGACAATTTCATTGAAACTCACACATGCCTTGCATATGTGTGAACCTGCAAACTGAAACTAAACCTACAGTAAAGACAACACTGAAAACATAAACGAACACACTGTCATTTGCATTGATAAAAGGATGCCATCACTAGAACCTGCAATTTCGGATTTCTCCCTTGGAGCAAATCTCTCAAAAACTGGAACCTCTACAACTGAGAAGAATTGGGAATAAGAAGGAGAGGGAAGAGAATCAAATCTACAACTGAAAATTGCCAAGTGTCTCCCCTCTAACTGAATTTTGTTCTCATGGATACTACTTCCAAAATAACCCACATTTGTCAAAATTAACCTCATAATTGGATTCCTCACTCCGAGAGCTTTCCGAAAATATATAACACTGTATACCTTGGCCAAAAAAGTGAGTCCTGGGCGAATTAATTCCCCAATGTGCACCATCATTTAAATTTTTCATTTATTAATATAGTCTAAACTATATAATAAACAATTTTAATTTTAATTTTAATTTTTTGCCTCTGATGTGCTCTGATGCCTTGCCACGTGGTGGCCTTCGATTGGTTGATGGGGTCCACTAGGTGCCACTTGGGATGACACCTCATCACCGCCACATGTTCGCTTCCTCATCCGTCACTTGGCCGCCACATCATTGCCACTGGACTGCCACCTGTGCGTCAACTGTGTGCCACATCACTACCACCTCATCAGGACCCGCCTGCTGGACCGCTGAATGTACCCGCCACCTGGCTTTCGCAACTTCGTGGGGTGTAACTCGCGTGCATCTTCCTTTCACGAAATAGCGCGAGCCGTTGATCTCCATCGAACATGCTCACTGGTTAATCTGTTTTCTCTACAAAATTCCACCTGTCTGCCTCGAGAAGCGTTCCTACGTGGGGTCCACCTGGTCGCCACTTAGTTACCTCTTCCATCACCTCGGGATCCGTGCTCGCGCGTGGGCCCACCTTGGGCGCCCATAGGCATCGTCCGTCAAAAGCCTTTATGGCTTAGACATATTACTACTGTAAGGTTTTGCATTTAAATACAAAAAACAACCACTTCCTAGTCAATGTGGGATAATGTGTTTAGCCTGGGACTGCATTTTTTTAAGCTTTCTCTGAGTGTTTTCATGGCTGGGAATGATGTTTTACTGAAAGATTTATTAATTCCCCCCTCCATTACCACTATGAAGAATAGGGAGGATTGGTAGAAGGCGTGAGTTTTCAAATTTACACCTAATAGTGTGCATTGGCTGAAGCTTTCCTTACATTTTTCATTTGCCACGCATAGCAGGAGGAGACTACCAGCAAAGGTCATTGATTTTACTTTACACCTGCCATTTTCCTTTGTTTGATTTTTATTACTCTCCACCACACAACTCTCCACCTTCCTTTCACAGCAGGGAGGATTAGTTTGGCAGCCAAATTGCATTTGGCTGAAAGTTTCAACAGCCACGTGAGGGAGAGGATACTTGGCTAAAGTTGTGGAGGCTGGGCAATACATCTGCCAACTATATTTGATTAAAATTCAAAACATTTTCACCCATACCATAGCTCACGGCAGGGGAAAATGCTGGCAAAATCGATGGAGATTGGCTTTATACTTGCCAAATGCATTTGCTTAGTGCTTTTACTGCTGTGTAACTCACACAGAGGGAGAGAACGAGAGGAGGAGGCTGTTGGAGGAGTTATAAAACTGTAGATATCATCCCTTTCCAATACCATGTGGGTAGACAGTGTGGAGCTTGGGCATACACCTCCATGCCACGCACAACAAGGAGGATAAAAAGGCTTGGCATAAACACCTGCCAATGCATTTTACCGTTTCAAATTGCCCCTTTCACCAGTCACGTGGGAGGGGGAGCTAATTGTAAATGGAAACATTTATATTCTTAAACCATGCCACGCTACCTAGAAGGATTGCTGCTGTTTGCTAAAGTTTTATATGCTCTTTCATTTCAGAGACCAACTACAATATACTTGAAAGTTTCTGCAACTTTTTTCAAATCCATGTTCCACGCTGGGTTGCCATTTATACTTGGCAATGAAGCTGTTGTTGTTTTTTTTACAAACCACTCACAGCAAGGAGAATTGGGGAGACCATGTACAGCAAGGAGAATGGGCATTTTGTTTGCTGCCCCCTTCTTTAACTTCATGCCCAGCACCTTCTACTGCCCCTTCTCCATCACCACACGAGCATGGGAGGATGCTATCTATTTCATTTGTATGATTTTATTCCCTCTTCAACATGCTCTGCACCACTCAAAAATCCACGCACAGCAAAAGGGGGAAATTGGCAAAGTTGTGGAATTTGGCTCTTGCCAGCCATTGCATAAGTTTGTTTTTTTTTTTTAGAAAGCTTGAAACCTTTGATATGCCAATGTAGAACATTCAACCTTGAATAAGCCAATATCATTAATCACTTTCTCGATTATGTCTAGGGGTTGAAATGCCATGAAATGAAAACATTCTGTTACAAAATTAATGCGCGGGCATGAGCCAGGTCGGGCCCCAAAGCGGGTCCGACTAAAAAAAAATTCGCTTTTAGACAACTGACCTCTGGAATACCTTAGGAACCTCAAACACACCTCTATAAATGATCAACATTGTTTTCGGATCATAAAATTGCATTTGACATCCTTCAGGCAATTACGCCACAATTTTCGCATTTAATCGCGAAGACGTAATTTTCAAACCTGTGAAAACACCTTTTTGGAGCTCGCCATCTGACAGGCGTGTGCTCTGATATACAAGGATGAATTCTACCAAACGGTTTCTCAAGATGAGTCCCGAGCAAAGAGATATTAATTATTGAAAATGGCAAACTGGCTTTGTCGGCACTGCGGACCAGACAAAGTCAATGTCCTAGCAACACATGACGCCTTTCTCAAAAATATCAAACGACCTCCCTAGGCCCTCAAATTTGGAACACAGGTACCTTTAAGTACATATTAAATCTTTGAATCCTCAGTTCGATCACCAGACTGATAGGATGCAAATGGGGCGTTTACAAAAATGGCTACATTAACTGATATATCACTGAAAGTGCAGAAGACTGAAAATGATAGCTAAATGAATCCTTTTGAAAACCGATCAAACAGATTGATAGAGGCTTGAAATTTGAAAAGTAGCTCATCATTTATACTGACATTAGCCCGGAACAAACATTATGACATGACGCTTACTGGGGCAACTTTTACACTTGTGCGAAACAGGTCTTCGACTAGCTGTCGAAACAGGGACTAGTCAAACCATAGAAACTGCAAATAGATTTGGCTTCAAAAACTAAGCAAATGGATTCGTTAAGACTTGAAAATTTCTGAGCTCACTCACATTTATGCATAGAATTTAATCCACTTTGAATTTATCCATGACGATCAACAGGGCAAAAGATGTAATCGCTCAAAGTAGGCTACTCAATAAAAACTGCATTTGTGCCTAAAATGCACTTCCAGCTCACCCCTCAAACTAGGTACCTCATAAACTTATCCAAATTGAATTCTGAAAGTTTCACATCACTGAATAGGCCAAATAAAAGGTGTGGTACATGAATCCCGAGCCTTACCCTCTGAAAATCAATTGGCTCCACTTTCCCTCTCTCAAACTAAGCCATTCAAACTAACTCATTTAGGTACTTTTCTAACATGCAGAGCAAAATTTTGAAATGGGCCTATAAACGTTACTCAATTTTAAATAGTCCCAACAATGGCTCTGACTGGGGATGGTTGATTGCAAGATCAACACAAGAACATAGAATCAATGGTTAAGCAGACCACCCAAAAACGGATCACATCTTCTCTCAATTCTTCTCTTCTCAAAATAAGGCTTCCTTATTCTACCCAAACAGCAGGGCACTTTATTGAAAACCACACAACCGAAGCAAAGCGGCTGTACAAGATACAAACATACAAACAACTGACCACAAACTGCTCAATCAATCTTAGCATTTACCTCTGTCAAAAATCTGATTTTCATCACTTGATACCATGATCCAAACAAAGGCACCTTTCATTAACAGGTGAGCATAACTTTTATAATCAACCTCTGTTGTCTCATTACTGTAACAACTGGTGTGCTTACCTTTTGTTTGATTTTGAACTTTGTGGTCACACACTAATTCAACACAAGTGAAACCATGAGACAACTCACCATAGAGGCATTCCCACAAGCTATCATACCTTTCACTATCCCACTCAACTCTATCATTTGCAAGGACATCATCATGCTGAACTTGAAAAATAAAACACTCATTTTCAACATTGCAATTCCTATCAGCACATGCTTTATTACCATTTAAATTCATAGAATGAGGGGCACTACTAACCAACTGATGCAAACAAAGAACATGAACATTACCATCCGGATGTGATACTTGACTACGCTGATCACACCTCGTACTATCCTTGCTTATCAAACTGAAAACCTCTGCATTCTCAACATCCCATTCATGGAAAAGAATGCATACCTCCGGCTGAAGCAAATCCTCAGCTAACTCTTTCTCTTTCAGGTTTACATCCACCTGAAACACTTTCATTTGTGGTGTTAAGTAATCATCACATAATTTATGCCTCTTACCTTCATCATGAAATAAATTCTTACAACTCATGCTATTGCTGTTCAGAATTCCATCAGTATTATGGACTGGTTCATCATTTACAACATCTGGCTGATCAATTATCTCTTCATACAAAGGGTTAGAAACAAAATGAAGAATCCCCTTATGAACATTATGACACTGAAGTGGCTAGTCCGTATCTATATCAGCATTGAATAAAGCATTAGTAAAATTGCTAAAGACACCATCCATTCGATCATGATAATCATCTTCATCAGGCAAAGAAGAAATTGACACTTGGCTGGAACAATCCTCAGTGTTCCATGTTTCACATCCATCAGATTTCATCCTATTACTATCGATCTGAAAATCAAGATAGTCATACTTATCTTGCCACGACTGATCTTCTTCACCAATTGAACACTCGTCATCAGCCAAAGAAAGAAAATGAACATTGCTGCAATTTACTTCATCAAATGAGTTTTCAGCATGTCCACTAAAATTTTCTGTCATAAAACCATCTGTTAGATCAGCATGTTCATCAAGTATACAAACATTCAATTCACAACCCTTTTCCAAAGAATTCTCTTCACTATATTTCAGAAGGTCTTCATCAACAGCTCGAAGGCTCTCCAACATTCGAACCTTCTTGTCCACAACTTCAAGAGCTTTCTTAAGTTCTGCAATCTTCTGGACTTGCATTGTACTTTGTTGTTCCATTTGAGATTCCGTAAAAATTTGTCCATTCATGTGTACCATTACAATTTTCTGAATTAACATTGTGCATATCTTTCAAAAAATAAAGATTATCAACATGATTATAAGAAATGAAGTCTAAAGTGAAATTTGAAAAAACATTTACTCCATCCTCAACACAATTGACATCATCAATGTTTAAAAGAGGATCAACTATTGTTCGCACCAAACAATTTTGATTTTCATCATATTGCACACTTTCACTTGCACAAATAGCAACACTTAGTAATCCCTCTGTATTTGGTATTTCAACATCAAATTCATTAGCAGCATGTAAAGATTGATGGTCATCACCATCATTATTTTCATTAATATTATCCTGGAGAGATGCATGATTCACTTGGTAACTGGCAGTCACATAATCAGCATAACCGGCATACAAATCAAATGGTACATATCCCTTGTATATATCTACCTTTGTATCAACATTTTCACAACACTTCCCACTGATCATTCCATCACTACTGCGAGAGACAACCGGCATTAACAGCAAAGGTTCTTGACTCTCATTTAAATCTGAAACACATGCATCAACAAAACCATTTGGAACTGGAAAGCTTGATGCACCTAGACACGGAATGGTTTGCTCAACTTCATATGGTATTCCACCATTGAAGGTGCTTTGGTATGAAACAACAGCAGACACGAATCTCTTCGAGATTCCAAACTTCAAGTTATTTTCCATATCCCTAGCTGTGTTAAAGGCTTCATACAAGGTTTTGGGTTCTTTGTTTCTCAATAGGAAACCCATCTTCTCATCAAATGCACTCATATAAACATCCAGACATACTTTATCATCAAGTTTATACTTTCTGTAAATTTTGGACAAAGCTTGTGAAAATCTGATATTAAACGTTGGTACCAATTCATCTTCCCTGATTTGTATACAGGTGAATTCTTTCAGCAAGTCGGAATCACTCACCTTCTCATTAAATTGATCCATGAAATCTGAAACCAATTCTTCCCATGAGGTAATAGAATTCACTGGCAAAAAAGAGAACCAATCTCTTGCATCCTCTTTTAATGACTGAATAAACAACTTCATGCATACATCTTCTTGGCAAATTTCGAATTCTCCTATCAAATCTAAAAATCTTTTTACATGTTGACATGCTGATTCTGATTTCTTCCCATTGAATATGGGCAAATACTTTCTAATTTCTGTGGGTATGGGATAACCCGAAATACCTCTGAAATTTAGAGCAGCATAATGGTTCATGATGAAACTTCTCCTATTATATGGTTGTGACACTTCACTAGGCATGGCTCTATGTGGAAATACACAAGGTTGAAAATCTTTACTATTCATTTTTCTTACATCCACAAATGATTATAAAATCTTGGATAGAAAACTTCAAGCAAGTATCCTTATACTGATCTATTCATAACACTGCTTGACATAAAGTTCTTCCACATTTGCATACTACGGAGGATAACATACACAGGATATTTTAGCAACATAGATATGCAAATCAATTTTGAGATTCTCTCTTTCCCTCTAAACTAGTGCTGTTCACTAAATGGGAAAACGACATTACACACTCAAACTTTCAGAAGAGATGTCTTGCATTTAAATCCTCTAAAAATACCTGGAGATTTGCAGCTGTAAGACTTGTAGATCTGGAGATTTACTTCACACTTTAGCACTGTCTTTTACATTAGAGTCGCCACCTCTTGCACAGAGGATATTTTGAACAGCAGAACGCCACTCAACACTTATTAAATTCTTTGTTACTCCTTCGATCTCGCTACAATCAACACTCTTCCAGGATGCTACTTAGATCCATCTGCATTTTAATATGATTCACAAGATTATCTACTAATCTTGTGAAAGTCTTGGAATACAAACTTCCTTCAAGCACTGGTACAGAGACTAGAGTCGCCACCCAATTATGACATTTGGGGAGAATTCATAAACAGCTGTAAGAACCTCTTACAACTCTGAACAATGTATATTTTCTCTGATTCTTCACAAGAAACTTTCTCTGATAGTAGACAATAACATTACAACCTCAGAACATGATACTAAATCCCTCAACCATAAAAGACATTTTCAACTCTGTGCACTCTCAATAGGCAGACTCAATTATATTTGAAACAAAATTTTCAACTAGAGACTCTTTAAGTTTCATATTCCCCAGCAGAGTCACCATTTTTGTTGTTCACCAAAAGTGATAACCCAAGTATACCTGCAAATCTATCTATGAGATAGCCAATCTCAATCAATGAAACACCTCAGGGCTTGGACAACATGACAAGGATATAAATCCTTCTACTCTTTAGGCTCTGCAAAACCTAGGCGGGTATACCTTTGATGCATTTAATCAGACCTATTACACACAAGACTGCATCAATCAAAAGCAGATGGATCTCAAAAGGTTCAAAAACTAAGAGATAATTGCAGATGGGCTAGATCCACACTTGCAACTCAACATTTTGAATCATGAGATGGAGGGACATTTCCACTTAACATAAAATATAAAAAGATGTTCTGATTTTTTTATTTTAAAAGGTGTTCTGACAACCTTTCAATATTGCAAGAGACCAGTGTCTTATCCAGGCCACAGAGTCATGCATAAAACTAGATGAGAAATCTCAGATGCAAGTTCTTTTCAACATTAAATTTTCATGTATCAATGCCTTACATTAATACAATCCTCTGCTCTGTCACAAAACCATACTTATATGTAGATATCCAATATGCATTCAAAATCATTAATGCTAGGTTTTAGGATTTAAATCCTTCCTTGAAGAATACCCAAAAGACAACATTACACTCTTAGAGGAATCTAAAAGAGACAACTCAAATTATCCTTGATAATATGAAATTATATGAATCTGAGTACATTTTGGAGACAATTTCATTGAAACTCACACATGCCTTGCATATGTGTGAACCTGCAAACTGAAACTAAACCTACAGTAAAGACAACACTGAAAACATAAACGAACACACTGTCATTTGCATTGATAAAAGGATGCCATCACTAGAACCTGCAATTTCGGATTTCTCCCTTGGAGCAAATCTCTCAAAAACTGGAACCTCTACAACTGAGAAGAATTGGGAATAAGAAGGAGAGGGAAGAGAATCAAATCTACAACTGAAAATTGCCAAGTGTCTCCCCTCTAACTGAATTTTGTTCTCACGGATACTGCTTCCAAAATAACCCACATTTGTCAAAATTAACCTCATAATTGGATTCCTCACTCCGAGAGCTTTCCGAAAATATATAACACTTTATACCTTGGCCAAAAAAGTGAGTCCTGGGCGAATTAATTCCCCAATGTGCACCATCATTTAAATTTTTCATTTATTAATATAGTCTAAACTATATAATAAACAATTTTAATTTTAATTTTAATTTTTTGCCTCTGATGTGCTCTGATGCCTTGCCACGTGGCGGCCTTCGATTGGTTGATGGGGTCCACTAGGTGCCACCTGGGATGACACCTCATCACCGCCACATGTTCGCTTCCTCATCCGTCACTTGGCCGCCACATCATTGCCACTGGACTGCCACCTGTGCGTCAACTGTGTGCCACATCACTGCCACCTCATCAGGACCCGCCTGCTGGACCGCTGACTGTACCCGCCACCTGGCTTTCGCAACTTCGTGGGGTGTAACTCGCGTGCATCTTCCTTTCACGAAATAGCGCGAGCCGTTGATCTCCATCGAACATGCTCACTGGTTAATCTGTTTTCTCTGCAAAATTCCACCTGTCTGCCTCGAGAAGCGTGCCTACGTGGGGTCCAACTGGTCGCCACTTAGTTACCTCTTCCATCACCTCGGGATCCGTGCTCGCGCGTGGGCCCACCTTGGGCGCCCATAGGCATCGTCCGTCAAAAGCCTTTATGGCTTAGACATATTACTACTGTAAGGTTTTGCATTTAAATACAAAAAACAACCACTTCCTAGTCAATGTGGGATAATGTGTTTAGCCTGGGACTGCATTTTTTTAAGCTTTCTCTGAGTGTTTTCATGGCTGGGAATGATGTTTTACTGAAAGATTTATTAATTCCCCCCTCCATTACCACTATGAAGAACAGGGAGGATTGGTAGAAGGCGTGAGTTTTCAGATTTACACCTAATAGTGTGCATTGGCTGAAGCTTTCCTTACATTTTTCATTTGCCATGCATAGCAGGAGGAGACTACCAGCAAAGGTCATTGATTTTACTTTACACCTGCCATTTTCTTTTGTTTGATTTTTATTACTCTCCACCACACAACTCTCCACCTTCCTTTCACAGCAGGGAGGATTAGTTTGGCAGCCAAATTGCATTTGGCTGAAAGTTTCAACAGCCACGTGAGGGAGAGGATACTTGGCTAAAGTTGTGGAGGCTGGGCAATACATCTGCCAACTATATTTGATTAAAATTCAAAACATTTTCACCCATACCATAGCTCACGGCAGGGGAAAATGCTGGCAAAATCGATGGAGATTGGCTTTATACTTGCCAAATGCATTTGCTTAGTGCTTTTACTGCTGTGTAACTCACACAGAGGGAGAGAACGAGAGGAGGAGGCTATTGGAGGAGTTATAAAACTGTAGATATCATCCCTTTCCAATACCATGTGGGTAGACAGTGTGGAGCTTGGGCATACACCTCCATGCCACGCACAACAAGGAGGATAAAAAGGCTTGGCATAAACACCTGCCAATGCATTTTACCATTTCAAATTGCCCCTTTCACCAGTCACGTGGGAGGGGGAGCTAATTGTAAATGGAAACATTTATATTCTTAAACCATGCCACGCTGCCTAGAAGGATTGCTGCTGTTTGCTAAAGTTTTATATGCTCTTTCATTTCAGAGACCAACTACAATATACTTGAAAGTTTCTGCAACTTTTTTCAAATCCATGTTCCACACTGGGTTGCCATTTATACTTGGAAATGAAGCTGTTGTTGTTTTTTTTACAAACCACTCACAGCAAGGAGAATTGGGGAGACCATGTACAGCAAGGAGAATGGGCATTTTGTTTGCTGCCCCCTTCTTTAACTTCATGCCCAGCACCTTCTACTGCCCCTTCTCCATCACCACACGAGCATGGGAGGATGCTATCTATTTCATTTGTATGATTTTATTCCCTCTTCAACATGCTCTGCACCACTCAAAAATCCACGCACAGCAAAAGGGGGAAATTGGCAAAGTTGTGGAATTTGGCTCTTGCCAGCCATTGCATAAGTTTGTTTTTTTTTTTTAGAAAGCTTGAAACCTTTGATATGCCAATGTAGAACATTCAACCTTGAATAAGCCAATATCATTAATCACTTCCTTGATTATTTCTTGGGGTTGAAATGCCATGAAATGAAAACATTCTGTTACAAAATTAATGCGCCGGCATGAGCCAGGTCGGGCCCCAAAGCGGGTCCGACTAAAAAAAAAATCGCTTTTAGACAACTGACCTCTGGAATACCTTAGGAACCTCAAACACACCTCTATAAACGATCAACATCGTTTTCGGATCATAAAATTGCATTTGACATCCTTCAGGCAATTACGCCACAATTTTCGCATTTAATCACGAAGACGTAATTTTCAAACCTGTGAAAACACCTTTTTGGAGCTCGCCATCTGACAGGCGTGTGCTCTGATATACAAGGATGAATTCTACCAAACGGTTTCTCAAGATGAGTCCCGAGCAAAGAGATATTAATTATTGAAAATGGCAAACTGGCTTTGTCGGCACTGCGGACCAGACAAAGTCAATGTCCTAGCAACACATGACGCCTTTCTCAAAAATATCAAACGACCTCCCTAGGCCCTCAAATTTGGAACACAGGTACCTTTAAGTACATATTAAATCTTTGAATCCTCAGTTCGATCACCAGACTGATAGGATGCAAATGGGGCGTTTACAAAAATGGCTACATTAACTGATATATCACTGAAAGTGCAGAAGACTGAAAATGATAGCTAAATGAATCCTTTTGAAAACCGATCAAACAGATTGATAGAGGCTTGAAATTTGAAAATTAGCTCATCATTTATACTGACATTAGCCCGGAACAAACATTATGACATGACGCTTACTGGGGCAACTTTTACACTTGTGCGAAACAGGTCTCCGACTAGCTGTCGAAACAGGGACTAGTCAAACCATAGAAACTGCAAATAGATTTGGCTTCAAAAACTAAGCAAATGGATTCGTTAAGACTTGAAAATTTCTGAGCTCACTCAAATTTATGCATAGAATTGAATCCACTTTGAATTTATCCATGACGATCAACAGGGCAAAAGATGTAATCGCTCAAAGTAGGCTACTCAATAAAAACTGCATTTGTGCCTAAAATGCACTTCCAGCTCACCCCTCAAACTAGGTACCTCATAAACTTATCCAAATTGAATTCTGAAAGTTTCACATCACTGAATAGGCCAAATAAAAGGTGTGGTACATGAATCCCGAGCCTTACCCTCTGAAAATCAACTGGCTCCACTTTCCCTCTCTCAAACTAAGCCATTCAAACTAACTCATTTAGGTACTTTTCTGACATGCAGAGCAAAATTTTGAAATGGGCCTATAAACGTTACTCAATTTTAAATAGTCCCAACAGGGTGATTAGCTCACTAAGCTTCCATTCCTAGCCTAGGAAGGCCTCTCTCACTCCTTCCAACCTCTTGGATATTGTGAGGGATCCCCCATTGGATTGGTCTTCCCTAGGTCTTACACACTCCCTAACCTAGGTACCTAGAGAAGGGAAATGGAATGGGGAAGAGGGATTACTCCCTTCAAGAAGGTTATCCTACCAAAGATGGCACTCTTATAGATGGAATTCATCCATCTTGGGAAAACCACTTTTTTGGGTGGTTAAACAAGTCCTAAGGGAAAGACACATGGCCAATTGTGGCCTTCACCCATAGGTACCCCATGAGGCCTAATAGAAATGCTCTAAAATTGACTCTAGGAGTTGATTTGACCCTCAGAAAGTCCACCTAAAGTTAACCTACGGGTCAACTCTGAGTTGACCCTCCTTGTGGCTCACTAACCTAGATTTCTTGGTTCCTTCAAGGATAATTAAGAGATATAACAATTAACAAAATAAAACTCTCCAAAAAGGTGACATGACAAATTGCCAACACAACATACTACATAGGTGTCAAGTGACACTACAAAATAATTCCACATCAATATACACACGTGGCAATTGTCCCTTAAACGATTTAAACAATTCAATAAATACAATTTACACTCATGCAACATTTTACATTTATGAATAAAATACAATACATACGGGGTGTTGCCTCTCCAAATAGACAACCCCTGGTTTTACGAACGCACATAGGCCTAGGCTTGATTCTCCATAATATTTCCATGGTCACATGGATAATTTCCTGCACATCTCAATTTAAACATTAGTACTTCCCAATAGCCTCATATAATATAAAACACATAATTAGAATACATTACATTCATTCTGCAAAGACTTGTCATTATAAAATACGATTTGTCACAAATCAAAGCAATTCATCATAATCCTCAAAATTTGATCTATCTACAAGATATGCAAACATATTTCTAGCATTATAACAAATCCTGAAATTCAGATAATAACATACATCATCACAATGTTACCCTAATCTAAAATCATATAATATTCTATAACCACAAGGCATAGAAATGAAGCATCAATATATATCAATATTACCAAAATCATGGGACCATATAAAGTTCTATATCCCTAGTGTGTCAAAACTAGCATCCATAATAGTTCCAATATGAAAATAACTGAAGAGATAGGATGGGTCGGGGTAGGGCCTCACAAGTACACACAAATATTTGATATCCAGTTATATAGTGTCTGAACTTATTTAGGGCATAGATGACAGCTAACATTTCCTTTTCAGTAACAGTATAATTCAGTTCTGGTCCTTGCAAATTTTTACTGATGTAATAAATTGTATTTTCCAAAACTCCTTGCTTCTGCCCCAAAACTACTCCTATTGCAAAATCGGATGCATCTGTATGAATGTGAAAAGGAATTGACCAATCAGGTCCTTTAAGCACAGGGGCCTGGGTTAAGACTTCTTTTAGTTTAGAAAATGCTTTTTCACATGCAACTGTCCATTTAAACTCAGCTTCCTTTGTCAATAGAGAATACAATGGCCCTTCTATTTGACTAAAGTCCTTGATAAATCTCCTATAATACCCTGCATGGCCTAGAAAACTTCTTACATCATTTTGTTTGACAGGGGTAGGAAGAGCAAGTATTACTTCAATTTTAGCTAGATCTACTTGAATACCTGATTGAGAATTTGATGCCCCAACACTATTCCTTCTTGCATCATCATAAAACATTTTTCATTGTTTAGGGATAAATTGTGATCTTCACACTGCTGCAACACTTTGGTCAGATTTTGTAATGCCTCCTTAAATGTAGTCCCATAAGTAGTAAAGTCATCCATGTAAATTTCCATACAATTATGGGATATGTCTAAAAATATACTGAGGACAACCCTTTGAAAGGTTGCAGGAGTATTACATAAACCAAAAGGAAGGACTGAATAGGCATATGTGCCCCAAGGGCAGGTAAAGGTGGTCTTTTCTTGATCTTCCAGAGATATTCCGATCTGATTATAACCACTAAACCCATCCAAAAATGAAAAAATATTGTTTACCTGCTAGAGAGTATAACACTTGATCTATAAATGGAAGTGGTAAGTGATCCTTTTTGGTAGCAGTGTTGATCTCCCTATAGTCCACACAAACTCTCAATTTCCCTCCTTTCTTTGGAACTATAACCAGGGAGAAACCCATTGACTATCTAAAATAGGGTAAATGAATCTTGCATAAAGCAACTTTTGTAGTTCCTTTTTAACTATTTCCCTTAAAGCAGGATTAATCCTTCGCTGAGGCTATCTAATTGGCTTACAATCTTCTCTAATATAAATCCTATGGGTACAACTATAGGATTTAATCCTTTCATGTCATGATAATCCCATGCGAAAGCTTGTTGTTGGGCTTTGAGTAATTCTATTAATGACAATCTTTGATCTATTGCTAATTCACTATTGATATTCAGATTTCTTCCTGCAACAACTTCTATTTGAATTACTGACTCAACATTAGATATTTCAGACAGACAAGATGTTTGAATCTCCTATGGCAGCAATGTGTGAAACATGTTTATGGCTGCAAGAGAATCTAAAGAGCCTGCAGATGGAAGAAGAGTATGCAGAGGACTTACTGGTATACCCAATGACTATTGAGCTGCTCCATAATGATTTCTTATTATGTTAGAGAGTATTGTATCATCCTCTTGAAGTGCTATGAATGGTTCCCTTGCTAACATCATTAGTTGTTGAATAGAATTAATTTCCTCTGCTTCTTCTCCTATGTCTGGCCATACTACTCACTCTTGATCAAGTTGTGGTTGTGCTGGAGAATAGAGTGCAATTTTTTTGGTAGTAATACCATCTGAAATTGTCATATCTCCTGATCTGTAACCTATATATGTATCAGCTGTTACCAGCCAAGGTCTTCCCAAGATAATTGGATATCCACCTAATGTTGCCTTAGGAGAGAGGATTATAAAATCAGTCAGATATTCCCAAGAATCTAATATGACACTAATATCTTCAACCATCCCTTCAAGCCGAACAGTAGAGCTATCAGCAAGTTGCAGGACTGTTGGAGTTTATCTAAGACTAGTAATGTTGAGTTGCTGCATGACATCCTTAGTCATCACATTTATGGCTGCTCCTTAGTCTATCAAAGTATTTTTAATTTGAGTTCCATTAATAACTACCTTGGCAATAGGGCTACCTGGGTCAGAATATTTAGGGACAGCAATTTTTCCTAACATAATATTAGCCAATTGTCCTACTACATGCACTGCTTTTTGGGTATTTTTTTCTTTCTCTTAGGTTTCTTCAAACATGCCTCTTTAATATCTTTTCCATATATGGGAATGTCTTTAATGGCTTGAAACAGTGGGATCTTGACACATATATGTTTCAACTGATCAATAAGATCAAAATCTATATTATCATGTTGTCTAGACACTTCTACCTGCAATCTTTGAGGAAATGGGGGAGTTCTTATAGGTGTATCTATAATTTCATACTGTTGAACCTTCTCAGGGTTTCCAAATTTACCAGGTATGGTTTGCTGAGCAATCTCCTCTGATGGTAACTCTGTTATGACTGGAGGAGATGGAGTAGGCAATGTTGTCCCTGACCGCAAATGAATGTCACTTATATTGAGAGTATGCAGGATAGTTATTAGGATCAGTATAAAAAAATTGTTCTTGTTGTTGTGGTTTTTTATTTGGGTTTGGCACAGGCTGAGTTGTTAGTTGGGTTGGCTTGGATGGAGTGGCATTAAGAGTTGGGGGCATTAAAGCCGATTGTTGGGACTGTTGTTGTGGCTACAGGAAACCTGATGGCTGGTTTTCTCAGTGTTGTCCTCCTCTCCATCGTGGTGATTGTTGCCAGTTACCTTGAGGGGGAGACCAATTCCCTTATGGTTATTGTCATTGAGATGAGGGACTCTGATAATTAGGCCAAGGGTTTTGAGAGTTATTCCAAGACTAAGGAGTATAATTTCCAAAATTTTGGGAATATGAAGGTTGCCACTGATTTTTTTTGCATTGAAATTCATATAAGGATTAGAAAATGACAATGGATCTTGTGGCATACCTTGTCTTAGAGGCCAAGGCCTTTGTTGTGCAACATAAAAGAGTTTTTCATCATCTCCATAGACAAGTTTAAAATCTAGGAAACTCTACTGGCTATCAATTTTAGCTAACAGTTTGCATCTATAGTCCTTCTTCTTTTGTCGACAATGAGGACAAAATTCAACAAGCATAGCCTCTATCTCCTCATGCTTCTTCTTTTCCTGAAGTGTATCCAATTGGGTAGCCATATTATTAATTATATCTTCTTTAAAATCCTTCAACAGATGTATAATCATAACTTCTGCAAATTATATCAAATTCAAACAAAAAGATGTCTAGATCTTTTGTTACCAATCCATGAAATTTTGAAAGTGAAGAAGTTGGTATGTTTTTCAAATTTTTATTATCATGTTGGTCAGGAATGGGAAACTCATATGCTGGATTTACAGGTGGAGGCGGGGGATTTGTTGTCATTGGTCCCTGATAAATGACTAGAGATATAATGTTTTGTTCAGGGGGTTCATTTAGGAAGTCTAGGTCTCCTTCTAACAAATTAAAGACACCTCTATTTAGCACATAAGTTTCTGCAAAAGGGTTTACTTCGGGTGCTTGATCTGATCTTATATCTTGAGTGGAATGTGAGGGAAGAAATCTTCCTAGTGCATCTCTTCTCCTCATATGCATGTAGATTAATGAAGAAAATTCAAAGAGCTAATTAAGAAAACTTAAAAACTAATGGTTTACAACAGGTTCTTAGCTTGGCACCATCCCTAGCAATGGCACCAAAAATGTTGGTCCTCACAACTAGAATGGCAACTAGGTAATAAAACACAATTCAGAGATTGAATATCCTTAAATAGATAAATTTCTTGTGGCAAAGGCTCATGTATTTATCAACCAGGGATGT
This sequence comes from Cryptomeria japonica, assembly GCF_030272615.1. Taxonomy (NCBI): domain Eukaryota; kingdom Viridiplantae; phylum Streptophyta; class Pinopsida; order Cupressales; family Cupressaceae; genus Cryptomeria; species Cryptomeria japonica. Next base: position 517,978,968 of record NC_081407.1, on the reverse strand, counting down.
AAACTTGAAATGGGTTAGCATTGTATGTGCACCAATTTCATATTACAACCATTCTATATTACTACAGGAAAGCAAATTATTCTTAAAGTAAACACACGAAATCTTAAATGAACTAATACTTAACATTACAACTGGAAATTACTTTAAACAACTACTGTTAAATGATAAAGTTCTAGCGAGCAGCAGGAACTACTCTGTTGTTGTGGCTGCAGGAACAGACATGGGAACTATTTCCAATAGTTGTAGGAACAGACAATTGCAGAAACAACTACTACATAAGTATGAAACTAACTAGGACATACAAAGGATTACTCACCAAGTGGGTCCCCTTGAGTGAGTATCTTCAGCACTTCAGATTACAATTATCTAATCATTCAAAATCATATCAATCTCTTTATTTCATCTTGATTGAAAAATACATAAAATACCAGAAGACTGTGTATTACAAAATATTATGGTTGTTCTTTGCTATCCCCAAGAGGAGAGATATCCCTTTATTTATAGGAAAACTTATAACAAACTTCTAACTGATCGACCATATTCCTACGGAATAGGTGAACATGATAGTTCAATTCATCTTTTCTTTGTGCATGTCAAAAGATAGTGAGTCCTTTTGACAACTTGTGCAGATATGTATCTTTCCCAGAGATTGTGTGTATCAATAAATTGCAAGTCCTTTGTATCTTAACCTGAAGCAATGAGCCTCAACCTACAAGTCCTTTGTATCTTTCCTTGAGGTTTTGCACCTTATCCTGAAAGTCCAAATCAAGAGCAGTAAGCTTCCTTGGTCTTGTGCCTAAAATATTGTATTCATTTATTTATATTATGTATAATTCTCATTTTGATTTCTCCTCACTAGTTTTTCCATATAAAATTCAAGTGTTCATGTGTTTGTTGTTTGTTGTTTCATCTCTTAGGTGTTTAGTTGATTAATGATAATTGGTACGTATTTATGATTGAAGAAGTTTAATAATTTGGTCAAGATTGATTCACCATACCCCCCCCCCCCTCTTAGTCCTGAGGTTAGTTCAACAAGGTGATATTTTTGTTTTTATCCTCCCTTAAAAGTGTCAACTTTGGAAGCAAATCCCAAAATCTCTCCTCTATATACCCATCTATGTCACAATGAGAACAATAATACATTCCCTCCTTTGGCCCTTTCATTAATGGTAGTAGTGTTTCTTTTCTTGTTTTACCCTTCTTCTATCCTCTTTCATCTCGTCGCCATGTTTTTTATTAAGGCAAAAGCAGGTTTTGAAGGGACCTGAAACCCCATACAACAGGTTTTAAAGGGACCCGAATGTTGGCAATTTGGAGGAATTGATTATGTGTTGCATTGATTTTTTGTCATTGATGGCAACACCGGCTTTTTTGGTTATTTATCAGTTTCCGGTTTGTTCCAATAGAGTGGTTGGAATATGATATTGATCTGGTATGCTCTGGTATGCTTTTTTTTGTGGAATTGGTTTGGATCTGTCATTCATGCTATTCAGATGCATATCATGATCATTTGGTTTGGGATTTGATGACTTAGATACTATCATTTGTTCTAGTAAGCCTTTTGGTCACTGGTAAGGGTTTTACTGGCACATCTTTGTTGAAGATATTTTGATGCACGTGATAAGTGGTATTGGTGCGGCTTCTAGATGGTTCTCAAGATGCTGATGGTTATCATGTTCATGTTATTATTGATCGGTGGTGTTGGATTTGGTATATGGCAACCTATTTTGGGTCTGGTGTTATCTAGGTTATGGACCAGTTTCTGTAATGTGTTGGAGGATGTTCCTGAGGCTTTACCAGTGGGATTTAATGATTGGTTTACATTGTTTTTGGCCTAAGATGACTTGGTTGATCATGGGATTGCGGGTTTATGTTATGAACTTATTGTATTATCTTTTAGGTGGTCAACCTAATTGTTTAGGTCCTGGGTTGGTATAAATATTATGTAAGATCTCTTCGTAGATCATGGGAATGGTAATGAGATATAGGATTATCTGTGTGCGAATAATGTTGCAATCATATGCAAAAAATTTGGTTGATCATAGGTGATCGAATTGGGTTGGTAAGAGAGTTTTAAGACCTCTGGTACTGAGCTTAACCAGAACTGTACTCAGGCATAGGAGATGATATACTTGCAGTTCAATCTTCATTCCGGATTGTAGTCTAGATTTTTTTTGTAGTTAGTGAGGCTCCTTTTGTGATGAGCAGTGCACTCTAGGTTGTTGGCCTCCCTGCATGTGCAGGCCCCTCATTATTGTAATCACATATACTTATTGCAAGAGTATTATCTGACTGTGGGTAGGCTTCCCACCGTGGTTTTTCCCTTTATCGAGTTTTCCACATACAAATCTTGGTGTCATATGTTCTGGATGGATGGTAATTGTTCCTGTGATTTATGTTTATGTTTAATTATTATATCAGTTATTCATGTATTTGGTTTATGCATTCCGGTATTGGGTTTATGTGTTCTAGTAATAAGGATTTGAATGCTTAAAGTTCTATAATCCTGTGACAACTAATTCACCCCCCCTCTCAGTTGTCCTCTGGTTATATAAGTTTTCTAACAATTGATATCAAAGCTTGGTCCTCTCTGTAGAAGCTTAACTACTTGAGGAAGATCCTATGGCATCTAGCAATTCAAGTTCATCAAATACATTTGCAGCTATTTTCCGGAGAGAAATTACAGAGTATGGAAGATTCGGATGGAGACTCATCTGAGATGTCTTGGAAAGGAAATTTGGGAGATCACTAAGAAAGGAGTTACACCATTTAATCTGGCATCTAGCAATGCTCCTCTAGGAGGCTTGGATAAGGAACTTGAAAATGATTGTAGAGCTAGAGAAGCCCTTTTGTGTGCACTTTCTGATCAGCAAATAATGGAACTAACTGATAAATCAATTGCAAAGGCTATATGGGACAAATTGGAGACTCTGAATGAAGGTGACCCTACTTTTAAAAATGCTAAACTTGATGGTTACCAAGTGAGGTATGAGAACCTAAAGATGGAAGAAGATGAGAGGATTATTGCTTTTATGGAGAGAGTTAATGAGATTGCTATGGGAATTCAATGTTGTGGTGGATCTCTGAGCGAAGATGAAATAGTTTCTAAAGTATTGAGAGCTTTTCCACCAGCTTATAAGATGAAGGCTACTGCAATTAATGAGTTGATAACTATGGAAAACACCTTTGTTAATAGGGATACCTTGGTTGGGAATTTATATGCTTTTGAACTTGAGAAATTTGAAGCTTCTGGAGCTGTTAAATCTGAACCTACTTTTCATGCATCTACATCATCTACCGGCAAGAGTGATTGGAAAGCTTTATATGCAAAGGAACTAGAGGATATGAAGAAAGAAGATGAAGACTTTGAGCAACTTGAATCCTTATTTGCTAGAAGAGTACCTAAAGGACCGGCAGGAAGTAAGTATGAAGGAAAATCACCTTTTAAATGCTTTGCATGTAATAAGATAGGTCATTTTGCATCTAGATGTCCTAAAAGGAATTCAATATATGATGAAAAAGTTGGAAGATATTTTAGGCATAAACATGATTATTAGAACAAGCATAAGTACAGGAGGAACAAAGACAAATCATGTTACTATGTGGATGAGGAAGGTGTGATTGATTCTGATGATGAATCGGCACAAGATTCAGCTAGTGGATCTGGCAATGGAAAGGAATGGGTATTTTTGGCTATCAAGGAAGATGATCTGGTACCTAAAGAGAAGGCCCTTGCTGCTAAAATTGAAGACAAGGATGAATGGGTAATTGACAGTGGATGTTCACATCATATGACTGGAGATAAAAGGAAGTTCTTATCTATGCAAAACTTTGATGGTGGTCTGGTTAGATTTGGAGATGACAAAGAATGCATGATCAAGGGAAGAGGAACAATATCATTGGATGGTAAGCATAACACTAATAATGGCAGAGTGTCTGGGGAGATGTATTGGGAATCTGGTTGAGAAAGGGGAATTTTGTGGATTGAATCCATCTTCAGCAGCAAATTTGTTCCCATCAACAATTTGTTGATGATTCTATAATAATAGGGAAAGCTACGGTGTAGGACTCTAGAATTTTAAAGAATGCTCTGGGTAGATATGGTTCAGCTACTGAATAACTTATTAATTGGTCTAAAATTTTTGTTTATTTTATCAACACCCCGAAGAGAAGGAGGATTAAAATAAGTAATATCATGGGTTGTCAATTAGGGAGTCTTCTTGCTTCCTACTTGGGGATCCCCTTATGCCTTGATCCACCTGACACTTTTTGGGGAGCTTTGGTGGATAAATTCCAGAAAAAGATAACTGATTGGAAGGGTGCTCTTCTAAGCCAAGCTGGTAAGGTCCAGCTGTTGAAATCTACCCTTCAAAGTATCCCTCTTTATGCCATTAGTCTCTTTAAAATTCCTGCCAAGTATGCGGAGGCTATTGAAAAGATTCAGAGAACTTTTTTATGGACAGGGGCTGAGGAGAAGAAGAGAATGAATCTGATTGCCTAAGGCATGTAAGCCAATAAAAAAGGGAGGACTGGGTCTTAGAAGAATAAGAGACATAAATGAGTTCCTTATGGCCAAGCAGATTTGGAGAGGGTATAAAAATCAGGGAGAGTGGAAACTGATATGGGACAAGTATAAAAGACAATGTCCAACTCTTCAAAGCTTCCTTAAAGTGGAAAATATTCCAATTGGCTCCAACATTTGGAAAAATGTTTCTAGAACAAGAGACTTAATGCCAAAGGTGTAAAATGGAAAATGGGGAAAGGTAATCTTATCAAATTTTGGCATGATTCTTGGTTTCTGGAGTCCCCTTTGACTGAAAATCCTAATTGGAGTAGATTTCAGAACTAGTGCAAGGAAAGATTTGGATCTATGGTGGGTGATTACTGGGAAGATGGATAGTGGAAGGATTTATCTCAGGTGGATCAGTCCTTAGGAAGTCTGAACAAAGTTATGAACTCTATGGTAAGGGTTGAAGAGGAAGACCAATTAATTTGGAAACTCATAGCAAGCGGTACATTCACTGTGGCTTCTCTTTATTGTCATCAGTACTCTAACATGGAAAGCCCATGCTAGGCTAAGGCATGGGTGAAAGGCCTCACCCCTAAGATTAACATTTTTTTCTGGACAGCCCTTCAAGATAAAATTCTAACAATTGAGAATATCAGAAAAAGAGGTATGAGCATGCCTAGTGTTTGTACTCTATGTAAGAAGAATGAGGAGACCATTAATCATATGCTCTTTCATTTCCCTTTCTCTACTGATGTTTGGGGAAGATGTCTAGACCACTTCAAAATCAATTGGGGCTTCCCTGAGTCGATTCAAGAGGTTTTAAACTCTTGGCATCATCCTTCAAGGAATAAGTCTACTACTTTATTGTGGAAACTTGCCTTACCTCATATGTGTTGGGGTATATGGAAAGAGAGAAACGACAGAGTTTTCAAAGAGAAGGTTTCTAAGGCTAAAATTGCGTTTGAGAAAATAAAAAGAAATATAGTGGAAAATATGAATATCATAGGAGGCATTGATAATCTTCAAGACAAGGATGATCAATTTATCTACAATAAGTGGAGATTAAAAGGTCGAGAGCACTTTCAGATCAATCCTAGAGAGGGTTTGATATGGGTCAGCCCGCCCAATGCATGGATGAAAATTACCTTTGACGGTGCTTCAAAGGGTAATCCAGGTGTTGCAAGATGTGGAGTGGTCCTTAGGGACGAATGGGGAACATGCAAAATCATAAAAAGCATCCCCATAGGAAACAAGACAAACCATGTAGTTGAAGCTATGGCGGATTACCATGGGATGATCCTTGCTAAGGAAGCCAAATGCACTAGAGTCTGGTGTGAAGGAGATTCATTGAACATAATCAACTGTTTAAATATGAAATTCCCGCCTTCTCGGTCAATTAGAAATGTTATTAAAGCGACTAAGAAAATTAGTGAGGACTTTGAAATGTGTGTTTTTACATGTGTATAGGGAAGCCAATTCCTACGCTGAATGGGCTGCCAACCTGGCATGCCAATCGCAAGACATCATTACTAGTTATGGCTAAAGTGAGATTGCAAGTGAAATGAAATCCCTGCTTAATCTGGACCGCAGCCAGGGTAGGCAACGTGGTACTTTTAATCATAGTTTCTAATGCCTCTTCCACTTTTATCGATGCAGGGTTATTTTGGAGGTAATGAGAATTTATATAGGTGTCTTCTCATAATTGTTTGTCATGGATTCTGGGCATTTTTACAGGGCATCCACAAAAACTAGAGAAGAGATTTTGAAGCCGAGAGAAGGAATTTTAAGGAAAGTGCAAAAAAAATGGGAGGTAATAAGAAAAGATTCGAACCCACCTCTTGCTCAGACTAGAGAAAGAACAGCAAAGTGTGGGATATCCTTTAGTAGGGGGGTCTAAATGTGTTCATGGAGAGGCTAAGTGGGAAAGATCCCACAATTACCAACTATTTCATCAAGAACTGGAAAAATGGCAAAATCTTGGTCAGGTCCCAGATGATGAATGTTGATGAGGAGGTCATTGCTGAGGCTATGGGGATGATTATTGAGGGCATGAATTTTTATAAGGACCGCAGCATATCAGATAAAGCAGCGGACAAGTTCCCAATCATGGATGTTGAGAGGAGAAAGATGGTGAAAATCAACAATTCCTACCATGCCCCAAAGAGGATATGTAGGCCATGGAGGTTTTTTTTATTTGTTTCTATCACCTACATTACTTTGGATGGTAGGTTTGCTAGAGCCTATGGTCAGCACTTTGTCCTGCTCAACCATTTCCGCCATGGGGAAAAGGTGAGCTTGCCTTATTACCTAGTATGTTCTATGGACCATACTATCAAGGAGGTTCAGAAAGATCCCAAAGGTGACCATGCCCTCCACCAGGGGCTTATGGTTCTAGTTTATAAAATGCTTAAGGGGAAATGCATTGAAAAGCCTATTAAAGGAAAAAATGCAAGAGATGAGACTATGGAGAGTGAATCTAGCGGATTCAACTTTGATTCAGAGACTGAAGGAGATTCGGAAGAGACTAGTAAAAAAGGGAGGAATAAGGCTAAGAGGAAAACAATTGTGGTGGATTCAGACATTTCAGAGTCTAAAACTGAATCCTTTGAGAAAAAAATTATTAAAAAAAAGAAAGGGAAAGCAATTGGAAAGCAGATTCAGAGGAAGAACACTAAAAAGGGAAATAATAAAGACATCAGCCATGTTCTGGTTGATTCTGAGGAGGAAGTTGAGGAGAACAAAAAGGATGAGGGTCAGGATAAAGAGGGGGAGGAAAACCCGGTGATGGGCAACATTGAGGGTTTGAACACCATAAATTTGCAAAAGGAGGATAAAGGGGATAAATGTGGTATCGGTGATTATGGTACTATAAAAGCTTTCTGTGATACCATCGGAACCATGGTGAAGGATATTAACAGTTTGAAAACTGATATGATGGCTATTACAAGAGTGACGGTTGGTGATAAACCCCTGGCAGAACATGTTAAGGAACTGGTTGTTGTACTTCACAATGCAGAAGCAATTGAATGTATGGTGGGTAAAAACATAGCAATGGAAAAAAAGGTCAATTAGATGGAAGATAACAAGGAGATAAAAGGAATAGAAAATAAAATGAACAATATGGGTAGCAGAATCGACAGACTGGAACTCAATGTTAAGAAGATTGCTCAACAAAATTTTCAGATCCTCAAAGCTTCGGTGGATAACATGAACATCTTGATCAATAGGTTTGAGAACAATGCAGAGAAGGATGGTGACCAAGATCAACCGGACAAGAAGGGTCATGAAAAGAGAACCAGAGCTAATACAAGGACCAAGGGTGACATCAAAGGTCGTGAGCTGGAGGAATTAAAGACCTCAGTGAACAACATGAAACAAATGGTTGTCCATGCCAAGGATATCATGAACTGTATTTAGGTCTATGTCTCTGTTTCTACAGGGGTTCTAGGTTTTGTCTTTTTGTTGTCGTTGTGCTATCCTTATGTTGTTTGTTTCTAGTTTTTTATGTTATGTAAGCTGATCCCCTTTTTGTTCGGGTGGGATCTTTCTATTTTTTCAAGTGACCAGGCACGTTTCTTTCATGTTCTTCTGATCTTCTAGCTTGTGCAAGATTCAGGTACCTTTCAAATACCTGCTTTTACTTAATCAAAACACTGATAATGTTTATTATGTTGAAGGTTTAAGGAATAATCTTTTGAGTGTAGGACAATTGGTGGATAAGGGATTTCAATTACAGTTCAAGGATGGAAAATACAAGATTATCAACAGATCTGGATTGGAGATTGTACAAAGACTAAAAGTAATATCTTTCATTTGAACTCCGGTGAGAAGACATGTTTGATTGCACAAATTGATGAGAGTTGGCTATGGCATAAGAGGTTGTGTCATGTGAATTTTGATTGCAGTGTGAAAATAAGTTCTACTAAGGCAGTTAGAGATATACCTAAGATTGTAAAGCCCTATAATCCGGTATGTAAGGAATGTCAAATGGGAAAGCAAATCAGAACTTCTTTTAAGAGTATACAAGACAAATCTAATGATATTCTTGATCTTATTCATATTTATTTGTGTGGTCCTGCTAGAATCAAAAGTTTTCAGGGTGATAGATATTTCATGCTAATCATTGATGATTATTCAAGAATGATGTGGGTTACTTTTCTAAGGGAGAAGTCTGAAGCATTTGAAAAGTTTAAAATCTTTAAAGCTAAAGTTGAGACAGAGACAAGATTGAAGATTAAATGCTTAAGGTCAGATCAGGGTGGATAATTCACATCCAGTGAATTTAACAACTATTGTGAGAAGAATGGGATAAGGAGACAGTTGTCCGCACCCTGGACACCTTAGTAGAATGGAGTTGTGGAAAGGAAGAACATAACTATCTTGGATGCACCTAGAAATATGATGATGGAAGCTAATCTGCCTCATGTCTACGGGAGAGAAGTTGTAAGCACAGTGGCATACACATTCAACAGATTTCATATCAAAGGAGATATCGGTAAGACACCTTATGAGTTATGGTTTGGTCATACACTGACAGTTAAGTATTTCAGAATCTTTGGTAGTAAATGCTATATCAAAAGAGATGATTCCATTGGAAAGTTTGATCCTAGATGTGATGAAGGAATATTTCTTGGTTATTCTAATGAAAGCAAAGCATATAGATGTTATAAAAAAGGAGTGCAGAGAATTTTGAAGAGCACAAATGTCAAGGTGGATGAGTAGAATAGAAGTCAAATCAAAACTTATGAGAGAGAATTGGTAGTGGAAATGATCATAACTGAACCAGTAGTACCTACACCGGAACAGAATGTTGAACCAGTTATTTCGGTAGTATCAGAAAATTCAATAGTAACTGAAGATCGGGATAGAGGAATAGAAAATCAGAAGACTCCTAGGTACGTAAGGTTGAATCATTTAGAAGATCAGATCATTGGAGAGAAAAACAAAGGAGTGATGACAAGAAGAAGGTTGCCAGCTGATGAAGTATGTTTTATTTCTCAAGTTGAACCGGCATCAGTAATTGAAGCTTGTAAAGATGAATGTTGGATGAAAGCTATGGAAGAAGAATTAGATCAGATAGAAAAAAATAACACATGGACTTTCGGCCTAAAAATAAGAATGTTATTGGAACTAAATGGGTTTTTGGGAATAAATTGAATGAAGATGGACAATTTGTGAGGAATAAAGCTAGATTGGTTTATAAATGTTATTCTCAAAAGGAAGAAATTGATTATGATGAAACCTTTGCACCGGTAGCTAGGATTGAAGTTGTGAGATTATTTCATGCTTATGCTACACATAAGAACTACAAGTTTTATCAAATGGATGTTAAGTGTGCATTTTTATGGAGATCTTGAAGAGGAAGTTTATATTGAGCAACGTGATGGATTTTCACTTTCAGATGACAAAAACATGGTTTGCGGGTTAAAGAAAGCTTTATATGGATTGAAACAAGCCCTTAGAGCTTGGTATACAAGATTGGCTAAATATCTTTTGAAGCTTGATTTCACTAAAGGTAATGCTGACAGTGATATAAATTTTAAGATCAATGATGATGACATATTGATTATTGAAGTCTTTGTTGATGATATCATTTTTGGAGGTGAAGATAAGTTGTGTATGGAATTCTCTAACAATATGAAGAATGAATTTGAGATGTCTATGATTTGGGAGATGAAATTTTTCTTAGGTTTGCAGATTACTCAAATTAATAAAGGTATTGTTACCTATTTTTGTTTTCAAGCTCAATCAGGTAGAGCTTTGGTGTTTAAGTTTCAAGAAAGGTAGTTTTTTAGCCTTTTTGTGTTACTTATATGTTTGAAGAAAATAGAAAATTTGAGTGTGTCCAATTCAAGTATTTATGCTCAAAACTGAAAAGTAAAAGAAAGAGAACATTTGTTCTGGAAACATTTTATATTCTATTGATTTTTGTGAGATTTTACCAAGGTCAAGAAGCAATGGAAAGCACAAATAAGAGAGAACAAAATAGATGATAGGAATAAACTATATTCTATCAAGATAAAAATACTGATCAACTGGATCATCAAAAGTTACATACAATGAATATGAGCCTTCTTATAAAGCAAGGCTATATGGATATGTGAGAACACAAACATGACATGTGGCTCAATAAGAAACAAGGGTAGGTAGGGATAAGTAGGGGTAGGTAGGAGAAACAATATAATATTCTACATGAGGTGGATCACCCATCGAAGGTGGAATTATCACTCCACAATAAGTGGGTATGATAGAGTAGTAACAAGATCACACCATAAAAGGTGGAAATTCTCCTACACACACTATCCCAATGTGGCACAAACACACAAGTGTCTCATAGCCAAACTACTATGAAATGCATTATCCTAAGTAAACTTAAGTAAGGTGTAATAATATCCAACATGAATAAATAATTACACCAACAATTTCAAACACATGTGTCTCACACAAAGGTCGTGAGACTGGCTATACATAAATGGCATGAGAAAGAAGAGCATAAACATATATGCATGAACATAAAGGAGAACAAATGATAGGAATTGAACCATTCATTGCCTGAATGACTGGTATGCTTGGTGTTGTCCTTATTTTTCTGCCTTGTCCTTGTTTGTTGTTGCCTTGTCTTTGTCCAAATCTGTCCTCTAGTACTTGCATAGAAACATACGATGAGTTAGAACTTTCAGTTCTAAGCAATGGTTTATTACATTCATATCATGTACATTAATGCATGCATGCAAATGCAGATCTAGCATATATCAGATATGTATAATCAATTTCATGGCAGAAAGATGCAGGAGATATCAAATCAATATGCCTCAGAAGGAGAAACAAGTGTTGAGTATGAAAAGAACACATGTTTTTATCTAACTTGTTTACTTCATGTGGAGGAATAGGAAAAAAATTGTTTGATTGTTATAAATTTCATGTATGAGTGGGAGTAAATGTGGCTCCCACAAGGGTTGATCCCAGCTCATGAAAGAAGATATATGTAACCTTTTGTATATTCAAAGTGCAAAAGAAATACATGGGAACTGATACAAATAAAGGAGCATGTAGCAATCTCAGTGCAGCATGTGTATGAGGGTATCTCAAAGTCACAATCCAAGATGAGTCATTCTATCTTCTTAAGCCTTCATATAGCAGCATATAAGGATATACAATAATAATATGTTCATCAAAGATTTGAAAATCACTGTCAAAGGAAATACACTTAAAAGGAACACAATTACAACTACTCACAGTAATAGAAATCATGTGACCACCACTAAGACAGTAATCAACAAGGATATAATCAATGTGATGCATTGAATGTCTGATCCTTATTGATGGCATGAATACATTGTTATGGTTCATCGAAGTGAGAGTGAGTTTGCTGAAGGATCAAGGAGTCAAAACTCAGTGCAAATGTAAATAGTCTAGGAAGATAATCATAATATGTTAACATAGAAAAGATTGCAAACGGGAATGAAGGCATCATTAAAGACTATAGTAGTTGGCAGTGATCATGAAAGCTATAAGAGATGATAGAGATAAGAGATTGCACTCATATATGCATGGCAAGAACAACTATGGTTAGAGTAAACTAAGGTGCAGCTACAGACCTATTTTAAGGAGAAATTGTCAATTTATCATGAGTAGATAATCCAAAGATGGAGCATAAAACAGCAATAGATACATAATTCTTTATATTTTGTTGATCAAATGAGCATATACAGAAGATTAAATAATGCACAAATTTGTGATCAGTATTGAATGTTTGGAAAGAGAATCAAAAAAGCAAGTTCAAATCTCAGTATGAGTACCACGGAGCAATGGCATCTACAACATGATAGTGATCATAAATAACATTCAAAGCAGCAGTGATAAAGAGTCAAATTTATTCACTGTGAGAGAAGCCATGTCTATGAGAAGATCAGAGAAAGAAAGCCATTAAGATCATTATGAATAACCACACATTACAGTGCAGTCCTGAGAAAAAGAAAACATGTATCATAAGGGTTTTGGAGCATAAATATCTTCATAGAACAAGGAAGCTATCTTATCAGGAAATACAACCAAATCTGAGCAAATTGAAGAAGTACCAAAAGTTGCAATAAAGGACAGTCACTGACAAGATGTAGTCACATGGTCATGTCAAAGACACAACAAACTTCCAGTAGTCACTATTAAAACATAGTTTACAGTTAACAAAATACAGCCACAGAAGAAGCATTATGAATAGTCAAAAGTAGATGCAGTCCTTAAGAGCAACACTTATGGATGATAAAAGATAGTGGTATAAAGCTATGTGACAAACAATACAAAAGAACAGTCCTTACAAAGGTATGATAGAATATCACCTAGAGGTAGAGATATCATTTTATATCACAGTCAAAAACCAGTAATCTCAACTAAAGTGCAGTCACGTGTTTTAATAATTTCTCAAAAACCTAGATGCCAAATTGGCTATTTTTTTCACAAAACTTAGAAGACAAAAAAAGATGAAAAAACTCAGAAAATCTCGTGAAAACCCAGTTCACAATTTTCATGAACCCTTCACCAGTCTGAAAGGGTGCAAAGAAAGTGAATTCACAACCAAGGACTGATTCTTGAGAAACAAGATAAAGAATAGTAACCTTGTTGTAGCAATAAGGGCACCATTTTGGGGTCATAATATGTGAGGATGCATACACATTCAATGCAAGAAATAATAACACTCTCCCCTCAAGGAGTTGGATAAATAGAGCAGATAATAAAGGCTTATTGCAGTCACTAAGAGACCTGATAACAAGTTCAAAGTAAAAGTTCTCAAATAGATAAGGTAAGAGTGTTATGGCAAGCCTCTTCTATCATTGTAAAATGGCACAGTCAATGAAGATTTTGTCAAAAGGGAGCCATAATGAACTAGAAATCACAATGATAGCAGTCAAATGCATGCAGAACAGTCTAAATACATTCACAACTATACTCATATTTCAAATGAGTGATTAGAGAAGATCCTGCAGATGTCATACCAAGAGAGACAGTAATCTCAAAGCTTCAACAAAACAGGGTGATCTCATTTTGTTGTTAGAAGAACAGTATGCAGTCATATATCACTATGTAAAGAAGGCATGAAAATTAAATCATATATGGTGGAAGCAATGGAACTCATTCAGTGAATGTGGAACCTGTATATGTAACCATTCCTAGAGTATCTTCATGTCGAGCTATGAGTTAAATAGCAGATCTGGGAAACAAAGAAATCTCACCAATTTTTCTCTATAGGAATCTTCTGAGGGTCACAGCTACAGCAGCTGGAATGCTTCTCAAACTGAAACCCTAGTCCTCATGGTGGCAGTTTGCTCAGAAAAGTGAAAGAAAGATGCAAATGAAATAAGGATGAATTATTTTCATCTTTCGCCGTTGGTTTTAGGTTTGAAAACCTAAATGATGCTCAAGATACAAGAAAGGTTTTTACCTTTGTTTTAGAAAAGCTTTATTTACTGTGGCTTCCTTTTGTTTTATATTTCTTTTGTGTTTTGTAAACACTTTTATCATTTAACCTAAGAATATTTTTTGAGGTTCTTTATTAGAGATTTTTTTATTTTTGTATTCAATTGAAAATTGTAAATCTTTACTCGAGTGATAATTGAAAATCACTTTGAGTAATAGATATTTTGAAAATGCAAAAGTAGAGTTTGAAAGTGTAACTGAGTTGTGACTTTTTAACATGTGGAGGAAAGGGGCATGATTTTCTCACCTATTTGTGAGTTAGAGAGTCCAACTAGGAGAAGTACCATGACTTTGAGTTATCCTTATCTTGCATTTGTGGGTTAGCCTTTGAGGTTGAACTTGCATGAGCTATATTCTGGATTTTGGGGGATTTCCAGTGCAGTTTGAGTTCTTTATGGGTCAACTATGAGTTGACTTAGACTTTGAGCCTATTTTAACTCATTTTCTATGAGTTTGAGTCCTCATTTCATGGGCTTTTATTTTTCCTCGTGGATCACTTTAGAGAGTTGATTTTTTGCAATTGGAGTTCTTTTTTCAGTTCCATCCATGCCTGATTTTCAAGAAAGGTTGTTGACAGCTCATCAGTTTGGAGCCAAAATTCAAATTTGAATTTTGGAAGGTATTTTTTGTATAAGTGACTGTTTGTCACTCTTTTTCTCTAGTTTTGGAGTTTGTACTTGTTCAGCAGTAGAGATCTTCATTCTTGTAACTCATTACTTATGAGTATTTTCAGATTTCGCATGAGTAATATTCAGATTTTTGTAAGCAGTTCTACATATTTGGAATGCAAATAGCTCTTGATTCTCAATAAAGAAGTTTTTCTCCTTCTCATTATTCTTGGTTTTTCAAGTGTTGTTTGTGAATTCTATAGTAAAATATTGTTTTATCATTTATTTCATCAGATTCCTTCAATGTTGAATGCTAAGAGTGTTATGTCATAGTGCAATTTTATGTTAGTGTTTTCGTTCTTTTCCATCAAAACTGTGAGAACCTCGTTATTCTCCTTTTTGTATACATCAAAAAGTTAGAGCCTTTCATAAGAATCATTTTTGCAAGCATAAGTAGCAGAGTTGTGAGATTGCATAGCTTCAATACTTGAGAATTTTTTGTGAGTTTGTAAGCATTTTAGATCATTTCAGTCATTGGTGGATCACCTTTTTTAGCAGTAGTTTCATGTTATGCATATCCGTCTTCCCTTTTCTCAGAAATTCAATTAAGTTTTTAGGTGATCAAATAGGAAGTCGGCCTATAATCCAAAGGTCTTCTCTCATAATAGGATACCCACAGCCTGAGAGTAGTCCCATGTTTCACGGGATTGCAGGAATTTCAAGCTTGCATCGGGCGCAAATCCCCATGACAACGGGTATTTTCATCTGTAAAACTAAGTATTCTAGAGAGTTATTGAATAAATTTGGGTTGGAAAATTCTAACCGGTTGGTACACCTATGGTTACAAGTGAGAAATTGACAAAGAAAGATGCATCTACACTAGTAAATCCTACAAGGTACAAGTCTATGATTGGAGGTTAGTTATATCTAACTTAGACTAGACCGGATATAATAAATGCAGTTTGTATTGTATCGAGATATTAGAGTTATCCTAGAGAAAATCATGAGAGTGCAGTGAAAAGAATTTTCAGGGAACAACTGAGTATGGTTTGTGGTATCCTAAAAATGATGACTTTACATTATGTGCATATACAGATGCAGATTCGGCTAGAGATGTTGATGACCGGAAGAGCACATCCGGTGGAGCTTTCTTTCTTGGAAAGAAACTTGTTTCATGGATCATCTAAAAGCAGTCATGTACCTCTTTATCTATTGTTGAAGCTGAGTATGTTGTTGCTGCTACTAACTATACACAAGGTCTATGGATGAAGCAAATGTTGAAGGATATAAAGGTGGATTGTAATGAATTGATGGTTATTCACTGTGATAACTTTGTTGCTATTGATATATCAAAGAATCAAGTTTTTCATTCTAAGACAAAGCAAATATCTATCAAGTATAACTTTTTGAAGGAGAAGGTGGAAGCAAATGAAGTCAGACTGGTTTATATGAGCACTAAAGAGCAAATTGCAGACATCTTCACTAAACCTTTGCCTAAAGAATCATTTGAATACTTCAGAGATAGATTGGGGGTTTTTGCCCCTCTGGTAGAGACCTGAGTAATGTTGATTGGCATCAGTTCGGTATGCATTATTAGATCTATTACTCATTCTGGATTGATATGGTGGTGCTACTACTCAAGGGGAGTAGTCAGTTGTAAGATTCAGAGGATTAATGATTTTTCTTTGATGTTTATGTCAGATTTATGGCATTGATGTCAAAGGGGGACAGTTATTCTGGTGAAAAACATAAGGGAGAAATATACTCATTAGGGGAGTTTGGTTCAAAGCTTCATTTCTATATCATTTTGTGGGAGATTGTTGGTTGTCTTCTATAGGGGGAGACTTGTTTGGAATTTCTTGGCACTTGGATGTTTTTCACATCTAGTGGTGCCATCAATGCCAAAGGGAGAAATTGTTGACAATTTGGAGGAATTTATTATGTGTTGCATTGATGTTTTATCATTGATGGCAACACCGGCTATTTTGGTTGTTTACTGGTTTTCGGTTGGTTTCGGTAGAGTGGTTGGATTATGATATTGATTTGTTATGCTCTGGTATGCTTTGGTTTGTGGAACTAGTTTGGATCTGTCATTCATGCTATTCAGATGTGTATCATGATCAGTTGGCTCAGGATTTGATGACTCAGATACTATCATTTGTTCTAGTAATCCTTTTGGTCACCAGTAAGGGTTTTATCGGTAGAGCTTTGTTGAAGATCTTTTGATGCACATGATAAGTGATGTTGGTGTGGCTTCTAGATGGTTCTCGAGATGGTGATGGTTATCATGTTCGTGTTCCTATTGATCGGTGGTGTTGGATTTGGTTTATGGCGACTTATTTTGGGTCCAATGTTATCTAGGTTATGGACTAGTTTCTGTAATGTGTTGGAGGATGTTCTTGATGCATTACAAGTGGGATTTAATGATTGGTTTACATTTATTTTGGCCTAAGCCAACTTGGTTGATCATTAGATTGCGGTTTTATGTTATGAACTTATTGTATTATCTTTTAGGTGGCCGACCTAATTGTTTAGGTCCCGAGTTGGTATAAATATGATGTAAGATCTCTTTGTAGATCATGGGAATGGTAATGGGATATAGGATTATTTGTTTGAGAATAATATTGTAATCATATGCAAAAATTTTGGCCAGTCATAGGTGATTGAATTGGGTTGGTAAGAGAGGTTTAAGACCTCTGGTATTGAGCTTAACCGGAACTGTACTCAAGCATAGGAGATGTTATACTTGTAGTTCAATCTTCATTCCAGATTGTAGTCTGGATTTTTTTTTAATCAATGAGGCTCCTTTTGTGATGAGCAGTGCGCTCTAGGTTGTTGGCCTTCCTGCATGTGCAAGCCACTCGTTATTGTAATCACATACTTACTGCAGAAGTATTATCTAACTGTGGGTAGGCTTCCCACCATGGTTTTTCCCTTTACCGATTTTTCCACGTACAAATCTTGGTGTCATATATTATGGATGGATGGTAACTGTTCTATGATTTATGTTAATGTTTAATTGCTATATCAATTATTCTGGTTTTTGGTTTATGAATTCCGATATTGGGTTTATGTGTTCCAGTAATAAAGATTTGAATGCTTAAAGTTCTATAATCCTATGAAAACTAATTCTCCCCCCCCCTCTCAGTTGTCCTCTGGTTATCTGAGTTGTCTAACACCAAAACCCTCATATTTTACCAGGATCTGAAACCCACAAAACAATGTTGCTAAAAGGAATAATCATGAAAAAACAACAGCCCAACTACAACCATGACAGGAAAGGACAATAGAAATCACATACCCAAGGGTTTTACCAAGTCTCCCTTAACCTTCAACAAACACCATGGGTGTTTCCAAGTATCCATAAATTTTAAAGACACCAAATTACAACAAATATTCATATAATAACAATATGGACCCATAAGGTTTTGAAAGGCTCCCCTAATCTTCACAAGGAACATAGGGTTTTGAAAGACTCACCTAACCTTCACAAAGAACAAGGGTTTAATAGGAACCCTCAGCCAAATATCAAGGATAATCCCATCCCCCTTAACCTGAGACAAAATCTCTAAGTAGCAAAAAGCTAGCCCAAGCCTTAACCAAAAATAACCATAGTCTATGTTGGGCCCTTGAAAACTGCCAGCGACCAGCCAGGCAAAACAACACAATAAAAACATAAAGAGAAGAACAAAAACCTCACTCCTAAAGAAACCCGTTGCACCCACCTTCACCTCAATAGAAGGAAGATCAACTATGGAACAAACCCTCTCCACCTCAATAGAAGAAGGGGCCACCTCAATAGGCCAGCCCAATGAAGACTGAAGATATAGTTGAAAAACCAGGAGCACAAGAGAGTTGGGTTTTAAGAAGGCTCCCAAAACCTTACAGTGTTGAAGAGTCGCAGGCCAATAAAACACCAGCAAGAAAGCCTCCACCCATGACCCCACCTCTATAGGAGCAGAAGAATAGAGGAACCCAAAACTGGTGCAAAAAGCTACAAAGCACCTCAACAGCAAAGATACAGCAAGACAAAGACCCAAGAGGTCTCCCTCAACAAAACCCTCAACCCAACAAGCAACCCCAAAAATAAAGCCATCCACCTCAAGAGGACAGGAAACGAGGGGGGAGAAGAGTGAAGGACACCACCACTAGGCCCTCTCCATCAAGATCTATAAGAAAAAAACTTGAGCCATCACACCAGTCAAGCCCCACCAGAAAAGTAAAAATCCTCGAACATACCGGGGCCAATCAAAATAGAAAAACAAAGCCCCCAAAAGATCAAGGGGTACTCTAGAGACAGCAACAGGGCTCTGAACTCCAATAGAGAGACGGTCAAAAAGTGCAAATAGAGGAACATCAACGAGCCCCTCACACAAAGCTCTGACCACAAACCCCCCGCATATACCAAAAACTACAAGGATGGGCAAGGGAAGGAAGCAAGGGGAACAAAATTCACCACATCCAAGCCCAAGGCGAGCAAAACCCTCGGCCTCAAAACACAAAAAATGCACAAGCCCCTTTCGCACCACAACAGCCGCATCCCGCAATAAGTTAGAGCTCAAAGTGGAGGAAAGGCAGAACACAGTGTCGTCGAGTCGACAAAGACCACCACCACGAGCCACAGCAACCACCAAACGAACCAGAGGGAAAAAACAAAATGTTGCCGACACAAGGGGATTCCCATCATCTTCATCATCCTCTGATTCATCTT
The DNA here is from genome assembly GCF_030272615.1 of Cryptomeria japonica. NCBI lineage: Eukaryota > Viridiplantae > Streptophyta > Pinopsida > Cupressales > Cupressaceae > Cryptomeria > Cryptomeria japonica. Next base: position 517,959,668 of record NC_081407.1, on the reverse strand, counting down.
CCTCAACCCCTGAGGAAACCCTAACCCCTGCATGTCCTCTACAACCACCTCTCCCACTCATCCTCATCTCATCGCCATGTTACTACTCTTCAACCCATTTTTATTGCTTGTAGGAAGAGTTCCCCTTCTTGTCTAGCTCCAAGTAATGTGTTTTTGTGCATGTCTCATCAATGTCTTAGGGTTGGCCCTAAGCACATTATTTCAAGTGGGAAAACAACCCACTTATACATTTCATTTACACTTCACAGTCCATGATGTTTCCCCAAGTTAAGCCACATCTTCTTTGACATATTGGTATATAATTTAGACACTTTTCCTTAGCCTTTGTCAAGTAATGTCATTTTATGATACATAAATCTCGTACCATGTAGGAAAACATGTAGAAAATTTCAAGCTTGCACATGGGATTTATTAGTAAAGACATATTGTAGGGACTAAAATACACCTCCATTTAACAAACCCATTGATCCAGCATCTCAACATTTATTGCAGCGTCATAGGGTTAAATATCAATATTTGGCTCTAACTTTGAAAAATATCCTATAAGAGGTTTCTCTCCTTGTTCAAATTTAGTTTTCTTAAAGTTCATTTTCTTCTCAATGCTCATTTGTAATCCCAAGTTTATCCATTAAGTCTTGCTACATGCCCTCAAGCCTATCAACCATATTCTTCTATTTGCTTGAACCAAACTTCTCGATCATCCTCTTCTCTTGGCATTCTAGTTGTCCTTGTTGTGGATACCTAAAAATGTCTCATTAATCTGCACTAATTATTCATCCTATTAATTAAATAATTATTTAATTATTTAATTAAACTAATTAAATTCTTCTAAATTAATCCTAATCATCACATTTCTCCAAAATTAATAATCTTGCTCATTTAATCATTTAACTATTTCTTATAATTACTTAAATATTTATTATTTAACTAATTACGATTTAATCCTTTAATTAGATAATATTTAATATTTAATTAAATTCAATTTCAAATGATTAAATAATTTATTTAAATTATTTAATTAACTAATTCATTCTTCTAATTCAAATCCCCAAATTTTAATTTCATCAAATTTCAATTAATTCCATGTGCATTTCACTTTTCAAAATTCCAAATTCATATTGAAATAAAAATGAAATGTGAATTTCATCTCAAAATCCTACAACAGATGTTGAAAATCTAACTCCCACTCACTTTCAATCAATTGAGAAATCTATTTGGTCATCTCCCCAATTAACCTAGTTAACTCCTCAATTGCCTTTTTCAACTCTCAGTCACCTTTTTGAAATAGAGTAATCAATTCAGTTAATAGACCAATAAACTGACTTCACTAATCAATCTAATCAATCAAATGAGTTGAACTCCCAATCAATTTTGTCTCAAGCAATCTCAGCCATTGATCAATTTTGTTCTAGAATGAATCTCAACCATCTGTTATTATCCCCCAGAATCTATAAATTCAGCCCATTTCTCCTCAATTTTCTTTACCAACTATCTTCAGAATTTTTGTGTCTAACTTATGTAGGTACTCTAGCGCAGATACTGAGAGCCATGCTAACACAATGATGAAGAAGAGAAATAAAAGCCTATTGAATTGACAAAAGGAGGGTTTTGATGCTTCATTTCATTATTTTGTTAATTTGATTAATTTTTGTATACACATAAAAATGGTCTGGAGATAAATGATTAAATACTCAGTTAAATTTAATTAATAACCCTTCCCAATTAATTGAATTCGCAAGTAATTTGATTAATTTCCCTATTCATCTACTTGTAAATAAATCTAAATGATTCATTTATATAGTTCATTTCAAAAATCCCCCTTTGATTAATTAATTCTAAATTAATTAATTAATCCCCCCCCCCCCCATTTAATTAAATTCTTCTAATCCCATAATTAAAATTAACAAATTCCAAGTTTGTTGAGTTTAATTATTCTTTTTCCTAATTATTTGAATTTCTAAATTCAAATTGAGCACGTGGCTCCTAACTTTAACCACCTACCCTAACCACCTTCTAACCTAACCCACCAGTCTAATCTTGGGTCTAACTAACCCTATCCTATCTTGCACATCCTAACCTCCATTGGGTCAGATATCCCCTCCTTGGGACACATGGCACTTTGGCCACGTGTCCTATCCCCTTGGACGCTTTCCCTCTCATGAGAAAGTTTCCTTGACACTTGTCACCACAGAGATGACATGTATCCCTCCCTCCAACCTCTTCTTCAACTTCCTCAATCCTATCCCTTGATATCTTCTTATTGAATCTAGACCATCGATTCCTACCACCTCAACTTTGGCTTAGGAATTGCTATAAATACCCCTTATTTTGGAGCAATAAGGATCCCTTGCATCATAGCTTTTTGCATAGTTACTATAGGCATTTACATTTTAATCATTTAGCATAATTGACAATTAGATCAAATCATAGCATATTAAGTATAGCAATAATCATGTTAATCTACTTTCAATTATCAATCATCATCTAGCTTAATCAATCATTTTAGCTTATCATACATCAAATCATTTGCATAATCATGATCAAGTATCTACTCAGCTTTTGAGTTGCCACTTTGGAGTTAATTGCTTCGCTAAGAGACAACAATCTAACACCTTCAAGGTCCTCAAAAATAGAGGAAGATGGGACATTTCAAAGGAGGCCATCGGTTTGCATCTTTCATTTAGTTTTCAATTTTCTTCATAGTTCTTATTATTGTTTATTACAAGAACTAATTATGACATAAGAAGAACTCATGATGACACAAGAACTCATGAGGACATAATAAGAACTAATGATAACATAAGAACTCATGATGACACAAGAAGGAATCATGATGATACAAGAATAAATCGTGTTAATGATCCTCTTTTAAATATCACTCAACAAATACAAACTCTACAACAACAGATTCAAGATATGCAAAATGGAACAAGTGTCGAAAGATATTCATTGGAAGACATTTGTCCATATCCTTTCGATAGGAGTTTGAACATGGTGCCATTTCCACAACATTGTGAGATCCCAAAATATGATAAATATGATGGAAAAACTGATCCACAAGATCACATCAAGAGTTATGCACAATGAGCATGGAATTTTCTCATAATGAAACATGTCTCGTGCGATTATTCCCCATAAGTTTGAGTGGACAATCAATGGAGTGGTTTTCTAAATTACCACCTAGAATTAGATCATTTGAAGAGCTGGTAAACAAATTCATTTCACAATACTCTTATAACATACAACATGAGATAACTATGTTGGATTTGTGCAATATTAAACAAAAGAATGGGGATTCTTTCATGACCTTCTTACAGAGATGGAGACGTGTATTGGACAGATATTCTAGACCAGTGCCAGATCACAAAAAGATGGACATATTTATTGATAATCTCACAAGTGAAATGAGTTATGGGCTCAAATTCCAATGTCTTCCTAGTTTTTCAAAGATCATTGAAAATAGTCTCAAAATACAGGATGTTATGGTTAAGAAGGAGAATTGAAACTCTACAAAGAAGGAAATAATTCCTCATGTTGGCATTGACAAAACCGATTAATCCAAAGAACTAGTATATTTGTTGAGATTTGTCATTGATGTCTAATACTGACCGGCGGAGTGGTACTGATGGAGTGGTGTATCTCAATAGAAAATGTGACGACTTGTAAACAACATAGACACACATTAAGAGACAAGTGATCAAGGTTCAATCAGCTCAAGGGAAGATAGACTAAGATAATTGGTCTGTCACTCAAGAAGATCGGTGTTGAGGTCAGATCTTTAGGTTGGTCATTATGATGATAATGAAGTCATCAAAGGTGACTTAGGCAAGAAGGCTTGAGGTTGTATGCAAACTGAAACCTCATTGGAAAATAGGAGAAGAGACCTAATAGAAGCATTGAAAACCGGCATCAAAGAATGAACAGGCAATGAAGAGCTCAATGGTACATCGATAGACCAGTGAAGCAAAAGGAATATAGGTGTTTGCCTAAAATCTCGGATTGATGATCGGTTATTCAGTTGTGATGGCAAAAGGTGATTTGGTGAGCTTGTGTCTACACTAAACTAAAGGTTGGTGAAGTCAACTTCAGTCATCATGGAGTTAAGCCATGATTACTTGTGTATTTTTTGGTTCACATTTAAAAGACTGAACTCGACCTAGAAGTCACTATTTTTGGAGGATACAGTGGCAGAATTGGCTGAGTAGTTGGCAGAATTGTTGTAGGGTGTGTAGAGAAAGAGTGGGAGATTTTGAATTTGAAATCCTCCAAAATCTGTGATTGCTTTGATTGAGGAAACACTTGAAGGTGATGCCAAAAAGTGTATAAAGTATTTTTGAGTTCATTCAAAAATTCTTGATCGTAAAATTTGCAAAGTGTAAATCCTGTGAAAGGCGATCCAAAGTGCAGAGTAGAGTGAGAGGAAGTGCTAAAAGATTTAGCAGAGAGGTGAATGTATGAAGTAGACCGGCAAAGTACAGAGTTGAGGGTCAGAGGACTGGCAGAGTGCAGAGCTGAGGGTCAGAGGACCAGCAGAGTGCAGAGTCGAGGGTTAGAGGACCGGCAGAGTGCAGAGCCGAAGGTATAAGTAGAAAACCGGTGTTGTGCAGAGCAGACACAACCGGTGCAAATAAAGTATGATTTTCATTGTGATATGATCAAGCTATCAGTAGCTACTCCACCAGATCATCTTTCCATTGCTTTCTAACCATTGCAACTCAAACCCCTTAACCGGGTGGACTTTAACATGTCCCTTTGTAAAATCCCTTAACCAGGTGACATCTTAATTGATATTTCTAAGTCCTTTAACCAGGCTACCTTTAACAGGGTAAAGGCACTGATAGGCCTTAAATAAAATCCCTTAGTCGGGTGGCACCTAATAGTGTCTTTGTAATCTCCTAACAGGAATGGCTCTTCATCAAGCGTACTCCAGAAGAGTACAAATTTTGTGAGTTCCTACTCATACCGTGGTTTTCTCCCATTTGGGTTTCCATGAGATAAATCTTGGTGTCATTGTGTATCTTTTCATGCATGCATATTCTTCTGTAGTAATTATTTGTATTGATGAATATTAAGTGAGTGTAGACTTGAGCTAAAATTTTCAATTGTGTAAAACCTATAAAGTGTTGATTCACCCCTCCCCTCTCAGCACTGGTTGGGACTAACACCTCCAACTCCTTCAACAATAACAACAACAATCACAATAATGATAAACCAAAATTTTGGACAAGAAATAAAAATGTTGTGAATGATAGAGTAGTTCATGCCAACAATGTTAAACCACAATAACCTATTTTCAATCTATCAAGTTGGGCACCAGTGAGTAATCAAGATAATAATACTAAATCAAAACCATTCTTTCCCAATGCTCGCAGAAAAATTACCAACATTGGCGAACCATTGCAATCAGCTTTAAATACTCTTCTTGCAAACAAATTAATCACATTGCCAAAGGCAAGAATTTTGAGCCCAAAATTAAACCAAGTTAGCAGAATGATAATCATTTTTGTGAGTTTCAGCGAAACAAAGGGCATCAGACCAATGATTGTCAAATAATTAAACATGTTATTCAAGATTTAATTGACAATAAGGTCATCACAGTGGATGGGCACAAAACAAATGAATTGCATATGGCCTTCAAAACTCCACTGCTCAATTATGAAAAAGGTAAACCATCAAATACTCAAAATGACAAAGGGAAAGCAAAAGTTAACTATGCTCACGCCTACAACAATGTAGTAAACGTCATTATCATCAAAGAGAAAACACCAGTAGAACCAGCATACGCCATTACTTGAAGTAAGGCTAAGGTAACATTCCCAAGTGTGACAAGTAATGCAACATATACCTCGAGGCAGTATAACATAGTGGATCAGCTACAGAAAACCCCCGCACAGATATCAATCCTAGAGCTCCTAAAACTCTCACCAACGCATAAGGAAATATTAGAAAAGGCTCTAATTGAAACCACAGTCTCAAAAGACTTGGATTTTGATCAGTTTCAAAACATGGTGGGACACCTTATATCTCCTCATTGCCTATCATTCACAGAACATGGCGACATGTTATTGCAACATCCTCACAATGCTCCATTGCATATTAAAGTACTTATTCACCAAACACGTGTCAAATGTGTTCTCATAGATGGAGGAGAAGGCTTAAATATTTGTGCATTGAGTTTAGTGTGTGCCTTAGGTTTCTCAAAAGAAGCAGTGGATCCAAGAAAGAAAATAACAATCAAAGCATATAATGAAGAAGAGGGATCCTCTAAGGATCAGTGGTGTTACCACTCACAATAGGACCAGTTCAAAGAGATATAGTTTGTTAATTCCTGGACTTGAATCTATCCTATAGCATTCTTCTGGGCAGGCCATGGATCCATGATATGCAGACAGTCCCTTCAACATATCACCAATGTGTTAAATTCCCCTATAATGGACAAGAGGTAACAATTTCAGCAGATTCAACTCAGTATTGCAGCAATCTGAGGCCAGCTCAAAGTGCCACAGTTCCTCACAACAAAAAATCATTCTCTTCTATCACTTCATCCTAGGAGAAATTGTTGACATCAACCTTAGAAATTTTTGATAAGAAGTTGAAACTGAATGACAAGGGAATGGGAGAGTATTCTCTACAGGCTTTGCCACTTTCCCCAAGATCTTATGGAGAACCAACAAGTTCACAACCACAACTCCCACAAAAAACTCTTCAAATATATGATAGAGTGTTTGTTAGAGCTGGGACATTATCTGAAGAAACTGAGGACAAAGATGTGCTACAATGGCTATACAATGACGAAGAAGTTCAGCAAAAAATCAATAATGTCAACATACCCACAAAAAAATATGGAAAAGGATTCAACATCCTATAGAAAATTGGATACACCGAAATAAGTCTTGTGGGAAAAAGAAAAGGAGGTCTTCTAGAACCCATACAACTCTCAAATCGCTAAAGACAAATCAGGCTTAGGGTATGGACAAGTTACTCGAAAAGAAGAAACACATTCTAGACAACCAAAAGAGGAACATGACAGAAGACAAGAGTAACTTGCAATCCAAAGAGAAGAAGCATCTTCTAGAAAATAAGAAAAAGAGAACAAGAGAAAACCAGAAGAGTTGGCAATCCAAAGGGCAGAAGCAGACGCTAATCAACAACAAGGACAAGAGGACATAATCTCTAGCCAACAAGAAGAACAAAATGATATAAAATCCCAAGAAGAATCAACTTCCAATCAACAAAGACAAGAAACTAATGTAAGTTAAGAAGACCTAATAGAAAGACTAGCAGAATTAACCATCAGCCCAGAAGAAGCAGAATATGAGAGAATAAAAGAGATTGCAAGTAAAATAGAGGAAGCAACCCACAATCTATATGAACAAATATGTAGATTACAAGCTAGTAGTAAAACTGACTTGCATGAGTGGGAATTTGATACATGTTCTAAAATATCTTCTAGAGAAACTTGTGATACAAAAGATGTATATATCGATATAGTCCATTCATATGAGGGCCAAACGTCATAATATAGGCCACTTGAATGGGAATCACAAACTATCGATTCTAACTTCATTAAGACCAATCGGAGGGCGATCGGGAGAACGCATCCTGAGGAGAGTGATGTCCCTAACTCAACTGAAATAATTGCAAACTTAGACAATTCTATCATGACCATTGAAGTCTTTGAAATTAACCAATCAGACGATCCTTTACCCTTAATACACCCAAAACTTATTGACTAGGAAACCACAAAATTTAGTAAAATTGATACCTTCCCAAATGACCATGGTATAGCCATGTATCTTAATGTCATTAAACCCATAACACCCAAAATAGTTGCCACTAGTGAATCTAATAACGCATCTTCTAGTCAGGGGGTGCCAAATATTCCATTCATAAAAGTGAAATTAAAGAATCAAAAAGAAGGTCTAATGCTAAAAACCATTCTATGATAACATTATACCAATCAAAAGATAAAATAAAGGGCAAATTTGAGGGTGAAAACCTCTGAGAGGTGCCTGAGGATAGAAAATTTGACACCATCCTGGAACACTTTCAAGAGAGATCGGTTATCCTGATTGAACCTATAGAAGCAGTCAACATTGGTACTTCAAAGAATCCTAAGATTCTCCACCCTGCAGCATCTTTATCAAAACAAGAGAGAAAAGACTACAGTGACTTCTTCAAGAGAAGGCAAATCAACTTTGTCTAGTCATACGCAGATATACTAGGACTAGATCCAAACCTTATCATGCATCAACTCAATGTCACTCCAAGAGCTAAGACATTCAAGAAAAAACTAAGATGCACCCTCACATTGCTCTTATTTTCAAAGAAGAGTTGAAGAAACTATTGGATGTAGGATTCATGACTAGTTGCATATCCAGACTGGGTGTCAAATATTGTACCTATGTCAAAACTGGATAAGAGAATCAGAGTGTTCACAGACTTTAGGGACCTAATCAAGGTGTTGGGTCTCAAATCAATAGATTGGATAGGTTCTAAGGAAATGCCAACTCCTATGATCAAACCCTCCAATTGACTTGGCCAACTTATAGAGTGAACCTATTTGGTTACTAACTCTCTCACTTTAGGCTCTGCAGGACCTAGGCGGGAATACCTACTCACTAGTTGTTCCTTCAGCTAATGCTTTTTATAGCAGATTTAGTGTCTTAATCTGATATCTCCTAGTCTCAGAATGGCATAAGTTTCTTAAACAGATTGATTTCAAATGTGTGTATTGATCTATGTATCTTGTAAAAGTATATATGTTACACTTTGGCTAAATTACCTACTATACCTACTCTGCTAATCCTAATGCTTTAAAGTAAAGGGTAATTGGTATGGTTAAAGGGTTTGTTTACAAATGACCAGTGCCTTTCCTCTTATTTGGGCTACAGAGTCTTATATTTCTTCAGGACTTATTGTGTAAACTTATGAGACAATTTTTAAACCCACCCCTTTTGGTAAGTCTGTCAGTTACTGTTTCTTATGAGCTCTATCTTGATGTTTATATTGTAAACCGCTTGAATGAGTTTAACCCTAACTTTAAGAGACCATCCAAGGAAGAATTACAACGAACAATTACAATTCACAATTAAATCCTTTTGATCCAAATCTACAATATGAAACACAAAACTTTACTGGAACAACACAAATAACCTTATCTCCTTTAGATAATATCACAAGCAACTGCCTTCTGGAAATATGTTAACTCTCAACACATATGAGAAAGAAAATGCAACTGGTTATTTTTGATAAAAAGTTTAAAAGTACAAAATTTGCCTCCACCTTTTTGTCTCTCTATTCTCTCTCTTTACATTTTACCTCACACATATATATATGTGTTTGAATGGTTTTCATACCCCTTTGGGTGAAAAGACACCCCCCTTTTAAATAAAAATAATTCCAAATCCCGAAATTGCCTTAGTTTATGTAATTAATTGTCATTTTACAAGTTGTTTAGGCATATTAGAGGTATTTTAAGGCTATTTTATGGGTATATAATGGATAAATGGTCTTTAAATGATGTAAATACCCCCTTTGGTGCTTCACACTCCATTTTTTATGCCCATTATTGTGTTTATGTTATGGTTTCATATTGTGCAACAAATATAAAATATATTACTTGTACCTATTCAATATATATATATATATATTTAGAATTTTTCTTACTCCTTGTCTTGGAATTTGGAATTCTAAAAATTGCAAATTTTAGGGTTCCAACACAAGGCATGCCCAAAGGATGATTTTCCACTACCAAGCATTGATATCATTGTAGATCTCACAGCAGGAAATGAAATTTTCTCTTTAATGGATGGTTTCTCAAGGTACAACTAAATCAAGATAGCCCCTGAAGATCAAGAGAAAACAGCATTCAAATGTCCTTGGAGTACCTTTTGTTGGAACATTGTGCCTTTTTGGGCTTAAGAATGTCGAGGCTACTTATCATAGAGCTATGACCATGATTTTCCATGATATGATGCATACCTACATGGAAGATTAAGTAGATGATATACTAGCAAAATCGCACACCAGAGAAGGACACTTAGAAATTCTAGACAAAACATTTGACAGGTCAGAGAAATACAAGTTAAGACTGAATCCAAAGAAGTGTGCTTTCAGGGTCACATCAGGAAAGCTTTTGGGATATATCATATCTTCTCATGGAATAGAAGTCGATCTAGCAAAGGTAAAAGCTATAATGGAAATGGAATCACCAAAGAACATCAGTCAATTGTATTCTCTACAAGGGATAGTGTAGTCAATAAGAAGGTTCATAGCACAGTTGTCTGATCGTTGTCATACATTCACTCACTTATTGCACAAGAATGTTCCATTCAGATGGAACAACAAATGTGAGGAGGCCTTCACTCAAATCAAGGAATATTTGGTAACTCCACTAGTACTAGCATTGCCAATTGAAGGAAAACCATTGTTTCTTTACATCTCAGCTATAAAAGTATCACTAGGAGCTCTCCTGGCACAACACGACAAGGAAGGCAAAGAATGAGCAAACTATTATATAAGCAGAACTCTAGTTGGATATGAGTTGGATTACACAATAGTGGACAGAATATGCCTAGCAGTACTGTTTGCAACCCAAAAGTTGTGGCATTATATGCTCACACATTCAGTTAAGTTGATTGCCAATATTGATCCTTTGAAGTATCTACTAAGCAAGGCAACACTGACAGGTTGACTAGATAAATGGGTCATGGTGCTGAGTGAATTTGACATTGAGTATGTTGATCGAAAAGGTATAAAAGGACAAGTAATTATGGATCAACTAGCTGAAGCGCTCCTGCAAAATAATACTCCATTACACATTGAATTTCTTGATGCAAATGTTCTCACTATCAGCAAAAAGACTTGGGAATTGTATTTTGATCTCTCTTACACACAAAATGGATTAGGTGCAGGAATCCTATTTATAACGCCTCGTGGATACACTACCCCTAAATCATACAGGCTGAGCTTCCATGTACAAACAATACTGTCGAGTATGAAGCACTAGTCATTGACATCAAAATGGCCATTGAATGGAATATCATAGAGTTGCATATCTATGGTGATTCCTAGCTAGTCATCAACCAGATAAATGATGAGTACCAAACCAAGGATGATAAATTGATGCCCTACAAGAAACTGGTTGATGATTTCAAGTACTTTGCAGAGATCACTTTTGTTCAGATCTTGAGGAATGAAAATAAAGTAGCAGATGCCATGGCAATGATAGCATATCTTCTACAAACTCAATAGAATCAAGAGCGTTATGAATTCCTGGTGGGAGAACTCTTTTACCCAACCCATGATTCCCCTGGCACACAAATCATCTACAATATATCTGGAACTAATTCCTTGCGTTATGGCCCAACATATCTTTACTTGAAAGATAATATCCTTCCCCTAGACCTCTCACGAAACCAGAAATGGAACTTTATCCATCAATCCACTCGTAATACCATTATCATTGATACCCTTTACATATGAGGTCTGGATAGCACTCTCCTCAGGTTCCTCGAACGTGACAAATCTAAAAAATCCTTAAATGAAGTTCATGAAGGTATTTGTGGAACACATTCAAGTGGTCTTACGCTGGCTAAGAAACTCATATGCTTCAGTTATTATTGGCCCACTATGGAAAGAGATTCCTTCACATATGCTAAGAAATGTAAACAATGTCAGATTCACAGCAATCTGATACATGCACCAGCGCAAGAGCTGCATCCTTTGGCAAGATCATAGTCGTTTTCTCAATGGGGTCTATACCTGGTAGGAAATATTCACCCTTCATCTTCAAATGGACAAAAGTTAATTTTGACTGCTACAGAATACTTTACTAAATGGATTGAAGCAGTGTCTTCAACAACAGTGATAGGGAAACAAATAGCTTCTTTTATCCTCAATTATATCATATGTTGCTACAACATTCCCATCTCCATTATGACTGATAATGGAAGACCTTTTAAGAATCAAGACATGCAAGAACTATGTGAGCGATTTCAAATCCAACATAGATTCTCAACACCCTACTATCATCAAGGGAATGGTCAAGCTAAGGCATCTAACAAAATGATCCTGAAAATTTTGAAGAAAACAGTCAATGAAGCTGGTAGGGACTGGCACATTCAATTGAATCCCACTCTATGGGCTTATCGCACTGGCGTTCGTACACCCAATGGGGCAACTCTATATTTCCTTGTGTATGGCTCAAAAGAAATCCTACCAATTGAAGAAGAGATACCTTCTCTACGGGTGTCACTAAAGGGACTCATTCTAGATGAGGAGCAGAGAGTCTCCAGGTTACAAGAACTAGAGCTGCTACAAGAGCGTCGCCAAAATGCTTCTGATCACTTAAAAGCATATCACCAAATGATGGCGAGAAGCTACAATTACCGGGTCAAGCCAAGAGTATTTCAGTTGGGAGATCTTCTCTTAAGAGAAAATCCACGCAAACAACAAGATCGAGAGAAAAACGGAAAATTTGAACCAAACTGGTTAGGTCATTTTGTCGTGGTTGCCGCTTATGGATCCGGAGCCTACAAATTGTCAACACCAAAAGGCGAGTGGTTTGAAGAACCCATCAAAAAAATGCATTTGAAAAATTTTTATGTCTAAAAAAGCAGAAAATCCAAAAACAATGAAAAAACAAAAAATTCAAAAATAGTGAAAAAACAAAAAAATCCAAAAATAGTGAAAAAGTAGAAAATACAAAAACAACAAAAATAGTGAAAAAATAATAAAAAATCAAATATGAGGAAAAATGCAATAAAAATAGATGGTGAAAACCTGGCAACAGGCGCCATCTAATAGTTGGCTCTTCCATCTATGAGTTCATTCTTTCTTTCTGCATCCATCTATCGCATTTGTATATATCCATCATAAATCCTTTTGTACATAATTAGGCAGTGCCATCTCACCATGGTTTGGATCATCGTTGTATATCCATAATAAAAAAAAATTCTAGACTGGGGACAAAATCTTGAACCTAGCTAGGGGCAAAATTTCACTTTGAGCTTAATCAAATAGGCAGAACAATAATTGGGCAACACTTGTCAAGTGAAAACTGAGACACATCCAATAATGAACACAAGATCAAATCATCAACCATCAACTATCAGTCTAAACATGATAAACACACATCAATGGATGATCTCTTTTGACTAATGATTTTAACACTTTAACAACAATGGTTCAACTGTTATATATTGATTTTCACTATCATGATTTCTGAGCGACTCAAGGATGTCTTTGACTAGAGTAACAAGGAAGGAACGTCATATTTTCTTGTCTACTATCTGTAAATTAATCGTTAATATGTGCAAATTTTTCTGAGGACATGCTCTTCAAAATATAATCGAGGACATTTTGGATTTGCACATAGGAATGGTTAATACTACTTGTTTTATGCAAGCAACACTCAGGTCATCTTGGTTCAATTATACCTCGATGCTTGTGCTGACTAGCAATATCAAAACCCAAGAAAGTAGTGCTCAGGTCATCATGGTTCAATTATACCATCGATGTTTGCACTAACTTCCCACATTTTAAAGGCTCAATGATGATAAAAAGCAATGACCAAATGACCGATCTGATCACAGTATTGTATTTCATTCGCATTTGCATATTTAGAAGTTGATTGCATTTTATTTTGCATGGGATAATAAAATCTCATCTTTTCCAAGGCCAAAAGCTTCAAAACAAGTGTTATCTCTCTTATTAAGTGATTGAGTACATCGGACATCAACAAAAATAATCAATTCATCCATCCTACATGATAAGCATTACACAATAAGACATCATTAATTTGTTCATTAAGTTAGATCATTCATTGCATAAAATAGTCATATAGCATCAAATCATGTACAATAATACATCATCATTGCATCGCATCCATCTCATATAAATATGCATAGATAAAATCATAAAAATAGGAAGTATTGCATCGCACATACATCACATAGAACATAAATTCATACATCATGTAAATATTGTATCATCATATAGAAAGCATACATTCGTCATATAGATCAAATCCATAATCAAATAGAAAGTAAATGCACACATCATGTAAATAGTTGAAAAGCATAATCATATAGCAAGTAAAAGGCATCCATAATCTCATAGGTCATATAGAGCAAATAGAATTGGCTGCATCTCATATCATCAGAAATAATCGATGTCCAAGGTACAAGATATCACAAAATTATCTAAGATACACCACAATAATACATCACAAGAATCCTCAGTATCTCATCACAAAAGGGTGTATGCATCATTAATCAGCGTCCCATATCAATGTCAACTAGGACGATGAGTAGAATTTCCTCTAGATGTCGTGAACCTAACCGAATCTCATGCTACTCCCCCGAATGCACCAACATCAGCACATCTAAATCTTCTTACAATGGGATATCAACAAAATGTCAGTTCTTTATCCAATCAATCGCTTTGATCAATTGATCTACTATCCTATCCACTCACTAGAGATTTCCATCAATCTCTTTGAGAACCCATCAGTGATGCTAATTCATCATGAGGTCACACATCTAGCCTATCAAATCTTGAGTTTACATCATTGATGCTCATCAGTCATGAAGTCAATCAAACTCATCCTATCAGATCATCAAATCTCTGAGTTTATATCATTGATTCTCATCGATCATGAGGTCAAACAAACTCTATTAATCATCAAATAAAGAAAAACATAAAAGGAATCAGAGAACTAACACTTTCATCAACCAAAGTTGCAAGAATCAAATAAAATTTATCAGGAAATCAATTTCGCAAAAATCCAAATAATCCAATCGTCAATTCTCTCAATTGATCTCCTGAGGGGACATCCTCGTATCGTCATCTATCAATCAGCATCTGGGTCATCATATCAAAATCAATCTACATCATATTGAAATCATATTTGCATCAAATCGAGAAAATTTTCTTTGAACCAATACGTCATCACATATCGCTTCAAAGAGGGGCAAAAATGTATACACCTAAAAAATGGTCTGGAGATAATTGATTAAATACTCAGTCATTTAATTAGTAACTCTTCCCAATTAATTGAATTCACAAGTAATTTAATTAGTTCCCCTTAATTCATCTACTTGTAAATAAATCTAAGGATTTATTTATATAGTTCGCATCATATCTCCCTTTGATTAATTAATCCAAATTAATTAATTAATTAATTCCCCCATTTAATTCAATTCTTCTAATCCCATAATTAAAATTAACAAATTCCAAGTTTGTTGAGTTTAATTATCATTTTTCCTAATTATTTGAATTTCTAAATGCAAATTAAGCACATGGCTCCTAACTTCTAACCACCTAGCCTAACCACCCCCTAACCTAACCCATTCAATCTAATCCTGGGTCTAACAAACCCTATCCTATCTTGCACATCCTAACTTCCTTATCCTAACCTCCTGTGGGTTGGATATTCCCTCTTGAAGACACATGGCACCTTTGCCACATGTCTTCTCCCCTTTGACACTTGCTTTCTTGTGGGCAATTTGTTAGAGATTCCTTGACACTTGTCACCACAGAGATGACATGTGTCCCTCCCTCCAACCTCTTCTCCAACTTCCTCAATCATAGCCTTTGATATCTCCAGATCAAATCCTAACCATCGATTCCTGCCACCTCAGCGTTGGCCTTGGAAAACCTATAAATACCCCTCATTTTCATCAATCAATCCTCCCAAAATCCCTTGCATTCTAGATTTTTGCCTAGTTACTATAGGCAATTGCATCTTTCTATCATATAGTATAATTGATAATTAGATCAAAACTTAGCATGTCTAGCAGATTTTATCATGTTCATCTAGTTTCAATATCAATCATGTAGCTTAATCGATCATCTTAGTTGTAATCATGCATCAAACCATCTTAGCCTCATGCATTTGTGTTATCATGATCATATAGCTACTCAACTTTTGAGTTGCCACTTTGGAGATCATTTCTTGCTAAGAGCCAACTATCTACCACCTTCAAGGTCCTCAAAAATAAAGGAGGATGGGACATCTTATAGGAGGCCATCAGTTTGCTTTTATTTAGTTTTCGATTTGCTTCTTAATTTCATTTGTTGTCTCATCTATGTGCTTGTTCATTATAATTGACATTATTTTAGCAGCACAATTTTCATTGTGCTTAAGGATTTAGTTAGTTAGATTCCAGCTTTGGTGGTTAGCTTGGTTTAATCTAGCTTACTTATGACTAATTTTCCCTTAAAAAAGTGGTGAACCCGACATGAACTATTGCCATTTGCATGAAGATTGCATTAATGATATGTTATGTTGTCATTGATGTCACTTATCTGGTAATGATATTGTTGATATTGTTGATATTGTCTTGTAACTGGTAGGAAGAGCTTTGTGAAGGACATTGTAAACCGGTATGTAAGTTTGTGAGTTGAACTGGTAACCGGTGTAAAAGTTTAAACCCTATCTATGTAATGTAACCGGTAAACCCTACCAGTTGTTTTTGTTAAACCCTAACTGATTAAGATTGTTGAATTGGTTATGTTGGTTTATGATCTGATGTTGAGCGGTAATGATGGTGACGAATATGATCATTGTATGAAGAAAAGTTCAAAATGTTTTGGCGCGTTTGTTTGTCTAGGGAATGAGCAAAATATATTGCATCTAATGTAAAGTGCGTGATGAGTTATTAAGCTCGACAAAGCGGTAATCAAAGAGCAGTTGAGGTTTTCTTAATTGATGTGTTGAGATTTCTATGAAATCCAACGGTCATACTTGTACCGACTTGTTTGTAATATTGATGAGAATTAGGTTTTTGTTGTATTACCCACCTAATTGATTTGTATTTAAGGTCAATGAAGTTGTTGTTTTTAGTGTTGGCAAGAGTTGGCAGAAATCAGTTGAGTGTGTGGTTGCCAAACCGGATAATGAGTTTGCAGTTTGAATAAAGGCAGATAGGAGCTTAAAAGGATTTGATCAAGCAAGTGTAGTGTTATTCAGACAGATCAAGAAAACTCTTGTTGTTTTCTAACAATTATAGCAGAATTGAAATCCCCTAACTAGGTAAGCTCTAACAAGCTTGGTTACTTATTAAATCCTCTAACAAGGTGATCCATTAGATTGGATTTTCAAATCCTCTACTAAGGTTACTCCTTATAGGGTATTTGCTTCTAACAAGGCATTTGTAGTCAATCCCTTAACCGGGTGATTCCTAACAAGATCATTTCTTAATAGGACTTATGTAAAAGCTTTAACAGGCTTGGCTCCTAACAGGGCGAACTTCAGGAGAGTTCAGATATTATCTTGTGAGTCCCATCTCACCATGGTTTTTACCTATTTGGGTTATCACGTCAAAAATACTTGTGTCATGTGGTGAATATTTTTGTGGTTATAATCTTATGGTTGATTTGATTAACTACTTAACTATTCTGATAAGGCATGATAACCGGAAGCTTTGAGAAATGGAGTATGTTGACATATGATAAAGCATTTGGATGTTTACAAGTTTAATGTTGTTTACTGTTAAGTTGTTGTAACAGTCAACCGGATTTTCTTATGAGTATTTACAGTGGTATTTCATTTGATAATTTTACTTTGTGTGATTGAGATTGAGATTGGGAAGTTTGTATCAGTTTTTCTATTTACTGATTCACCCCTGCCCCCTCTCAGTAATCTATCGGATACTTATTCTTTCAGCATACCATCAATTGGTATCAGAGCATCTTAGGTCCTCTAAGGTCTAAGCCTAATAGCTTGAGGAAAAGATCTTCTAGATCATGATGAAGAAGGAAGGTCTGAAGTTCAATAGAGAAAACTATAGGATATGGAGCGACAAAATGAAAATTTACATCAAGAGTTTGGGAAGTCGGTATTGGGATCATGTAGATACTAAGTATATTGCACCTACTGGGATTCTGACTGATGATCAGAAGAAAGAACAACAAGAAAATCATCAAGCGTTGGAAGCTATTATCAGCTCCTTGTATGATGCTGAATATGTAGATGTTCATGGTCTTGAAACTGCATATGAGGTATGGAAAAAACTTGAAGAGATTTATAGCGGTGATGAACATGTCAAGATTGCTAAAGAGGAGAGTCTAAGAGGAAATTTTGATGACATGAGGATTACTGAAGGTGAGAATATCCAGCAGTATGGTCAAACGATAAAAGAGATAGCTGGTGAAATTAAGAGTGTAGGAGGGAAAGTGGAAGATGCCACAGTGATCAATAAGGTATTGAGAACCCTGTTACCAGTCTATGCTATCCGAGTTGCAGCTATTCAAGAGTTGAATTTCATTGACAAAACTAAGGTAACTCTTGACTCCATCATTGGCAAGCTTACTGCTTTTGAATTAAACGGTTATGATGGTAGTGTACAGAAATCTAAGTCTGCATTTAGAGCTTATGTTTCTAATCCATCTATGAGAAAAAGTAGAGATACTAGTCATGGTTATGAATCCAGATCCAGCAGAGATGTTGATGATGAAGACAGTTTAGTGGAGCTTGAAGCATTGTTGGCAAAACGGTTGCCTAGAGGTACTGGTAAATATAGAGGTAATTTACCTTTAAAATGTTTTGCATGCAACAAGATTGGTCACATAGTGACTAATTGTCCTAATGGTGAAAATGAACACAAGAGAGATAAATTCAAGAAGTATAAGGGAAAAGGCAAGAGAGATTGTCTTATTTCTATTGATAATGGTATCACTGATGAAGAATCTAATGATGATGCTAGTGAAGATATTGTGTTTGTAGCTATTAAAGAAGAGATATCAGACCAGAAGGCATTAGTATCTAGGACGGATAACTTTGATGATTGGATCGCTGATAGTGGTTGTTCACATCATATGACTGGTGATCGAAGCAAATTTCTTTCCTTGAAGGAATTTGATGGTGTTGTTGTTAAATTTGGCAATGACTCACCCTGCATGGTTAAAGGTAAAGGAGTTATTTCTCTTAATGGGAAGAGTAGTGCAAATGATGTCTACTGGGCTAAAGGACTAAAGCATAATCTTTTGAGTGTGGCACAACTCAATGACAAAGGATACCCACTGGAGTTTAAAAATGGTATGTGCAAAATGTTTGACAACAAAGGTGAATTGATTGCAAATGGGAAACAAACTAAAGGTAACCTGTTTCACCTTAATTCTAAAGTTAGCAACTATTTTATTGCAAAAATAGATGATAGTTGGCTTTGGCATAGGATATTTTGTCATATAAACTTTGATAACATTATTAAAGTGAGTAAGTCCAAGACAGTGAGAGGTTTGCCTCAGTTAGACAAATCGGTTAATGCTCTTTGCAAAGAATGTTAGTTAGGAAAGATGACTTCTTCAACTTTAAAAAGAAAATCCTTTTTAGCAGAGCACTTGTTAGATTTGGTTCATACATATATTTGTGGACCAATAAGAACAAAAAGCATTCAAGGTGATAGATATTTCATGATTCTCACTGATGATTGCTCAAGGATGATGTGGGCCACATTCTTGAAAGATAAGACTGAAGCTTTTGGTAAGTTCAAGGCATTCAAGGCCTTAGCTAAGAAAGAGAGCGGTAAGAAGATAAAATGTCTAAGGACAGATCAAGGAGGTGAATTTAATTTTGAGGAATTCACTAGGTGTTGTGAAGAGAATTATATCAAACGGCAACTTTCTACACCAAGGACACCACAGCAGAATGGTATCATAGAAAGAAACAGCTAGTCAGTTGTTGAAGCTGCTAGGACAATGTTGATACAAGGAGGTGTAGCAAAAACCTTTTGGAGAGAAGCTGTCAGCACAGTTGTCTACACAATGAACTAGGTTCTGATAAAGAGAGGTAAGGAAAAGACTCCTTATGAATATTGGTATGGAAGATCACCTGATGTTATCTATTTTAAGATATTTGGAAGCAAATGTTTTATTAAGAGAGGTGATTACATTAGCAAATTTGAGGCTAAAAGTGATGAAGGTATATTTCTTGGTTATTCCACCAAGAGTAAGGCCTACAAATGTTTTAACAATTGGACATAGAGAATTGTTGAGAGTGTTGATGTTCCAGTGGATGAATTTCCTGAAGTCTTAGAAGGAACCAATTCAGAGAAAAAGGATGAAGATCCTTGCATTTTGTTTTTAGAAGCAGAAACTGTGAAATCTGAAACCGGAAAAGCAAATTCTGATGCACTTGTTCAACCGGAACAGATAAATTCAGAAGAAGATGATGATAACAAAGAAGTTGAACCTAAAGATAATGATCATGTTATTCCTAGATATGTGAGACTGAATCACAATCCTGAACAGATTATTGGAGATAAGGATGTTGGAGTACTAACCAAAAGAAGAATCAGAGAGAATTCTTGCATGATCTCCACCATTGAACCAAGAACTGCTAAGGATGCATTTGGTGATGATTATTGGGTTAAAGCTACGGAGGAGGAATTGGATCAAATTGAGAAGAACAACACTTGGACCCTAGTACCCCAACCGATAAATAAGAATGTTATAGGTACTAAATGGGTATACAGGAACAAGCTGAATGAAGATGGTGTTGTAGTTCACAAAAAGGCAAGATTGGTTTGCAAGGGTTATGCACAAGAAGAAGGAGAATATTATGGTGAAACTTTTGCACCAGTAGCAAGACTGGAAGGTGTCAGAACTTTACTTGCATTTGTAGCCCATACGAAGTTCAATGTATATCAAATGGATGTTAAGTCTGCATTTTTTAATGGGATATTGGAAGAAGAAGTATACATAGAGCAGCCAGATGGTTATGCTTTGACTGATGAGAAAGACATGGTATGCAGATTGAATAAGGCTTTATATGGATTAAAGAGGGCACCCAAAGCATGGTATGAAAGGCTTCATACACATCTGATAAAGAAAGGTTTTCTGAGAACCAGTGATGATAGTAACATATATCTCAAGTCTGAAGGAGATGAAATATTGGTCAGTGAAGTATTTGTTGATGATATCATATTTGGAGGTAATCATGTCATGAGCAACAGTTTTGCAGATGAAATGAAAAATGAGTTTGAAATGTCTTTAGTAGGGGAAATAAAAAAAATCATAGGCTTGCAGATACAGCAAATGAAGAATGGTATTTTCATTACACAGTCTAAGTATGTGAAAGAGGTTTTGAAGACATTTGGCATGAGTGACTATAAACCAATTGGGACACCAATGGTTACAGGTTGCAAGTTGTCTAAGGAAGATGAATCTAAGTCTGTTGATGAGAAGGAATACAGGTCAATGATTGGCAAATTGTACTATGTTGTTCATGGCAGACCAGACATAGCCCATGCGGCTGGCATAGTTGCTAGACTCCAGAAGAATCCTAAGGAAACACATTTGATAGCAACCAAGAGAATTTTTAGATACCTGAAAGGTATTGTTGACTATGGATTATGGTATCCATATGGAGGAAACTTTGATTTGAAGGTATACACAGATTTTGATTGGGCAGGAATGTTGATGACCAGAAAAGCACAACCGGTGGAGCATTTTTTCTTGGAGGAAGGCTTGTTTCATGGAGTAGTAAAAAGCATAGTTGTACTTCACAATCTACTATTGAAGCTGAGTATGTCGCAGCTTATATGAATTGCACACAGGCTATTTGGATGAGGCACATTTTGGAAGGTTTTAAGATGAAGATTTCAGAACCTATAAAGATTTTATGTGATAATACAAGTGCCATAAATATTTCCAAGATTTGCACGCATGAACCAAGCACATTGAATTGAAGTATCATTTCTTCAAGGAAAAAGTGCAGAGCAAAGATGTTATATTAGAGCATGTTTCTACCAAGGAGCAGCTTGCAGATATTTTTACCAAACCTCTACCTAAGACTACATTTGAGTATCTTAGAAGTCAACTAGGGGTTGTACCCCTTCATGAGGTTAGTGGAGCATGATGTTGATTGCATCAGTCCCTGAACTACTTGCAGAATTTTACAAGGATTGGTGTAGTGGATGTATTCCACAGGGGGAGCGTCAAGTTGCAGTATGTTGTTGATGCACAGTGAAATTTGACATTACATGTTTTACTTTCAATTTGGCATTGTTGTCAAAGGGGGAGAAGAATTATGTGATTATGGGAAGGAAAACCAA
This sequence comes from Cryptomeria japonica, assembly GCF_030272615.1. Taxonomy (NCBI): domain Eukaryota; kingdom Viridiplantae; phylum Streptophyta; class Pinopsida; order Cupressales; family Cupressaceae; genus Cryptomeria; species Cryptomeria japonica. The sequence continues at coordinate 517,937,607 of NC_081407.1, read as the reverse complement.
TGACAGACTGAAGACAGAGAGAACATGTGAATACTTGGTAATGTAAACCAGGATTCCTATTCACAATCATAGCAGAAATCATGGTGTTGATATTTGTATTGCCATCAATGCCAAAGGGGGAGATTGTTGGCATTTGCATGAAGATTGCATTAATAATATGTTATGTTGTCATTGATGTCAATTATCTAGTAATGATATTGTTGATATTATTAATATTGTCTTGTAACCGATAGGAAGAGCTTTGTGAAGGACATTGTAAACCGGTATGTAAGTTTGTGAGTTGAACCGGTAACCAGTGTAAAAGGTTAAACCCTATCTATGTAATGTAACTGGTAAACCCTACCAGTTGTTTTTGTTAAGCCCTAACCGATTAAGGTTGTTGAATTGGTTATGTTGGTTTATGATCTGATGTTGAGCGGTAATGATGGTGACACGTATGGTCATTGTATGAAGACAAGTTCAAAATGTTTTGGCATGTTTGTTTGTCTAGGGAATGAGCAAAATATATTGCATCTAATCCAAAGCACATGATGAGTTACTGAGCTCGATGAAGTGGTAATCAAGGAGAGGTTGAGGTTTTCTTAATTGATGTGTTGAGATTGCTATGAAATCCAAAGGTCATACTTGTACTGACTTGTTTGTAATCTTGATGAGAGAATAATGTTTTGTTGTATTACCGACCTAATTGATTTGTATTTAAGGTTGATGAAGTTGTTTTGTTTAGTGTTGGGAAGAGCTGGTAGAAATCAGTTAAGTGTGTGGTTGCCAAACCAGATAATGAGTATGCAGTTTGAATAAAGGCAAATAGGAGCTTAAAAGGATTTGATCAAGCAAGTGTAGTGTTATTCAGACAGATCAAGCAAACTCCTATTTTTTTCTAACAATTACAGCAAAATTGAAATCCCCTAACCGGGTAAGCTCTAACAAGCTTCGTTATTTATTAAATCCTCTAACAAGGTAATCCATTAGATTGGATTTTCAAATCCTCTACTGAGGTTACTCCTTACAGGGTATTTGCTTCTAACAAGGCATTTGTAGTCAATCCCTTAACCAGGTGATTCCTAACAGGATCAGTTCTTAACAGGACTTTTGTAAAATCTTTAACAGGCTTGGCTCCTAACAGGGCGAACTTCAGAAGAGTTCAGATATTATCTTGTGAGTCCCATCTGACCATGGTTTTTACCTTTATGGGTTTCCACGTCAAAAATACTTGTGTCATGTGGTGAATGTTTTTGTGGTTATGATCTTATGGTTGATTTGATTAACTACTTAACTATTCTGATAAGGCATGATAACCGGAATATTTGAGAAATGGAGTATGTTGACATATGATAAAGCATTTGGATGTTTACAATTTTAATGTTGTTTACTGTTAAGTTGTTGTAACGGTCAACCGGATTTTCTTATGACCAACAAAAAACTAATATCCTTCCTTCATTCTTTATTCTTGCAGGTTTTGTGTATGGATTTCGGCCTGATTTGGTATTTTTGCAGGTTCCTAGTATGGAATCATGTAGTAACAAAATCTATTTTACATTCGTAGGTGCAGAAACTTGCATCCATTCTATCTTTGTCTCACATCCATCCTTCGAGTATTTTGCATACATCCTCGTCCCATTTCGCATACGTCCTCATCCTATTTCGCATTCGTTGATCACGCATTTCGCATACGATCATAATGGAGACAAACCCTAACAATTGAATGTTGTTTATTCATGATTGATTTTTCCCCCTAATCTTGATCAATTTTGTTAAATATGGAAAGTTTACATTCTGTGGTTTTAAATTTTATGTATTTGCTTTAAATTTTATGTATTTTCTTAAAATTCTCCTAACAGAGAATACAACAACAATATTTCCAAAGACTGTTACAAGGAGAAAGAAAATTCAATGAACTCAAACTTCAAACTGCCTATGTGAAATACCAAAAATGAGTCTTTGCCTACATAATAAAATACAGCATGATCGAAGGAACAGGATTTGGGATTATAGAGGAAATTTGTTAAAATTTTGAATTTTTCTAACACTCTGTTGGTAGTTTTTTATTTTTTTGTGTTTTATGTCCTTAATTGTACATTCTGATAGAAATTCGCAATGGTTTTGTTAGAAATTCACAACCATTGTTAAAATGTGTCGCTTTCGTTTAGTGAACATTTCGCATTCATTTGAAAGTATTCATGACATTCTATTTCTGTTAATTCTTTTCTATTCTGATTTTCTGGTTCTACTGACAATCTGTCTACAGCGTGTGGCAAGAAGAATAGGGAAGACATGATCGATCCAGGAATCCTATTTGAAACTACTAGCTTGTGATTTGTAGGGTATCCATTTTTACTCACATTTGGTTTTGGTGCTCTAAAATAAACCCATGTTTATACAATTCACATTTCGATTTGGGTTTAATAAAGGACATGGATCTATTTTATGATTAGATTAAATCACATTAAAATTTGTTAAGGTTAATGAACTTTTGTCTTCTATATTTAGAGAACTTGCTCATTTCGTTGGGTGGACCCACAATTGCATGAAGTACCTTTCCACCTACCTTTAGTGTCTTGGGAGATAAGCAAAAGTGACAATGACACCCTCTTTTATTCTAGTAGTGAGTGGTATCTTTGACTGGGGATTTCATCACCCCACAAAGATATCTCGAATTGGGACACGTTGGGGATATTGACTCTCACAACGCGATCTCGAGCGGGTTTTTCACGCGGCTAGAGTGCTAAGTGAATTCGACGTATGTGGGGGGGCCCTTTGCATCAATGAGCTTAGTTAAAGCCTTTAGTGGATTGCTTTGAGAATTCCTCATTGGATTGGTGATCCCTCAGAACTATACTTCGAGCCAATTGTTTGAGTTGACCAAAAATCCCATATTTGATGGTTCAAGGAGTGCGGATCGTACCTCATAGATACCTCTCATGTAGCCATCTTGATGAGAAGGGAATGCCCCAATCATAAGATCTTTGGATCTTCGGCGTAAGAGAATCCGGTATGCACGAGAAGTGTGTGTCATGGAGTGGAGCCAGTGATACCAGAATCTCTATATGCTCATCTTGTATGAGGTATTCTATTGTAGAGGCCCCATTGAATGGTTTCCCATATCCATTCTAGGTTGTAAATGCTTTTCTCATATCTCTAATTTGTTCGATGTTTTAAACCAGTAAGGGTTAGTCCTTTTTGGGCCAATCTAGGCCCTTTTGCTCACATAACTCTAATTTTCAGAGTTGCCAAAATCAAGTCCAGTTGACCATATTGTCTTTTCTATCTATATGAAGTGTTTTCAAAGTCTCTCAAAAATAAAATTTGTGTTCAAACAAGGTCATAGAAACAACCAACTCAATCAACAACAAAATTGCCAAACAAGGTCCTCAATTTGAAACAAAAATATCTTATTCACATCTTTTGCGATCATAGGTTTTCCAAAGTCCTTAGTCCTCATCTTGCATCTAATCCAAAATCAGAAGAAATGACTCCTGATAAAAAAAACAAGATCAAGAACAAACCCTTTCACCTAATCCAGTTTTTGATCAAGATCCTACCTGTCAAGAGTATTATGATGATCCCCTAATCTTTTTATATTCCACCCACTATGATTCCCTTCCATCTCAAGAGAAAAGTATCCTTTTAAGTCCCATTCAACACCCACCTCCTAAGCAAGATCCCGATATCTCTTCTATCCCCTCCAATGATACAATTCAAAATCAAGCGTGAAGCACAAACTCTGATGATCCTATTCCAAGTCAAGATCAAAGTATCCCTTCTTCTAGATCCAAGCACACATGGTCCCTATCCTCCAAATCCATTTGAGGTCCTTTTATTCCAAAGTCAAAGCCTTCCTCCCTTCCATCCATATTAGGACCCTATGTCCCTCCATCCACTATATATATGATCCCTAGCTCACAATTCAATTATCCTATCATTAATCAAGATCAGCAAATTAAAAGCACATATCTTTGAGCACCTTCCAACCATCTACCTACATCAACCCATCCAAAAGACTTTCATATCATTCCTATTCATTAATGAATCTCATTCCCTTTGGAATAAATTTGGATGTCAAGAATAAAATCCATAAGTCCAAAAATCCACATACATCCAAAGATCAACATGTCCAATCTAAAAGACATGTCAAATGCAAGAAAAGTTTGATCCAAAAGCAAAACGAAATATCCAAAAAGCTATAAAGGCCCATTATAAGAAAAGAAAAATTAAAAACTATGTGGGTTCCTAAATTTCTCATAGAAGCAATGTGTTCCAAAGAACTAGAAGGAAAAGAAAAATCAAAATCAATGGGGATTCCCATAAGAACATTATGTCTGAAAGGAAAATCAAAATTGTTATCCAAACTTGCTATTCCAAATGCTTCCCTCAATCGTCTGTCTACACATCTCCCACTTTCCAAATCTATTCTTCCATCATTTCCTTCATCTATTTTGGGTCCTTATGTCCTAAATTTCACATCCACTCCTCCATCAAAACCTCAAAATCAAAAATCCACTTTTCCTTCATCACTCCACCACCCCTCAAGGTGTGTGCCAACATTGATCTTGAAAACATTTCTATCCACCCAAACGTAAATCTTCCAACATCCTATCTACTATCCAACACCTATTTTTCATCCTTCCATCTCTCCCATTCAATCATTTACATAAATCCTTCATATGTGAAATAATTGTTTGTATCATTTTGCCACATGCTTGCCCATGCTCAATCTTATGTTCACTCCATTTCCTAGATATCTATTCATGAAACGTTTCAGAATTTGAGGTTGTTCCATTTTAACATTATCTTTTGGTTGGGATGCTTACTCGGTCTAGAAAGGGAATCACGTGTTGTATCATGATGCCAAAATCTTTTTATTACTATATTTCATACATTTAATCAATCACTCTAAATTATTGTGATCTCTTAGTCAAAGACGTGGCTAGTGAAAAAACTAAAATCCTGCTTCAGCACCACTGTAACTCTCAAGCCTATGTGAGCTCCATTGCTTACAAGCCAATGCACAAAAGAATAGATGACAAGAGAAAAGGCAATATCAAAATATCAAAACAAACATGTGAGCAAGAAAAGAAAAGAAAAAATGTATGAAAATAAATATCAAAATGTTTGGCCTTGCGAATATGCGAGTAACTCCATCGGGGCTATGGACACTTGGCTGGAAATGGAGCAACATTTGTGAGATTACAATGATAACCTTGTCGAGGATATAGATGTATATTGGCAGTGAGGCTCTATCCAAGATGCTTTTGAAGTTAGGATAACTCGCGTAGCTAGTCATGTCGGATTCTAAAGATTACAATGATCATATGAGCCAAAATAAACCCACTTGCACACACATAGGTAATCAAAGCCTAAGTACCTTGATCCAGTTTGGGATTCTTCTTCCCTTTTGAGTATGTTTCCCAGTAAATAGATATGTTCGGTTGAATTTTCTGAAGGTTCTATGTGTGGGTTGGTTCTTTATCTTTAAAATGTTTAGGAACACTTATTCGAGTGGTGCTAGATGTTGTGACGATCTCACATATCACCCTTTTGCAAATGGAGACCTCTATACTTGGGAGAACCTTTCATCTACTCTATTATTCCTACCACATCTCCCATTATCCTTCCTCCAATGTCCATTACAATATCTACATCCATCTTGTTTTTTCATCTTTGATCTTGACAAAGCTAAAGCATCAAGCATCCTATTTGTTTTACCTTATCCATACCCTCTAGTTGATATCCCTTATCATATCTATTCCTTTCTTCCACTATCCATTGTCACTCTTGATCTTGCTTCTCCTATTCACATCATATCTCTATCCATATCCCTTTTTCAATCCTTAATCTTGATCAAAACTAAGGAAAAAAAAAATGCATAAACATGGTTTTAAAAAAAAGCTCTTGACATGTCCCTACATGTGGACCATATGTCATTCAACTCACCTCTGATTCCATAATAAGCTACCTCCATCTTTCACTAGCTCCTCCATGCATTCATAATGTTCTACACCTTCCTAGATATTGGGGCAAATAAACACATTTGTCTTGAGAATAAACCATGACATGTCTTTTACGCTAATCAATGATCTAGACATCTCCAAAAATAAAATAAAAAATCATAAAATGTCTTAAAAAATCTAAAAAAATCAAAACAATCTTTCAAAAACAAAAAAAACTTCCAAAGATCCAAAAAGAAAAGATCATAAAATATCTTGAAAAAATCTTAAAAAATCATAACAATCTTTCAAAATCAAAAAAAAAAACAAAAAAAAACTTTCAAAATCCAAAAAAATCATAAAAGGTCCTGAAAAAAAAACCTATAAATCACAAAAACAAACACATGAGAATCAAAGCAATAAATTATCCTGCATAGATCGAATACCTAAGCGAATACAAAGAAAGCATAGACCATCCATCAAATCAAATCAGCAACAGACAAACTCTCAAAGTATGCAATCAAACCGATCACCTGTCTTGTTAATCAATACATCGATTAAAATCAATCAATCAATCAACATGTCTTATACAGGGAAGGGTACACTCAAAACCAGACAGATCAGTCTTACAAGGGGTATTCACTTTGAAACCAGACATTCCTATCAATCATCGAGCAATCAAAAACAAAGACACAGATCAGTATGGCCATTGGATTTTGTCCTAGTTAGTCTTATCTTTATCAATTGATGCAGGTCATGTTTCATCAAAACCAAAAAACAAAAATACCAAAAACATTCAGATAAATTCCCGAAAAAAAAATCTACCAAAAACATTCAAATTTGCAATCATGAAAAAATCTACAAATACCATTCAAATACGATCCTGAAAAAATAAAAAATAAAAACAATCAAAAACTTGCAATAAAATGTCTCGCAAGAATCAAACACGCTAGCAAAAATCCAACAAACACTTCGCATGAAGTTAACAAAGGATACAACTATCTAAACAACAATCTGCAATCAAACTAATCAAGTTGTCTTATCAATCGTATCAACTATCCATATCAAGTGATCATTATCTTGTATTAAACAGAAGAGGATACACTTGAAATCAGACAAGTCAGTCTTAAACGGGGTCCGCATTTTCTGAGATCAGACATTATCAACCATCACTCAAACAATTAAAGCAAAGGCACAGATCAGTATGGCTACTGAATTTTGTCCTAATTAGTCTTTATCTTGTATCATTTGGTGATAGGTCATGTTTCTATGCTACTCAAGGATGTCCACAAGTGACTAGAGGAGTCGCGATGGGCATAATCCTTTTATTGTTCTATTGTTTGTGGTGTGAACCAATGAAATTATGGGCAACGGTTTCATGGGTGTCTATGATTGGTACATTCATTTGGCAAGTATCTCATGAAGGATAACTATGCTTGTGACTACCGCACATACCTCGACCCTTGGCATTATACCCAGAATGGAGGGGTTCACTCCTTGTCTGCAATATGTTTGTCTGCAATGAGATATATTTACACCTTGGTTCCTTATACCTTGGTGTGCAAAGCTCCATTGTTACATAATAAGGCTCGGTGATGAATATAAATTGCGCTATGAATAAAGGCACACAATTTCATGTATCAATCATCATCAATTATTTCATTTCATTTTCTCATCTTATCCTGTTGATTCTATTTCATGATCATTCTCTCATCAAACATATTTTATTGAATCAATTCTATCATCATCATGTCCTTACATCAATTCTCTCTAATATTTCATTTCTTCTAATCTTACTAACATTTCTTCTTAGTTAATTGAGTCAAGTGGTACTAATAATTCTTCTATTACTCACTATCATGGTATCGGTAAATTCGTCTCAATTCCATAATTTTTAGACCAATTTTCTGAGGGGGCATATTAACACCCTATGCGTCGTCGGGGCACACTGGGGCAAAAAAAAATTCTTTTTATTTGAAACAACGTTGTTCCAACATTGTCTCAAAGAGGGGCAAATGTAGACACATAAAAATGTCTCATTAATCTGCACTAATTATTCATCCTATTAATTAAATAATTATTTAATTAAACTAATTAAATTCTTCTAAATTAATCCTAATCATTACATTTCTCCAAAATTACTAATCTTCGTCATTTAATCATTTAACTATTTCTTCTAATTAATTAAATATTTATTATTTAATTAATTGCGATTTAATCCTTTAATTAAATAATCTTTAATTAAACTCAATTTCAAATGATTAAATAATTTCTTTAAATTACTTATTTAACTAGTTCATTCTTCTAATTCAAATCCCCAAATTTCAATTAATTCCATGTGCATTTCAATTTTCGAAAATCCAAATTCAAATTGAAATAAAAATGAAATGTGAATTTCATCTCAAAATCCTACAGCACATGTTGAAAATCTAACTCCCATTCACTTTTAGTCAACTGAGCAATCTATGCAGTCATCTCCCTAGTTAACTCAGTTAACCCCTCATTCACCTTTTTCAACTCTCAATCACCTTTTTGGAACAGAGTAATCAATTCAGTTAATAGACCAATCAACTTAGTTCACTAATCAATCTAATCAGTTCATTGATCAATCAATCCAGTTGACTCGTCAATCAAATAAGTTGAACTCCCAATCAGCTTTGTCTCAAGCAAAGCTCAGTCATTGATCAATTATCTTCTAGAATGAATCTCAACCATCCATTGTCATCCTCCAGAATCTATAAACTCGGCCCATTTCTCCTCAATTTTCTTTACCCACTATCTTCAAAATTATTGTGTCTAGCCTATGCAGGTACTCTAGCGTAGATACTGAGAGCCACACCCACACAATGATGAAGAAGAGCAATGGAAGCCTATTGAATTGACAAAAAGGGGGTTTTGATGCTTCATTTCATTATTTTGTTAATTTGATTAATTTTCATTGTTATTAAGGATTTAGTTAGTTAGATTCTAGCTTTGGTGGTTAGCTTGGTTTAATCTAACTTACTTATGACTAATTTTCCCTTAAAACACTTGTCACTATCTAGTTCCAATTTCATGTTAAAGGGGTTCTTGTGGAGAGTATAACACCTCAAACACTTGCAAACAACCTTCCCTAATGAATTAACTACTCTAATATGACAATATGCAAACATCAATAGTTATGTCATACTAAAGTCATCAACAATGAATTCTATCTTGTCAACTCTACAAATACTTTCAACAAAACTACATTTCCAGACAAATAGATGTTATAATAATATAATTGTTTTCATAACAATCATAAAAGATTAAAAAAAAAAAACATGATGAAACAAAAGTAAGTCATGCAAGAAAGCTATTCACACAAATAAAAACTGTAAAATAAAAACCTTGGAGAAGCTATGAAAAGGATGAGAATCCAAAAAGTGTGAACGTCTTGTTCCTCATTCCACCATGCTTCAATCCAATATAGATTAATACAATGTCTCTTGGGAAAAATAAGTCTATCATAACAATTATATGACTCTACAAGACCTACAACATGTCTCTATCACCATTAATAAAATAAACATAACATGAAGGCTACAAAGAGAACCAACCATTCCCCAAAGTTTTTTAGGGCATCCATTTTTTTGAAACATTTTGAAGATATGGGGATATCTAGGGGAAATCCTCAAGCTATCCCCAAATTGGGGAAAAGGTTAGGGGATGTCCCAAAAAATTAAAGTGGGGGCTGCCTTCGACTATTTGCCCCCATAAAAAAGTAACCTTTTTTTTAATTCCAACACTTTAAAATGTAATTTTTTATTATTTGTTGGTGGGACTGCACACCCCAACTTGCCCTAAATAAGGAAAAACAACCTCATTTCTATTCTAACTCCATCTTTATTTGTCCAAAAATATTGCAATGAAAAGAGAGGAAAAAAAATTAGTTAGCTTTGAAGAAGCAATTGGAAGAGAAGTTGAATCTAGGGTATCGTTGATAGTCATTCTATCATTTTTTTTTTTCATTTTTTTTTTTTTTTAAATTCAGTTTAAGCTTGCATTATATCTCACAAAACAACATGAGCAACAATGCCAAAGATTTCGCTCAATACTTCTAAGGGTTGTTGGGTTCAACCCTTAGACTATGAGGGGATCCCCTTCAGATACAAGAGATGCTTCAAAACTGGTCATGCGGCTTCTCACTGTGGTTCTGAGAAGAAATATTTAGCGGCGTCATGATGGAAAGGGGTGTCAGTTCATCACTACACTATTCATAAAAAAATCTGAGCATCATTTGGTTTCTCAGGAGGTTGCGCTGGATTCCCAGCATGATTCTCCAGTTGTGCAGGATTCCCAGTGCGATTCTACGGTTCTGTAGGAGCTTTATGTTAGGGCTACTAGTGCTAATGAACTTTGCGGGCTTCAAACGGAGACTCTGTCTGAGTCCCCTATTGATTGGGGGAATGGGCACCAGGTGTCCACTCCCTGCGTCAATGTCTTGGGTGATATTGGCTCGTTTGTTGGGAGAGATTTTGTTAATGTGTTGGTGGGTGTTTCTCCTGTTGGTTTTTCCTCTCAGGTGGGGGGTGGTTTTGTTGATTAGCATAGTAAGGCCGCACAAGTGGAGGAGGGTTGGGTCACTATTCAAAGAAAGAAAGCTAAGCGTTCTTCGCCCTCTTTTGATATGACTCTTCGTTCCCACAAGAGCAAAGTTAAAGGTAATTCTTGATGGGTTGGCTTTTGGCTAGTTGTTGGTTCTTGTTTCTGGCTATGGGAGCCTCTTGTCTTTTGGTTGTCTATTTATCTAATGCTTCATCTTTAAAACAACTTATCTTTTGAGTTTTGCTGATTCTGATTCTTTTAGAATCTCCTTTGTAAAGGGTTTTGGGGTCCCCTTCAAAACCTGTTTTTCCCTTAATCAAAAACAATGTCAATCAAAGTAGTGACAATGAGGTGAAAGAAAATGAAATAAAAATGAGTGTTTCAATATCATCAAAGTGTGAAAGTGTTGGGAGTGGAGGAGAATAGGCACAAAATCCATTTGAGTGGCATTCCCTAGTCTTGAAACCTTATGCAAAGGACCATTTTAACTCAAAAAAAACTCTTCTCCGTCTTGTAACAACCATCGATGCCAAAGGAAAAATTCAAAGGGTAGTAAAGTATGGCTCTATCACATTTGCAATAAAAAATTTAGAGAGCTACAAAAGAGTATGGTTTCAACTCTTACATGTTACAGATTGCATATGGAGGTCAAATAGACTCATAGATTGCATATGGAGGTCAAATGATGCCTAAAGGTGTGACAATGCCAGTAGATTCTTTTGGACAATCATTTATGCCTATGCCATCCATGGTTGGTACTAGTAATAGTGATATTGACATAAAAGGAAAGAAGAAGATTAATGGTAGTAAAAGGCCAATGACAATTGCAAGTACGTTCAAACTGTAGGCACAAGATGTCACAATCTTCCATTGCCAAAAAATATTATGCCCATGTCATCCCATTTTATGTGGCTTGTTCCTCTTAAAGCTTGAATGATCCAAGATATGACCTCTATTGGTCCCCCATTTGTCCCTTTGAAGATCTCATAAACTAAGTACTACCACTAATCGACTTTCAAAGTTTTTAACTAGTCAATTGTTTTTTTTTGAAATTTTTATTTTCATTTTGCAAATATGTTTGCTCTTTCATCTCACCTATTATAGCTATCATCAAATATGTTGATATGGACTCTCCTAGTCTTGAAGAGATATATGAGGCATTTGACGACATGCTTGAAAAGATGAAGCAAACAATTTTGTTTAAGGGTCCTAGTTTGAGATTGTATGAGCGACATATTAAACCCATTGTGACAGATGGAACACCATGGACACCCTACTTCACATGGTAGCATTTGCTCTAAATCCCAAATGGTCTGCACCAAATGTCAAAAGGCTACTTCCTTGATAAGACAAAAAGGTGAAAGCAATATTAATCAAATCCTATTCAAAAATGTATTCACTTGAGGAGTCTACAATACTTTGCTCACCTTTACAAATCTTTGTGGTTCAACATTCAATAAACCAAAGGAAGAGGTCCATTTTCTCAAATTGGCCTTATTGAAAGGTGGATATGGCACAAAAAGGATACACCAAAGTTGAAGATTCTTGTCATTCGCCTCCTTTATGTCATTTCCTCTACTTTAAAGAGAAATTGGTCAATATATGGCTTTATCCACTATCTCAAGAGAAACAGGCTTAACTCTAGCCAAGCAAAGAAGTTAGTGTCTATGCATATTGCTCCCCAACTTCAAGATCATCAAACTCCAAAATGTAGTCAAACTCCAAATTTACAATGAGATGATTTTGAAGACACCACTCAAGTTGATGAGGAGAAGGCATGTGAGGGATTGGTTGGGATTCCATTAGATTAGGCAAGTCCTCATAGTGGCAATGATTCAGAGGACTCTAATTTTGATGTGGTGTTAGAAAATGCAAATTAGGGGTAGTGGTATACTTTCTTTGTTTTTGTATTTTGATATTGTAATTGAAAGTGAAACTTGCAATCTTAAGGAATTTTGTTGTTACTTGTATACTATTTTTTAATATCACATTTTTCTAATTCGTTTCTCTCATGTAAACTCTCAATTCAATACAAATGTTATGTATTAAGGATATAATGTATATGATGAATGGTTTATCAGTATTGTTATATTTGAATTTCCCCTATTTTGTCATGTCCTACCATCCCCCAAAATAGCCCAAAAACAACCATCCTTGAAACTCATCCCCGCACCATCCCTGTACAAAAAAAAAACATCCTTGAAACTTGTCTCCTATCCTCATCCCAAATACTTGGGGTAACATAGCGGAGAACTAATTTTTAGCCTATCTAACTGGTCAACATACATGAAGGAAACTTCCAAATATAAAATTGTTGGTTTCTATTATACAAATTCCGATCTTTAATATTATAATTTTACTATTCATTGTTTCAACTTTTAAAGTTTATAACAAGTCAATTTTCTTTTTTGAGATTTTTGTTTGCATGGCACATTCCTCCCTTTTGCTCCTCAGCCTACCTTATAGAGGTACTAATTCTTTTATTCAGGGGTAGAGTAACGCCATGGTAAGGCGTGAATCATCGATTCAAGCCTAGTATATGTTTTCTCTTTCATCTCACCTATTATAGATGTCATTAGATATGCTGATGTGGACTCTCCTAGTCTTGGAGAGAGATATGAAACATTTGATGACATGCTCGAAAAGTTGAAGCAAACAATTTTAGCTATGGATGCTAGTTTGAGATTTTATTAACAACATATTAAACTCATTATGATTCGAAGGTAGAACACCATGAACACCCTACTTCATATGGTAGCATTTTCTCTAAATCCCAAATGGTGTGCACCAAAGGTTGGAAGGAAGGCTACCTCCTTGGGATAATGAAAAGGTGAAAGCAAGATTAATGAAAGCCTTTTGAAAAATGTATTCACTTGATGTGTGTACAATACTTTGCTCACCTTTACAAATCTTCGTGATCCAACATTCAATAAACCAAAGGGAAAGATAGATAGAGCAATATTAGCTCAATCTAACCCTATTGAATGGTGAATATGGCACAAAAAAGTTACACAAGAGGTTAAAGATGTTTATCATTTGCCTCCTTTCACACATTGTCATTTCCTCTACTTCAAAGAGAAATTGGTCCATATATGCTTTTATCCACTTCCTCAAGAGGAATAGAATTAACTCTAGTCAAGCAGAGAAGCTAGTGTCTATGCATATTGCTCCCCAACTTCATGATCATCAGACCACCAAAGTGTACACAAACTCCAACTTTGCAATAAGATGATTTTGAAGGCCCCACTCAAGTTGATGAGAAGGAAAATGAGGGATTGGTTGAGATTCTATTAAATGAGGCCAGCCCTTATATTGGCAATGACTAGGACTTTAATTTTGACATTGTGTTGGAACATACAAATTAGAGGCAGGAGTACTTTCTTAGCTTTTGTATTTTGATATTATAGTTGAAAGTGAAACTTACAATCTTTAGGCATTTTTGGTGCAAGAGCACCTTGGTCACATTGATGCCTTATAAAGGATTTTGTAATGTTTTCTTGTTTTTGTGTTGTGTCAAGATGTAATAAGGTCCTAAGGACCATTTGTAGTCATTTCAAATCAATTTGTAAGGCCTTTGATGCCAATTAGGTTTTATAGTCCTATAAGGTCTTGGTTGGGTCAAGCATGGTCAAACCACTCAAAGTGTGTCCAAAATGAGTGAAAATGATGTAATTGGTGTTATATGGTCTATTTTGACACGTCTTAGGGGTAGCTGTGAAGTTTTGAGTTAGTTTGTTGAGTAGGCCAAAAAAGTTGTCAAAAGATGTACAAGTTGCTTGACAACTTTTACATCTTTTTAGTGCAAGTTTTATGTAGTTTTGTTTTCCAATGGTCACCCCTTTCAAAAATCAGTTGGGGGCCATTGGAATGGGGCATGAGAAGTTTAAATAGCCTCATTTTGGGTTAAAGCAGATTCTTGATGCTCAAAGTACCGAGATTGAAGAAGAATCAATAAAGTTGGAAACTTATTCTCTATAATTTTCCTTATTCTCTATAATTTTCCTGTAACAGTGTTGCAACACGATCAGTACGCTCTTGTACAGTCAAATTATGGCTTGAGGCCTATTGTATCTTGTATCCCTGTGAATCACCTTTCTTTTGATACCAATTTTGTGAGATTCCATTGAGTATAGAGCATTTTGTAAGCATTTTCTTTAAAAGTGTTCTGAAACCCTAGTTTCAAGGATTTGGACAAAGATATGTACATATCTCGTCATTCCATTGAGATCATAACACCAAATCTAGTGGAATGGTAGATGTAGGTGTTCTCCAAATGGGTTTTCTTCCATTTTTGCAGGGACAAAGCTTTGAGGCGGGTTTGAGGTGTTGAATGCCTAACATCCCCATGTGTTGGGCCTAAGAATGAGGGTTTGAGTGGACCTGTGTTAAAACTGAGTGTTTGGGTGCCCAAAAATGATAGAACTGGTGGTTTGGAGACATAAGGCAACTATTGGATTGATTGGTTGAGGATTGGTGTAGATTTGTGAGGTACTTGCTTTGGAAAAGAGGGCTAATTGGGGCTCTAGTGCAGCAGTAGAACTCCATTTTTTATTGATTTATTACAAAACAACCTATGCCAAGTTTTTGATATGATTTAGAACTCCAAAAAGGGTATCCAAAAATCATTTCACAGTCTTGATATTTAGTCTATATCAAAAGATATCCATGACAGTCCTAAAAAGGAGTGCTACTAGGATTTTGGGGTTGTTTGTGAAGGGTCACACCATTCCTCTTGCTAGAGACCATAGCCAATGCTTGGGACATGTTTGTTTGGGTGTTATAAGATGTCTTAGAAGTCTACCCTTGAAATATTAAACCATTTGAGTGCCTACCCCATGTTGAGTCATCTTTGCCTAGGCCTAGGAGGCCTAGTTTGCTAAGTCAGTTGGGAGAAAGATCTCCCTAAATGTGTATCAGCCTTGGTGATTTGTAAACCTACTTGTAAGTCAGTCTAAGCATCTATCCACCTCTGCATCAATTTTGTTGTAACTTGTATACTATTACTTAATATTATATGTAGATTGACAATGAATTAGGAAAAGCAATTAAGTTTATGGCATTTGCTAATATGTTCAAATAGATAAAGAAACATAGATAACATTTGCGACAATGAGCAAGTGGGCAGGCGACAGTGTATGCTACATGGGATTCACATCTAGGGTTGCACAAATCACGACAACCTTGGATCCAACAGAGGTGGTCCCAGCTCCACCAAACAAGAAAATAAACTGCAATTTTCAACACGTCTGTTGGGCCCAGGTAGACAAGGTGTGACAAAACCTATCCTCGTCTTTTTCTTCTCTCATCTCCACTCATTTATTTTACATCTTTCAAAATGGGGTAAATGGAAACTGGCATAAAACGTCTTTAACATTGCACAAAACAACATATGGAAACTGACACATAACAATACTTTAACATTGCACAAAACAACATGGGGCTCGACCGAGGTGAGATAGAGGGCAGTTTAGCAATGGTATGTCAGGAACCTGATATGAAGGGGTCCCATTTTTCAACAAGAAACAATTTTTTATACCATCTGGGGGTAATGATGGGGATTGATTTCAATAGTAACCTCCAAGCTCAATGGATGAGCTCAACGTTAAACTTCTTTTGCCAAGAGGGGCGGAAACATTCTACAACTTGACCTGTAGCACCTCAACCTTTGGCTAATTTTGAGGGTTTAACGGGGTCCAGGGAATTTGTTATGGCAGATTTTCTCCAAAAGCAAGCAAACAACACAGATGAAAGACTTATACTGGTAAATGCAAAACAGTACAAAGGTATTTTAAAGCGTAGACAAATACGGAAGCTAAAGCAAACACATAAGAAACGTTTTGCAATAATTCTACCGAGTGAACAATTAAACTCGCCAAATCAATGCAGTGCAATCAAAGCATAAAGGGAATGAAATGGAGGAGGTACAAGTATAAACAAAAATTAAGGAGAACACCAAATCAAATTTGTTCCAAATAGAAGTAAACATATCAAGCAAAGATGACGGCATGGAAGATGAACAAGGCAAAAACAAAAATTACAGTCCAACAACACCACCATTGTGGTCTTCTGAGTTATATGTGGAGGAACTCATGGATGTTAAAAAGAGGCTTGAGACACTAGAAGAGAAGAATTGGGAAGAGGAGAACAAAGTGTATGAAGCAATAGAATACACAAGCAAAATAAAGAGAGAAAACAAAAGTCTTAAAGAGCAAATCTCAAACATGCAGATCAACATGGAAGAAGGATAGCAAGAGTTGGACACCATAAAACAAGAACTAGAACAATGGAAATTACATAAGGATAAGGGATCGGAATTGATAGACGGAGAGGAGACTATCCAGGTGAAGGAAATTCAATTGGCCTTATCTGACTTGGAAACTAAAGAGTCTAAATTAAGGGAGCAAATAGAAGAGGCCAAATCTTGGTCTCAAGTTGTTAGCGGATCAGCAAACAAACAAAAGGGAATTATTGAGCAACAAATCAAAATACAAATAAGGGAAGAACAAGACAGGTGCGGCAAGGCAGTAAATATCATTATCAAAGAGTTGAAAGACTTTGGAGTAAAAGAGAGAACCGACATGCTAATAAGAGACTTTCTTCGTGATAAGTTGGAATGGATAGGGGGTATTCAACAAGCAAATAGGATAGGGAAGGAGATAAATGGAGGAAGAGATAGGCATATAAGAGTTACCCTAAGAAGTATAGAGGACAAGAATATGATCCTTAAAAATAGAAGACTACTTAGAGGTTCACATTTCTATTTGGATGAGGATCTAACTTTTGCACAATAGGATGAACAAAGAAAGGAGTGGGATAAAGCAAAGACAACGAGAAAAGAGGGAAAGTGGGCATGGGAAAGCTCAAATCAAGGAGCGTTTCCCAAATAAGAAATAGGAAATAGGCGTCCCACAGGACTGCTTAAGTGTAGCGAGTTGGAATTGTAGAGGCTATCCATCGATAAGAGGTCCTAGGGTGGGGCCCATAGCTGAGGGGAAAGATATTATCATTTTTTGTTAAAACACATGAACATGATGGTTGCAAGGTCCCAGATTTTGAAGGTTACAAGAAATTTTCAATGTGGAACAAAGGGAACGAGACAAATAAAGGACATGGCGAAATCATAGTGCTTATAAATGAGAAGTGGTATGGAATCGTAAAAATTGAAAAAGAGGACCCAAACAAACAACACATTTCGCTGCAAATAACAATGAAAGAAACAATTTTCAAGTTGGCTACTTGTTACTTCGCTCCTAATAACTCCAAGTCATACAAAAGACGAAATTTAGACAATGAAGACCCATATACGTCTCTAAAAAAGGATATCTCCTTATTCAACACCTTAGGAGAAATAATGCTAACTGGAGACTTCAATGCAAGGAAAGCCAATAGCCAATCTTTACATTTGAGCAACGATGAGAAAGGAGAAAATAATCCTCTTTGGTTGGACAAAGGGAGGGATCAATTTTGGGAAAGAGCCTCAAAGGATAATAATGGGGACGTCTCGCACTTTGGGGTAGAATTGTTGGGGATGTGCAATTTGTTTGGTATGGTTATTTGCAACGGAATAAGGAATTGGCCTACTTCAGGGGATATCACTTGCAAAACCTTTAATGGTCAGAGTGTGATAGATTATGTTATTTGCTCTCAAAACCTTACATCTAGAGTGTTGGAGTTTCACATTGGAGAATGCCCCATAGAAATGATATCCAATCATATGCCTCTATATGTTAAATTAGACTTTGCACCAAGCAGCCCACAAAATGAACAACTTCTTCACATGCAAAAGAAAACAGCTACTAAAGGCAAAATCCTCATAAATCAGAAAAACAAGGACATCTTCAATGTTGTTCTTAAGCAGCAATTTCATGAAATAAATAATATTGTGGTTGATGAAAGGGTCATTAAGGAGAGGGACTATGTCCATAGCAGTTTATTGATCCTTATAATCCACAAGGCTTTGAGAGCATGTAAAAGGACTTGCAATAAGAAGAGGGCCACAAATACTTTTCCAACAAACCCATGGTATGATGAAGAATGTAAGGCAACAAAAGGATCTTTAATGGGGAAAGATCTAAGTAAAGAAAACAAGAAGTATGCAAGATTGTTTCAAACAAAAAAAGAGGAATAAGGGTTTATTGTTTCAGGTAAAAAAGATCCTTAAGTGAAACAGGACTGCTTAAGTGAAGCAAAATTGTTTATACATTGATAAATTAGAAGCATGATTAAACAAAATAGAGGGAGAAGGCGTCCAACTTGCGGGCTATGTGGTGAAATTACTTCTATACGCCGATGATCTTATTCTAATTTCTAAAACGGCTCACAGACTAAGAGATCACTTAAAAGCCCTAGAGAACTTTTGTCAAGTGGTAGGGATGCAAGTGAACATTACCAAAACCAAGATCATGATTTTCTCTCTAAAGAAAGAAAAAAACAAATTATCTTCCTTTTTTATGGCAACCCATTGGAAATTCTGAAAGAATACAAATATCTTAGGATTGACTTCCACTATAAGCTTAATTGGGAGACTTGTACAGTGAAAAGGGTATAAGGAGGATGGAAACCATCGTATCTACTCCAAAATAGGTGCTAAAAAGATGAACTGTGGGATTGGAAAACCAAGAAAACTCTTTTTGGTTTGTTGGTTACACCGGTTCTATATGGTTGCGAAGTTTGGAGAGGCAACATGTCAAACTATGGATGGAGACAGTTAAAGAGGATTCAAAAAAACCTAATCGCAGGCAATCTAAGTTAAAACATAAGTTCCATATGAAATCCTTTTAGCCGAAGCAAGTATTTTCACGTTGGAGGCTTCAACAATAACCAAATTAATAAGCTATCTAAAGAAGGTGGAAATCATGGATGACCAACAGTGGCCCAAAATTGCCATGGAAGAGGGGCTTAACCGTAAGAAGAAAACTTGGATGAAACACAAAAAGTGGTTGAACAAGTGAAACATCAACTTGCACAAATGTCCGAAATCCAATGAAGAAATAAAAAAATTGGTCATAGGAAAGTTTCAAATTGCCATGTGTAATAATTGTATTGGACAAAAAAATACATGCTACATCAAAGAGTTTAACCCAACTTGGGATCATCGAGAGAAAGCATATTTAGGGGCAGTTATTAAAGGAAAAGGCAAGGTTGTTAGTGGCACAATTGAGGGCAGGTTCGCATCATCTTAGGTGTGAAACAGGTAGGTGGAAAAAGCCCAAAGAGCTATGGGAAGAGAGAATTTGCTTGTTCTGCGAGATAGGTGCAATTGAGACCGAATGACACTTTCTCATTGAGTGCACAACTTATGGTGATATTCGTGCTCAGTATGAGTTCATCCTAAAGAGCAACAACATGCATCATGTATTTGGCGAGTATAAGATCAATCAAACAGCTAGCTTTCTAGTCAAGATTCATAGTAAGAGATCTGACTTGGAAAAGAATATGAAATTAGCTTAAGCTGTGATTTCTTGGTCCCATAAACTGATCGGTCTCGTGGACGTTAGTAAAATCATTCATTCATTCATACCATCCCAAAAATAACCAAAAAATGCCATCCTCAAAACCCATCCCCGCATCCCTTCCCATCTCTCCCAACAAAAAAAAAAGCCACCCTCCAAAGTCTTCCCCATCCCCATCCCCAAAACTTAGGTTTAGGGTAACATAGAGGAGAACTGATTTTTAGCATATCTAGTCCGTCAACATACATAACGTTTTTGCATATAAATAAATTTGAAGCTTGATCTTATTAAATTCACGGATCATAAACTGTGGGTTTCCTTTATCATACTCTCACTGAGCTAAGCATCAATCATATATTTGCAGGAATTGGCACGGATGAAGTTGGACAGAAAAATAGTACTAAATGTAATTGAATCAGAAAAAGTCCCTATATCAGATATGTTATCTGAAAAATAGCCAGGGAAAAGCTATGGAGTACAAATTCCCTGCCCTTGCAGACAAGGACAATAAACTATGGCAGGGATGCTTTACATTTATGGTAAGAACTCAAAGATGGCTGACCACAGTTTTATGTTCTAGTGTTGGAAATGTTGTAACTTCGACACTTTTGCACAATAATACCATAGAACCAGGAAGACGCATACTCTCATTGACAAGGTAGTGTACTCATATGGTCCAAGAAAAAGTTCCTCCTCTAGGTTTGCTATTTTTAATTCCAATAGCTCAAAAAAAAATATACAAATATGTGGATCTGACCTTATTCACAAGACACTAAATTTCCACATCAAATTGAAAACTATTCTCGCAACACTTGTACCCACCATGATTGGCATCTTAAAGTTACGGATAAAATCAAACTGCTGGGCGACAACTCACACAGCTCGCAAAAGCTTGTCAGATGAAAATATAAGCAAATGGACACAGTAGTTCAACCCACTAAGACGCAAATTAACTTTCTCGCAGTAGAAACAATGTATGAACATGAAGAGAAATTGATAAGTAAGGAGAGAAAACATTAATAACCATTGAAAGGGCTTTTCAACCTGCAGAACAGCACTGTCGAATGACCTGCATATATTGTCTAGATGATAATTTCCAACAGACTGAATAGCCATGATATACGGCCCTAGCAGTCCTTTGACATGCGTAGCCAAAAAGTAATATGTAGTTCACTCAATTCTTTCAGATGTTCACTCAGTTTATTTACAATGATTAGCATGATCATTAGTTTAAGTAATCGTTAGTTCACAAATTGTTCTGGTTTATATCCTACATTGTTGGATATAGGAGCTATTTTAAGGCATTATACCAGCAGACTGAAATTCTGGTAAATAATAATTTCTTGGTGTCAAATCTTTCCACAAATTTAGGTTATTGAATCCTAACTTTCTAGTTATCTACAAATGATAAATGAAAGAACAATAATCGACAAGTTCCTACGCGGAAAATAATTAATCCGAGGAATTGAACATCCATTGCATAAGAATGTGACAGCATTATCAATGTCTCCATTTGATATTTATGATTGTCAGAAACACTTAACAATCTCTTCAAAATATCAACTATCAAAAATTTCAAAATGGAGGAGGTTTCCACGATATCAAAGACTTACCACAGATCATTATTAATTCCTCTCCTACAGCAGTGTGAAAAATCCTTTGATATAGCCAAACAGACCATGCTCTACTTTTAGATTTTGGGAATACATCAGAAGCGACTTTTCCAAGAGGATTAGGTCAAAAAGAATGCTTTCGGGAGAGCATTTGTAAACTTACGTTTTTATATGGATTTTCATTATAGGTTGGTTGCAATTTGAAGCTTTTCAATCAAGCAAAAAGATTTTTGTGGACTCTTTCTCTCATTAACGAATCGAGACATCTTCCTATGCTACAACAGTCGAGACATCTTCTGCATTAACGAATCGCCTGCCGCTACACTACTGATATTTGTTTCTAAAATTTCTACCAGGGGGCACAATAAAACCATAAAAAATTCATGAAAGAGAAAATATTCAAATTGCACATAATTTCAGAAAACTTGAGCTTATGCGTCTCTCATTTTCTCAGTGTGATTGCATACAAAAATTAAAACTATGCTCTTGCAATTGAAGCTCCAATCCATTTTAGTCCTCAACCACAAGCCATTAACTCTTGACCAATAAATAAGACAAGCCACAGTAGAAATGTAGAGAAGAACGTCTACAATGTACATGACCTCAAACGGTTCCAGTTTATCCAAATCTACAACAGCCAATAATATTGCGTAAACTTCTTCCTAGAAGCATCTATTTCAACTCCATTAAATCAAATAATGGAAATTTCTTAAATCAAATAATGGAAATTTCTGGAAGATTTGGGGGAAAATGTCGATATGGACAAAGAAACATCCACCAGTCATGTTAAGTTTTTTAATTACAAGAGTGCAATTGTATTATATTAAAAACTAAAATGTAATAAACCTTTTATTTATTTAGATTCAGGATAAAACTGAATGTGTGTTATCAGAGCTGGAGTGTATCAAACCATGACAATCCATCAGCAAAGGCCATCAAAAGCCACTGGTCCTTAACCTTAGAGTAATACAATGAAAGTATTGTCTAAAAATCATATATTATAAAATAAATGGACTATCTTAAAGTATCTAACTGTTGCTAAACTAGTTAGCTGATACGTAACAACTGATTTCTTGTGTAATTCACATCCACATTCAGAAGATTTCCAAGCTTTGTTTAAAATAAAAATGAATATGTTGCACATCATACATCTGGTATGTAATCCCATATATTTGTGTATGGAATTGTTTGCTGACTCCTGAGACCAGATAGGGCTGGCAGATTGATAGGGTGATGGATGATAGACAGTCTGTGTTCTATCTTTACGACAACAGCGTTTATTGGGGACATCTAAACCCCTTATATTCCATGATTAAATTTAAATTACCCAGCTTGTGGATTTTGGTACAAGTCTCTGATGCAATGTATGGCTTTTTCATACTCCACGCCTACCCAGATTTGATGTACTCCATCTGACCCTTCAATTTTTTTCTCTTGATAAGAGCTCTCCGATTATTTCTTGAGCAGGTTTTCTCCTTATTTTTGTTTTTGAGGGTTTTGGCTGATATATGAAAGTTTCTGCTTCTAAATTTAGTCTTGTTCTTAAATTCTTAATTTTTGTGGCACTGGAGTTGAAACTTGGCTTAGAATCCTGTCAATGACGTGAAAAAGTACTCGATCTGACCCTTCAATTTTTGTTTTGAGGGTTTTGGCTGAAATATGAAAGTTTCTGCTTCTAATTTAGCCTTGTTCTTATTTTTCGTGGCACTGGAGTTGAAACTTAGCTTAGAATCGTGAAAAAGTACTCAATCTGACCATTCAATTTTTTCCCTTGATCAGAGCTTCTTGAACAGGTTTTCTCTTTATTTTTATTCTGAACTCTGAAGCTTTTGGCTGAAATATGAAAGTTTCTGCTTCTAATTTAGTCTTGTTCTTATTTTTCGTGACACTAGAGTTAAACTTGCGTTAGAATCCTGTCAATGATATGAAAAAGTACTCAATCTGATTTTTTTCCCATGGTCAGAGCTTCCTGAACAGGTTTTCTCTTTATTTTTTATTTGAGGGTTTTGACTGAAATATGGAAGTTTATGTTTCTAACTTTCTAATTTATTCTTGTTCTTATTGTCCGTTGGTGGGGAGGTTTATAACCTCCACTTCACTTATCTGAAACTAACGCACAGCCAGTTGAATAATTATTTTTTAATTCTTAAAGTGCAAATTAACATTGACAGTTTCGGGCAGATCATGAATCAACTCATACATCTGTTCCCCATATATCTAATCATCAGTAGCTACAAAATAGACAACAATAAAGTTTATAGACTACTTCCCTCGCAAACTGATTGTGCACTGAAATTAATAACATTTATTTCCAGACTCTTATGACTTCAATAATTTAATAAAATTACAATTAATTAAAAATATATCAGTAATTTTGTTTAATGGTTAAATTATTAATAGTATATATTTGTATTTGTAAAATTTGCATATAATTTTCTTTATGTAAACTATTTTTTATAATGAAATATATATATAAACAATTTAAAAAATCAGTTTCTCGTCACTTGTTGTTTTTCTGGTTTCTGGTAACATAGCTTAAGAGTAGGTCCTCATGCAGCTATAAACAACCTACAAAAATTTCAATTCTCGTCACTTGTGGTTGCTGTTATATTTCTTGTTTCTGGTTTTTGATAACATAGCTTATTTTGACTAACAACTGCTGCTCAACTTTCTGTGTTCTTTTAAATAATATTTTAAAATAAAAATTTTAATAATATTTCATACAAACAAATTTTTGAGGCAAAATTGAAAGCAAATAAATAGATGGGAAAAAAAATGGAAAGAAGCCAATGTGTCATCAATCCTCTTAAATAATATTTTAAAATAAAGTTTCAATAATATTTCATGCAAATAAATTTTTGAGGCAAAATTGAAAATAATTAAATAGGAGAGAAAAAAATGGAAAGAAGCTATGTGTCATTTTTTCTAATAAGCAGTTACTGCTTATTTCCAGTCCCTCCTTTTTTCTTCTTCTTATTTTCAATTAAAAAATTTACATAAAGACAGTTTCACTGCTTAAAGATAAGCAGAAAATAGACTTAAAAGCAACCCATAGAATCCTGTAAATGAAGTGAAAATGTACCTGTCGGTTGGGCATTTTGCTAGATTATGTATTTTTTGCTCTTCCTATAAAGCATGTGTCGTCTTTTTCCAGTGGCATATTCTGCACAAGAATGGGATGTTCTCATACTGTATTGCTTCTTCCCATTCAATTCCCCCACCCTATAAACAACTTCTAGTAATATTTGATGATGAGGACGTTTTTCTAGATCCACATTTACACAGGCCCAAGCATAACTGAACACCCCTCGTTATCAGGTAAATTCAGAAACTGCGATGTATTTAATGGTGATGTTCCCTATTCTTTGCAGCAAGAAGTCCTGCCAGTAGTCAACTCTCACTCAAGCGGGAAATGTGCTGGATAGATCCTTTGTAGGTTGAAAGCAGTTAACTAAGTAAGGTGATCCGACTTGATAAGCCTGGTCTTTTTCATATCTAGTGAGAAGAAGTCCATAAAATAACCTATATGCATAATGATAAACTTATCCAAAGGGCTTCTAGTTTTTCTAACCCACATACCCAAAGATTTTAGACCAGGTATCAACCTCCTCCTCCATGGAAAAGCTGATCCTGACAACAATTCTATGGGCAATGCTGCCTTACTAACTTTTACAGATCCTCACTGGAGATCTGATTTGATTCTTGGGATCTGCAGATCTGTCCCATATAGTTGGATTGATGGGAGCAATGGTTGGAAAAGGACATTCTGTGTTAACATATGATGCAAGTTTTCAGTATAGACTCTAAGACTAGCAAACATCTGACGTAAGGCATGGTGCAATATGTTTTAAGAAACCAACTTTTACATTGACATTATAGTCAGCAATTCTAATATGACCTGTAACAGCAAATGATGTGCAAGTAATCTCATGCCATTCAACACTTAACAATTGCATGGATACCTTAAATTTCTTGAGTGTTGAAGCCGCATGTATCTATAAAAGACTACTGCATGAAATATTACACCCTTGAACTAGTGAAAATACCAGTTTAAAGAAGTTAAAAAATGACTACAATTTACTGCTGTTTCAAACAGATAAGAGAATCTAACTTTATGCTCTGTAAACTCAAATTTTAATCATACGTTGTCCATCTCTATCTATATGTAGCAAGAAAATTCATCTAATCTTTAAACATACATGATTCTAGAAAAAAAAACACCTTCACAATGAGACATGTCTTTTAGCCAGATGAAATTACTTCTAATCTTCGCTACAGACATGTAAGATTGTTTATTGAGTTATAAATCACTAAACCCTATACAGAGACTAGACTTCACTTAGTCAAAACCTTGCAAACATATGTAACTATGTTTCTTGGGATGCACCCCTGGGAGTAAAAAACATACTTGGGAACATTAAAAAATGTTCTTATATTCAGTTAAATCTATCAGGGCATAACTGTAACCCAAACAAAGTGAGAAATTTCAGGTACAAATTAAAACTAACCATCGTGCAACCCATAGACAAAATGGAAGTTTGAACGTGTGAAAGCAAGAAAAGTTGTTTGAGAAGCAGGTTTCAAGAGTAGAAGAAAAGATTTTCAACTTGGAAAGCACCTACATCAACGAATCAAAATTTTCTTCAAGTTTCAGACTTCTTTTGTTTCTTGTCCCTTTCTTGACCCCTCTTCAAGTATCCAGCAAAAACCTTTCTCCCAAGGGCAGAGATTCGAGAATTAATTAAAAAATCTAAGGGCATTAGGGAAAGACAAAGCTAATAGTTTCAATAGAACTATCGGAACCAGTAGAACTCCCCCAGCAAGAGTTGAACTCAATATTGATGTATGCACATTTGATAAAAATCTATAAATTTGATATTACTCTGTAAATTCCCTTGGACATTTCACTACAAATGGCAGTCAAAATCATCAAATCTTCCTAATTTTATTTATATATATAAAAATAATTTAGTCATAATATATAAACTAGGTTGCCGGTTCAGGTTCGGGTTCGGGCACCAGTTCGGATTCGAAGAACCGGGACGTCGGTACGGCAAAATTTTGAAAAGGGGTTTGGGTTCGTTTGGGTTCGTTAGTACAAAAACATGTAAATTATATATATATATATACAACCTATAAGCATGAATTAAGATTAGCATGTCACATAGCATCATATAAACAACAAAACCAACGTAAACTTGTAATCATAGCATCATGATCATACCATAACAGAATCATATACATCAAGCTTAATATCAAAATGATAAAATATTCAAGTATCATTGTTTCAACTTTCAACAATTTAAAGTTTGATCATCAAATGGATTCTCTAATTCGTCATCCTCATTCTCCTCGTCATCATTGACATTGACATTAGATGAATCAATGCCAATGCCAATGACACTTGCACTTGCACTTTAAGTTCGCTCACTATGTGAGTCATCAAATGCAACAAGCTGAGAAGTGAATTTATCCAAATCAGTATGTTTTGGCTCCATATCCCACATCTTCGTTTCCCCTTGCTTGTAGTCATGTTGTTTGTGTGAAATGAGCCAAGTTAATGTTTTAAAACTCACTTTTAGGGTCATTTTAATTTTTTATGTGGTGGAATTCAAAAATATTTAAATTTTGCAAAAAAAAATCCATTTTTGAGCTGTCAAACCCCTGGGTTCGACTTGGGTCGTCTTGGGTTCGACCCTAGGTCGTCTTTGGTTCGCCCTGGTTCAAACCAGGCCTGTGAACCACGAACCCTGTCCAAACCACAGGCGAACCGGACCCGAACCCCGAACCAGGACCGTACCGGACCAATACCAGGGGTCTAGGGGGCCGAACCCGGTAACTATATAAATCACATTTCATTGTAGTTTATTTTAATATGTTTGTTACCACTTCCTAAATCAATATTGAGTTCAACTCATGCTTGGGAAGTTCTACACATATATACACAATCATATATAAATGTATATACATGTATTATTTAACCATAATATATAAATCAAATTTCAAATTCCATTGTTGTTTATTTTGATATCTTCGTTACTACTTTCTAAATCAATGGTTCGCCATTATAATATAAGTCTAATTTGACGTCTCCCTGTTCGTTTGGTTAATTCATTGATAATATATGTATAACAACTACTAACTAGCTATTATTAATTTCAACTACTATTTTTTTTTTTTAAAGGGAGACAAAGGGGTTGTGGGGAGGGAGAATGCAAGCGTTCCTCAACTTTTGTGGGCTCTTGTACCCGTTCTCTGATTTTTTGGGACAATCCCCTAGCCATACCCAGAACTTGTTTTCTCCCTGCTCTATCCTAACTGAACTTAAAGGTAGCCACTTTGAGGCAGCACCGGTGTGCACTCATATTTGAATCTCTGTACATTAAATATCAGTAATGGAAGTAAAACAAAAAACATATTGTCTAATCCATCTGCAAATGTAAGAATACATAGATATAAATTAAGCGTACACGTAAGTAGCTAATGTCATGACTTTTGTATGGAACTCAGAAGTAAATTTTAATTCATAAAAAAGAACCACTAGAATCTGATCATGCAAAAAATGTGAATAGTATCTCTGAAAACATTAGAACATCTTGATGTATTAAAAATGTTCCAGACAAAACTAACTGCTCATTTAAGTTTCCAACGCATGTCCTACATACGTAGGAATTCATACCCCATTAGATCAACTTATAAAAGTTTGATAAGGTAAGTCAGCCTGAAACCATATCAATCAGACGAAAATAGAGAATTGAATTATAAAATCAGGATTTGAAGCTTGCAAGTTGCAAGTAATCAAAAGCAGACATTTCACATTGGGCAGTTCCAAGACATAAGTTTCTTTCACAATAATTTTAAACCTAGCAGAAATCGTAAAACATAATATTATTATTTTACAGAGACATGAATAATTCAGTACATTATCAGAATTTAGATGTTGCGATGAACTGTTTAACTGTTAGTTTGGTATCCTACTAATGTACAAGCAAACTCACACCAAATCACAGCAGAGTGCTAAAATATTCAATGGATCCTAATTAGCAATCAATTCTACCCAAGACTATTCAGAAAATTGAATCTACATGATTGCAAGTACGGGATGCAGAAAATGTTATACGAATAATGACTAGTTATTACACAGATTGGGTGCTTGGAGGATCATTTCGGTTGAGAAATATGCATGTGGCATGCAGGCTCTGCTTTCATCTCAGACCCTGTAACAGCTTGGCAGGTCTGAAGATTGACAGAACAGTGATAAAAAAAGATAAATAAGTTAAAACCCTTGAGGTAAGAGGCTAAGCCACCAATTTTCTTCTCTTAGACAGAGGAGAATCAGGTGGAGAAGATTGACATCCGATATCAGGGACTAGAGGAGGATTGTAAAATTCACAGAAGCCAAAGACCTGGTTATTCTTGCCTTGAGTTGGAGGAATTAGTCTGTGAGGCCAATAAAGTCCAGATGCAGTGGGAGGTGAAGGCATCTCTGGCACCTGTGCTATATATTCTTCTACATTAGATTCCTTTGCGCCAGAGGGACTTGTGCTCCATTCATATTCTCCAAAATTGCCATTATCTGCCTGTAAGAATTTAATAAAAACATCCAGATGAGCAATGGATCTTGAAACTGACTAAGAAAATGATAATCTCCTTTACTTATTGGAAACTATCCTACAAAGAGATATAGGTTTATATAAAGCTGCTAATAAAGTTATGGTCTCTACAAAATAACAAAGAAACTCTGTAATGTGTATTTTGCTAGATTGAAACTTGTACTACAACACTCAAAGCCGTAACAAACATATGGACCTTTTCTAGTGGAGGCGCATTATACAATTTAGCAGGGACTTCACTCAAGTTTTCGCAGATCAATGTTATTTGTGATTCAGACACAACTGTTCCCTCTTTTTAAGGGGAAGTTCAAAAAGTTCGTTAATCTTATCATGTTTTTAGACTGCAAGGGATTTTACTTTCATATACATGGGGGAGGAGAGAAGGGGGTGGGAGTGAGGGAGAGGCGGGGGCAAAGCAGATGAGGGGGCAGAGGGGGGAGGGTAGGGGAGGCAGACAGAGAGAATTCTAGAGCTATAACATCTGGCCTAACAAATTGAATATTGACATAGCCACCACTTCTGCTATCATATCTACTTGTAAAATATGCTACAAACATGAATGGCTGCATAAAAAGAAAATAAAAAACGAGACATATCAGCAGTGATAAATACCTTGGAAGACCCTGGCTCATCAAAACCATAACCATTATCAATGTAAGGAAGAAGGAAAGCCTCATCCATTCGCCAGCCTGGTAATGATTCAGAAATATAGTCGGAGACGATAGCTGCTCCTGGTCGCGTACCTGGGCCCTTGTGCATTGTCCCTGGCCCCTTGAGCACTGTCCCTGGCCCCTTGTTCATTGCACTTGCACTAACTTCCTTCAAACCAGTTGCTGCCTTCTCACCAGATATGTTTTTGATGGGATCAAGGCCAACCTTGATTCCCGTCACAAGCAATCTCTGATGGGCAGCTACAAGATGGTTAGCAGAATGTATTGAAACATCACACTGCCTGCACAGCAGGGCTCGATCCTCCACACAGAAAAAATATGCATTCTTCTCCTGTCATGGCATACACGAGGTTCTGTTTCAATAGCATATAGGATGAGCCATTAGGGGTTTTCTCACAGAACCACTGCCCCATCATAAAGGCTTACTTATTCTTTCACTTCCCTTCATTTATGAGGCACTGTCAAGTAAAATCATCCACGAAGAAGGAATGAAGAAAGGATAGAATGATCTGAAAATTCCATTTCACCATGACCGATCAAAACCTAGCTTACAGAAGACAGACAAAGAGAGAGAAGTTGTGTACCTGGCAAATGTCACATTTGGGCAAATGAGAAGGGGAGATAAGTGGTACCCTCTGATGTTTGCTTGCGAGCTTGTTGGCGGCATGGACTTTATCATCACACTGAGAACAGAGAGCGGCCTCATCTGCAATACACATAAGAGTTGCCTCTGCTATTTCGCATACATCGCACTGCACCTTCATCTTCATCTGCTCTCTGCTCTATCCGCTCTCGATCCTTCCATTAAACCTGAAAATTCAAGTTAAACTCTTTCTTGTGGGCTTCCATTCGTCAATCCAAATCACGTGGAACATCTCTGGCCGTAGGATTGCTTTTCTTTTTAAGGAGGCAATTAAAACGTATTTTGTGGTAAGTCGACATGATTTGTGTCCACAAACACATTTCAGGTTATACACGCAACCAGCAACCATCATAAAGCCAAGTCGCTTCTCTAGGTCATTTGACTCTACAAATACAAATCAATAGTCAATGGAGGAAAATCAACTTAAGAATTTAAATGGTCAACTTTTTGTAACAATGAATTGTGTATAGGCATTCATACCGATTCCTAATGATTTTCCGTCCATTTTCAAAGAATATTTTAATGTAATTATTATATATTAAGAAATGGTGTAGTTTAGTATAAAGTTGGGTCTATTTTATGATTGGTCATTCATTTATATTTACATGCATTTAATCAAACATTATTTGTTTATCTGTTTTTTAGGTTGGACTTGTAATATCTTAAAAATGGTCATCTAAACCATGAGCCCCTAATTTCGACTACCTCGTCAAGGTTCTAACCAAAGGCAATTAAATCAATCTTGAGCATCTAATTAATTAACTCCTCAAATCATCAATGTCACATGGCAAATAAATCATTCTATATTAATTAAATGTTTATTTAATTAATTAATCGTTCCAAGTAAATCATTTTAATCAATTATCATATTTATTTAATTAAATATCTTAGCATATTTAATTAATAAATCAATTTGCCATTAAATCATCAAAAAAAAGAATTAATTTGCAAAAAAGAATTAATTTACAAAAAATGAATTAAATTGAAAAGAAATCAACTTGAGATATTTCTTTTTCTAAATTTGAGACGACTTGAGAAATCTCAGAAAAAGCAATTAAATTGAGTAAATGATTTTCTCTAAAAATAAAACTCAAAGCAAATCTTGAGGAAAGAAGTTTAGTTGCATAAGAGGCTTTTCTAAATAAAGATCTTGAGCAAATAAGAGGAATGTGCATGGAATCAACTAATTTTATCTCAAGTGCATGGAATCAACTAATTTTATCTCCAATGCAAACTCGGACATATAATCTCAATGCATTCAATCAAAGCATCCAATTATTTCAATTCACTTAGATTGTGATTTTTCTTGAGGAATCTCAACCGCTCATCATTAATTGATCTTGACCGTTGGTCTCTCTTTGGATTCTCTATAAATTCAGCCTTTCATCTCTCATTCAAAACACCCTGGAGATTTATTGTTATTATGCAGTTTTTGCTCTACAGTCATTGAGAATATTGTGCTTTGAGATTATTGCATCTTAGCTTTTTGCATATTTAGTTTAATCATTTATAGCTTAATCTTGCATATCTAGCTTAATCTTGCATCCATTTAGCTTAATTTTGTGCTCATATAGATTAAATCCTTCATCTTGGTGTAGTCTAGTCACTGGTATTGCTTAGACAAATCTGAGAGCAAGTCTATACTCGCATCTTTTAGAAGGAAATAGGTCAATTTGTTATGGTTCTTATATTCATGATTATATAGGTCTAACTCACTAAGAACTCTAAGATAGAAGCTACCCGGTTCACCTCCGAAAGGGGGGTAATCTTTGTGCAAGAGAGATAGTAACTCTCCCAAGATACTTGCCATAACGTGCCCCCATTAGCCTTTGGAGTTGGCTAATACGACGTTGAGAATCCATTGCGTGAAACTCGGCGGTCATATTCTGATTAGCTATTGGGTGTGTACTTGAGTCTACAAGCAAAGGTCTTCTCTCTCAGCCAACTTCCTTAGGGTTAGCGTGTTGTGCTTGAAGTCATTTTACATCCTCTGTGTTTGTTGTGTCTTTGTCCTGGAAACAGAAACTGAAACTCTGAAACTGGAAAACAATAGAAAGCAATCAAAAACATCAAAAAAACTCAGTGGTCAAAACTTTATCCTTGTCAAAAACTCGTCCCTGTCTAGTCCTATGTCATACGAGTCTTCTGTTTTGTCATACAACCCTCTGAGAATTGTCGTTCTGCCATATGCATATTATCGTACGAGTCAGGTTCAACATTGCCAGTTTGTCGTATGAGAAAGTATAAACTGTCATACGAGTCACTACTACCACTATCATTTTATCGTCTAAGCAAGTCTAAACTGTCATGCGAGTTTAAACAGCAACTCGTACGAGAAACTATCTTTGTCATTTGGAGGTCAGTAAACTGTCGTCTGGGTTATCATATATTGTCGTACGAGCCTCTGATTCTGTCAGTCCAAAAACTTGTCTTTTTGCGTGCCTTTTCGTATCTATCATACTTGCCTAATCAGTCTATAGTGAGCATATATCTGGTGTTTTTCATCTTGAGCATAAGCAATCTTGATAGTGTACCCCTGTTGTTGTGTTACACGATATTGTCGATTATATCTCAGCTAGTTCAATCAATCCTACATCAATCTGATCAACCTAATCTGCTGAGATCACGTCTTATATATAATAGATCGTTCCTGAAACCAGACTTGGTCTCAATCATTTTCCTCAATCATTACCTCAAACGTACAACTAGCTTTGATTTGATCTTGGCATTTGTATCACTTCTAGCTCTCGGCCACGTCGATTATAAATGGTTGTTCAAACCAGAAGTTCTCGTAAGAAAGGTAAGGGAGAGTGCTTTTTATTGCAGACTAATTCATTCTTTATAGAAGACCTCGTCTCTGACAAACCTTCATCATCAAGTGTACCAATTTTTAATCAACCCTTATCTTCCACCATGTATGGAGAAAGGTAATAAAGAGAAACTGCAAAACACAATACTTATGATAATGTTAGCACCCATGCTACTGACAACGACTCCTCATCTAGCGAGTCTGAAGCTTCTGAACCTACAAAAGTTGTTATAAATAGTTGTCAAAAGGATAAGGATTTCCAAAAAAATGATGAAAATTATCATGGCCGGAGAAAAAAAAAAAAAGAGCATTTTCTAGAGTTGACAGAAAAAGGCACTAAACTTCCCATTGATTATAACATTGAAAGCCTCATCACTAAAGAAGAAGATACTCCATTAATGTTGGTAAACAAACAATTTCAAGCATTGCAAACTGAAATCAAGGAAATGAAAAACAAGGATAAATCATCTACACGGTATTCTTTGGACACAATCTGCCCGTTCCCATTTGACAAGAACCTTTACATGCCTCCATTTCTTCAAGAGTGGAAATTCCTAAGTTTGACAAATATGATGGTAACTCAGATCCTCAAGACCATGTCTGATAATTTTGTGCTTTATGTATGTAGTTCATGCACGAACAAACATATCTCATGCATCTCTTTCCAAGAAGTCTAGGAGGACAAGCCATGAAGTGGTTTTCAAGCCTGCCTGTGGGAATTAAATCTTTTGAGGAGCTAGTTGAATTGTTTCTCCAACAATACACCTATAACATTCATCATCCAGTCACCATGATCGAGCTCTGTAATACCAAACAGAAGATAGGATAACCTTTTCTCAATTTCCTTCAACGTTGGAGAAAGATGTTCTCTAGATATTCACGACCCATTCACAATTCTGAGAAGATGGACATCTTTGTTAATAATCTGATTCCTGAGTTGAAATATAATATCCAAATGCAAGTATACCCTTCATTCAACAAGATGGTGGACATTTCTCTCAAAATGGAAGATGTGCTTGTAAGGAAAGGAGATGTATCACTTTATAAAGAAACACAACAAAGCTCTAGTTCTGAAGAGAAGAACAAATACTGGAAATACGACAAAGATAATAACAGAAATGTTGTTAATGATGGAGTGGTTGATATTATTAAACCAAAATCAAAACCAACAATATTTAATCTGACTAGTGGCACACAAGCCCTCAAAGCAGCTGGAAGCGCTACAGAAAACCCTCCTAAGAAATAAAAAGAGTGGTTTAAAGAGAAGCCTTGGCTTTCAAAGCCTAAACGTGATTTTACTCCTTTGGGAGAATCCTATGAGTCAGCTCTTAAGACTCTATTGGCAAATGAACTGATCACGTTACCTGACAACTCCAAACCATATGATCTTGAAGTCAAACCCAAATGGTGGAGGGAAAACGAGTACTGTGAATATCATCGAAACAAGGGTCATACAACAAATAACTGCATGAAACTCAAACACAAGATCCAAGACTTTATCGATGCTGGAAAAATTATTATTGGAAATCATGCAACCAATATTGATCACAAAGCTTTCAAAGATCCGTTACCTTCTTATGAGCAGGGTGATTCCTCAAAATCCAAGGGAGGTCCCAAATTCAGTTACACCTATACCAACAATGATAATGTGATCAACGTGCTTGAACCTTCCCAATCTGAATATTGCAATGTGATCATAGTCAAAGATGAGCAAAACAAACTGCAAACTGTGAATGTTGTGACCCACGCTAAAAAAAATTTACTCTCAAAGGAGCTAGTTCCTCATCTCTTGATCAGACATCATCAAATCCATTGACAGCATCAAACTTACCGACTTCTTCAAACAAACAACCAGATATGATCACGGTTAAATCTAAATAGCTAGCTTCATCGTCTTCTTCTGGTTACAACATTGTTGAACAATTAAAACGAACTACCGCTCAAATTTCCATTCTTGAACTCCTTAAGATCTCTTCTGCTCGTAGAGAGATCCTAGACAAAGCTTTGCTTGCTACTAACGTCCCTAAAGACTTAGATTTGGATCGATTTCAATCTATGGTGGGTCACCTGACTTCAACTCACTACCTATTCTTCTCTGAAGAAGACGACAATTTCCTGAATCATCCACATAACCAGCCATTGCACATTGAAGCTATGATCCATTAACACCAAGTCAACCGTGTTTTGGTAGATGGACGCACTAGGTTGAATATTTGTACCTACAATTTATTGATACAGTTGGGATTTTATGAGAATATCATTGATCCAACAAAGAAAATAACAATCAAAGCTTATGATGAAGAAGAGAGAACCTCTAAAGGTTTGGTACTATTACCAATCAAGGTGAGACCTGTGAAAAGAGATGTTATTTGTCAGGTGCTTGACCTTCCTCTATCATACAACATCTTGTTGGGTAGACCATGGATTCACAAAATGCAAGAAGTGCCATCTACATACCATCAGTGCTTGAAAATTCCCTACAATGGATTTGAAGTCAATGCTCATGTTGATACAAGCTACACCTATAATGCTTTAAAATAGTGTGCCGATACCCTTGTTCCTCGTAACAAAGCAACCTCTGCAGCTGAGAGTTCAAAAACTTTGATGAAAGACTTAGAAAAGAAACTGAAAATCACAGGTACTGGCATAGATGGATACAAGATAGAACTTGTACTTTCACTGATGAATCTTCCTCCATTACCAAGATAGTCCGGAAAACCATATGAAGCTATGAAGCCACAAACTTCAATGACAAATGTCATCTATGATGGTACTTTTTGTGCAATCATCTGCTTCTCTTGCAAATGAAATAGAAGAGGCAGTTGTTCTCGAATGGCTTTACAAAGGGGAAAATGAAGATAGGGAAGTGCAACGTTGTTAAATTTCTCCTAAACAATATGGTAAAGGCTATCAAATTATCCAACATATGGGATATTCAAAAACCAGTCCTCTGGGAAAGTGTCAAGAAGGAATCATTGAACCTATCAAGCTACAAACCAAGTCTACAAATGATAAAACTAGACTTGGATACCATTTAGAGGAGTCATGAACTCAAAAACACACTTCTCATCAACAACCTAAGTGGAGAAAAAAAAATACTACATCAAACATCACAGGAAGTAAACACTCAAAAAACTCAGGAAGAATATGAGAAAGAACAAGAAGAACTGGCAATCAAGAGAGAAGAAGCAGCTTATAATCAAGTTCCAAATGTATCAGTAGTAACACTACAAGAAGTAGAAATCCCAGAAGATATGAGAGAAGAGGTGGAAGGAATTAAAGAAATGTTTGCACCATTAAACATTCATGTCACATATACAGGAAGAATGCAAGAAGAGGATTCAAAAATAGACTCGAATGAGTATGAATGGGGGCCAGAGCCTCTATCAAATGCATCTATCGAAGAAACTCCTAACGAGCCTAATGATATCATAAATGAAGCACTAGAGATAATATGCTTGAAGCTGCAACAAGAAATAGAAGAAATTAGACTAAAAAGACAAGAAGATTATGAGCAACAAGTGAAAGAAGAAAAAGCACAGGTGTAGCGTCCTAAAATTGTGACACTTGCAATTTCGACTGCATTTCGGTCTTCACGATGGTGACGCAACACGCAACCTGAATGGAGACCCCGAAACCTGATTATGACACCAAAAACTGCATTTTCTTGCACCCTGGCCTGAACCTCCTTTGCACCCTGCTGTCCCGGGAGGTGGGACCAGAGCGCCCAGCGCCCTGGTCCTTCAGGACCAGGGCGCCCAGCGCCCTGGTCCCTGGGTCCTATTTTGGGCCCGGTCTCTTTTGGACTTCGGGTCTTTATGTTTGCAAATTGGAAAATTATCTTTCCTGGTCGGCCTAAGGTCAGGAAAATCAGTCTATCAGCCCTAAATGACAAGTATATAAACTACATTTGCCTCTCCCATTTGGAAAAAGAAGGACAGATGTGTACAAGCGTGGAAACTATACTCAAGCATTCAAACATTCAAGCATTCAAGCATTCAAGCATTCCTTCTAAGTCTCCATTCAAGGCTAAGTGTTGCATTCAAGACAAGGATTCAACCATTGAAGAGGAGATCACTTACTACATACTACTACAACATACAACATACAACATCTATACCTTCGCACATAAGGATACAAACATCCTTACAACAAGGTATTAGTACTTGTTTTACATTACAAACATTTACATTTACAGCACTTGCTCATTTCTTGGTTAATTCCAAAACCAGGGTTTGACCTAAAGGCAAACCCCTAATCCCTAACCCCCCAATCGTCTTCGCTTTTCTGTGTGTAGGTTGCAGGTATGCGGCTGAAATTGAAGATCTGAAATCCTTGTGCAGAGACGAACAGATCCCCCTTCGTTTCGCGGATTTTTTGGAGGACCGTGGTGCTCGGGCGCCATTGTCCCGACAACTTTTGCTCAAATTTGCAGGACAGCGCCGTATCGACATTTTACTGCTAATTCCAGGTCCGCAGCTTCATACTATATCCCTATCTCAGTTTATAAGCGAATCTTTGTCACTTTCTATGCATTCCTAGCTTAATTCTTCTATCAACATTCTTTACAAAAGAGGGTAGCCTTGCTTTCTTAACCCTTGAAACACATTTAGCATCCAATCTTGCATTGTGTGGGATTGGATCTTGTGGGTTTCAACCCCTCTTTTGAATGTAAAGTCTCTCCCCTAAGTGAAAACCATCAACCCTAGTGAATCTCCCTTCTCTCTCCTTGGAGTTGGAAGAGGGGAGAGCAACTAGGGTTCGATCGCGATTTTCCACTTTACATTTTGGTGAACCCGACGTGAACATCCTTTCTGATTATTCATAGTTAGATCTGAAAATTGGATTCCTTGATTACATTTCCATGTTTGATCTTTTGCAAAATTTTAGAGGTTAATTGCATAAAAACCCTAAATTTTCTTTTTAAGTAATTAAACTTGTGAAGTGTTTAATTATTAATGCTTGTTTCAGATCTGCCCTTCTATTACAAATTATCAATTCATATCTATGCTTTAATTTTGAAAATTAAGTGGTTAAGTGTCAAAACCCTAATTTTTGAAACCCTCTTGATTCAACCTTTGACTGATAATTTCACTAATCAAAACATTTCCAAATCAGCTGTAACTTTGGATTCCGGCATAAAATCACAATATCTTTCATCCCTGAAAATTTGGAAAAAAGTTGCAAGGACCGTGTTGCACTCTAAGCGCCATCGTCCCCGACATTTTTTCCGAAATTTCGGGAGCAAGATCTTACTGTATTTTCCTGCTAAAATCCAGAATTTTGGCTGATTTTATCAAATCTAACACTTTCAAAATTACAGTCAAAGTTGGTCTTGTGATTGCTTGGATTAAGGCTTCTAAACATTCAAAAAATCATCGAAATTGAAATTTTGTGTCAAAATTGTGTTCTTACAGTTCTAAATCTGAAAAGTGTGTTATCATTCATTCGAAATTTCAGTGCTTTATTCAAATTCTTACAATTTGTGACTTTTGAAATTAAGTGCTTAATTACAACAACTTTAATTTCCGCTTTCAAAATTGAATTTTGCGTGAAATTGAGTCAATTTTTAAATTTCAAAATTTGCATTGCTCTTGACATTCCCTCTAAAATCATAACATTCAAAATTTCAGTTTCCCTCTCTTTTTCAAAATTCAAATTTTTGCATTTTTCGACAATCTTGGTAGGGTTCAATTTCGAGATTGCAACTTTAATTTGGCCTATCTACAGATCGTAAAATCACTCAATTTTTTCAGATTAGCTCTAAAATCATCATAACTTTCATCCCTGCAAATTTCAAAAAAATTTGTCGGGACCGTGTGCACTCTGAAGCGCCACGGTCCCTGACATTTTTTCTGAAATTTCGGGAGATTGTCCTGATTGTATTTAACAGCTTAAATCTGGAAGATTGGCTGATTTTACTGAAAATTGCTACCTCTAAATTCAAAACTTTCTCTCTCTCTCTAGTGCATGAGTTTTACAACAATAAGCCCTACTTACACTATTCCCGTTAGGCAAAGCCTTAGAATTAAGTCTTTCCAAGGTGTAATTACCGAGGAGATGGAACCTAATTTGAATAGCCTTTTTAACGAGGACATGGGTAATTCCTCTAATCCTCCTAATGATGAAGAAGCTCTCCATGAGGTTTCTGTAGAACAACTTTCGAAATTGGATAACCAATTTGACAATTTTCGACA
Organism: Cryptomeria japonica; assembly: GCF_030272615.1. Classification (NCBI taxonomy): domain Eukaryota; kingdom Viridiplantae; phylum Streptophyta; class Pinopsida; order Cupressales; family Cupressaceae; genus Cryptomeria; species Cryptomeria japonica. The sequence continues at coordinate 517,898,119 of NC_081407.1, read as the reverse complement.
ATGGATGTCTCAAGAATACCCTGATAGTCAAGCTCTTCCTTTAATTGAGGGTCTAAAACGTATGCTTCAAAGTGATAAGAATGGAATTGATATTTTGCGTGGTATTGCACACATTGTGGATTCGAATGTGATGCCTATGAAAAGTTGTGCCGAAACCTTAGGTTATACACAACCTCCTATTCAAGACAATCATTTTATTCCTTTGATGACTTCTATTGCTAGTATACCTACTTTTACATCAAACATAATGGCTAGTTCTACACAAGACATTCCTCCTGTGATCACCAGTCATGGGGGCAATCCCTCTTCTTCAATTAACCCTCTTCCTTCATTCAATCCAACTTCTTCATTCATCCCTTCAATGAGTGTTCCTATTATATCTCCACAAATGAACATGACGCAAGGGGGCAATTCGTTTAACCATTCCATTCCTCCTTGTAGTGTTCCTCTTGTTCAATCATCTCCTATGACTAATTATCATAGAGTCCCACCACCTTACTCTTTACCTTCTTTCAATAACATAACACCTCCATCACAATCTAACACGTCTAATATGAACTCTTCGACTGAAGCGACCATTAACAATCTTGCACAAACTGTCTCTTCTTTACAGCAACAAATTGCCTCTATGAATCAATCCAAGTTTAGTGTGCCCACATTTGATGTTGCGAGCCCACTTTCTCTTGATATTGTTAGAGCTATTCCTCCTAAACATGTTGAAATCCCGCATTTGGAGCTTTATAATGGTAAAGGTGATCCTCTAACACATGTTAAGACCTTTCAAACAATATGTACTGATTTTGCTTATGACCAAAGGTTGCTTGCAAAACTATTCACTAGAACATTAAGAGACAAAGCCCTACAATGGTATTGCTCGTTGCCTTCCTACTCTATTACTTCTTTTGAACAACTTGCAAATGCTTTCATTCAACAATTTCAAAACAATATAAGTCCTAAAGTTACTTTGATTGATTTAATGCATTGTAAACAAGGTGTTAAAGAAAAAGTGACTGATTTCATTGGTAGATATAAGCATTTGTATGCTCAAATTTCTTTTCCAGTGCCTGACAATGATATTCAAAGAATCTTTATTTCTAATTTACAAAAAGATATTCGAGACAAACTTCTGTTTTCTGAGTTTACTTCTTTCCAACAGTTGTGTGCAACTCTTCACAATTATCAACTGACTGTGAGTCAAATGGAACAATCACATCCTATGGCTCTGAGTGATAAGGGTGATAGCAGTCAACAACCATTTGGAAAGTTTAAACCGAACAGAGATTCCATCAAATTCAATGAAAACATCATCAACAACAATGTGAATGCAACATCAGGTGCGCCTCCTATTTCTAAGTTTTTCAAGAAAGAAAGAAAGTATACTCCTTTGAATGAATCATTGCATAGTATTATGAATAAGTTATTGGAACAAAATGTGCTTACTCTTCCTCCTATAAGACAAATTGATCCTGCAAAGATTACTTCACCTTATTTTGATAACAAATCTTTTTGTCAATTTCATCGTCAACCTGGGCATGATACTGAAAAATGTTTTTCCTTAAAGGGTAAAATTCAAGATTTGATTGATAATAATACTATCTCTGTTTCTGGAGTGAATGATAAAGGCAATACATCTGTAGCTCCTCCTAATCAAAATCTTCAGATTTTCACTGATCCATTACCTTCTCATACCTCTAATGCGATTGAGACTAATGATTCCTCTTTTTCATCTGATGGTCTTGTGTCTATGACTCCGAATGTGATTAACTTTGTAGAGCAGCAAGAAAACCCTAAAGAACCTTCCATCACATTTGATTCCAGTGAAACCATTAGGGCACCTGATGGTCCTTTATACATAGTTGCAAAAGTCAAGAATACACCTTGCCGTGGAGTGCTTATTGATCCTTCGTGCATGATTAATGTTATTACTGAAGAATTTCTTTTTACTTTGCAATTGAATCAAGTGAATTATGACAAAACAGATGTGATTGTGAAATTATTTGATGCATTTTCTTCTCCTGCAATTGGTTCTATTACATTGCCTATTGAAGTTCATAACAAATCCCTTGATGTGGACTATGCTATTATTCCATCTTCCGAACAATTTCGTGTGAAGCTTGGCTATCCTTGGCTATCTTCCATGAAAGCTATTGCTTCTCCTATTCATAAGTGTTTTAAATTTCCCCATAATGGTGAAGTTGTTACTGTCAATCATAGTCTCTTTAAACCAGCTGAAAGAACTTCTAGTGTTCCTATTGATTACTTTTGGCCTAAACAATTCCAATCTCTTCCTCCGCGAAGTGATCATCTTTTCAAATCTTATCAAAAGTGGAAAAAAGATATGATCCTATCTCTAAGTGAACCTCGAACACCTAAACTTGATATTCCTATCATTCTTGAGAAGGAAGTTCTTCCTTTGAAAGATAAAACTAATGTCTTTCCTCAAGAAGATTCCCAACCCGTTCCTATGGATGTGACTATGTCTATATATAATAAACTTCCTAAAAGTAGACCTATCCCTCCTCGTCATGATGGACTTGGTCTCCTTCCTAAACCAAAAATTCCTCCGTTATATGGAGCAGTTCCTCCTCCTTCCTTCTATAGAGAGAAGAGACCTTCTTCTTCTCCTATTATCCAGCCTAAGAGACCTCAACCTAAACACCCAAGTGCTAAGGATGAGAACATTCCTCCTCCTCAATCTTCTCCACTTCCTACTAAGACTAGACGAAATCGTTCTGCACGTGAACGCCAATGAAAGCGTCGTCTTAGAGCTCAAGCAACTGCTTCTCAAACTTTGCAATCTCCAAAAACACCTTCAACAAGCATTATTCCATTTTCTCCAAAATCTTCAAAACATAAGATGCATGATGGTCTTGATCCTGTGCGAGTTAAAGATCCTATTTTTATAAATCTTGATGATGATATAGATGAAAATGTTATTCATGATGAAAATGTTACTTCTCTTGCTTCTGATAGTGAATATGAACTTGTTGATATTGATAACCATTTATCTAATGAATTTTCTAAAGCACTTATCCTAGCTCCTAGACAAGAACACCGTGGCTTGGGATATGAACATAGCCCTTGTTTGGATCTTGTGATAGCTCCATCTGCTGTGTTGGATGTTCCTCCTCTAGCGTGTTCCCTGCCTTCCCGAAACATTGATCAGCAAGATCGGGGGGTAGATGACGTGCTAGACTAGTTACATTAGCATAGCAGATTCTCTCCTCCTCTCTTGTGTTACTTCTTCTATATGTTATTCTCATTCTTCTATTTGTTGTCCTTAGTGTTGTCTACTTGAGGACGATGCAAAGCATTGAGATCTCTCGATCTCTCTCATGTTGACTCAAAAGACACATGTGTTCCCTTCTTCTAGGTGACCTTCCTTGATTGGGGAATGAAGAACAATTATGCATACATACATATGATATACATGAATAATCATACAGCATACTGACCCCGAGGAAAGCGAAGTCACCTCGTTCTTTGTGTTTTGTGTCTATTATCCTTGGGTTTATCTCACACTTGGGGGCTAAATCCCTGTGATAACGTGCTCCTTTCCCTTCTCATTTCTTATATGTATCACTACCTTAAAGCAATCACCCCCGGTGAGGCATGTACGATCGCTTTAACGTAGGGGGGCATACATCCCGTTCATATCTTTTCAAGATACTTGAAAATTTCTTGACAAATTTAACCTTGCCTTGAAAATTTTTGATATCTTTCTTGCATGACTCATAGTGAGGGAACCTTACTACTGACAGTCATGGTTCTCCCTCGTGATCTTCCCTTTTACTTTGTCAATCGAAGTTGTAAGATCCTTAGTCCACTGGGGGCTTGGTGTATCTTGCCTCCTTGACGTGGTGAAAGTCTTTCAATGTTGTTTCCTTGTACTTTATCAGAAGTATGAGCATACGCCTATACTCCCGCTAAAGTGGGGGCTAAATGTAGCGTCCTAAAATTGCGACACTTGCAATTTCGACTGCATTTCGATCTTCACGATGGCGACGCAACACGCAACCTGAATGGAGACCCCGAAACCTGATTATGACACCAAAAACTGCATTTTCTTGCACCCTGGCCTGAACCTCCTTTGCACCCTGCTGTCCCGGGAGGTGGGACCAGAGCGCCCAGCGCCCTGGTCCCTGGGTCCTATTTTGGGCCCGGTCTCTTTTGGACTTCGGGTCTTTATGTTTGCAAATTGGAAAATTATCTTTCCTGGTCGGCCTAAGGTCGGGAAAATCAGTCTATCAGCCCTAAATGACAAGTATATAAACTACATTTGCCTCTCCCATTTGGAAAAAGAAGGACAGATGTGTACAAGCGTGGAAACTATACTCAAGCATTCAAACATTCAAGCATTCAAGCATTCAAGCATTCCTTCTAAGTCTCCATTCAAGGCTAAGTGTTGCATTCAAGACAAGGATTCAACCATTGAAGAGGAGATCACTTACTACATACTACTACAACATACAACATACAACATCTATACCTTCGCACATAAGGATACAAACATCCTTACAACAAGGTATTAGTACTTGTTTTACATTACAGACATTTACATTTACAGCACTTGCTCATTTCTTGGTTAATTCCAAAACCGGGGTTTGACCTAAAGGCAAACCCCTAATCCCTAACCCCCCAATCGTCTTCGCTTTTCTATGTGTAGGTTGTAGGTACGCGGCTGAAATTGAAGATCTGGAATCCTTGTGCAGAGACGAACAGATCCCCCTTCGTTTCGCGGATTTTTCGGAGGACCGTGGCGCTCGGGCGCCATCGTCCCGACAACTTTTGCTCAAATTTGCAGGACAGCGCCGTATCAACATTTTACTGCTAATTCCAGGTCCGCAGCTTCATACTATATCCCTATCTCAGTTTATAAGCGAATCTTTGTCACTTTCTATGCATTCCTAGCTTAATTCTTCTATCAACATTCTTTACAAAAGAGGGTAGCCTTGCTTTCTTAACCCTTGAAACACATTTAGCATCCAATCTTGCATTGTGTGGGATTGGATCTTGTGGGTTTCAACCCCTCTTTTGAATGTAAAGTCTCTCCCCTAAGTGAAAACCATCAACCCTAGTGAATCTCCCTTCTCTCTCCTTGGAGTTGGAAGAGGGGAGAGCAACTAGGGTTCGATCGCGATTTTCCGCTTTACAACAGGAAAATTCCTCACCTACTGTATCTCCCTTTAATGAGATAAAGCAAATCAGATATGGGAATACAAATGAATAACTGGAGGCTAGACAAGCAGGACCAGTCATCAGTCCAAAGGAAGCTGAATGGGAAAGAAGACAAAGATTAATAGAGTCATCAAGGCTATGTCAATAGGTATGTCAACTGCAAGTGATTATTGAACCAGAACATGAAGGAACTTGCAACATAAAAGATGTTGATATTGATACTATACATGCTTTCACTGAGCCACTTGAAGAGGAGTTAGATGCTTCATCTTCGGACTTTGATCACTCTGAAATAAGCTCTATTTATGACATTACCTACACGACACCAAACTATGACTACTTTGTCATGAATGTCAAAACTCTGTCTGAAGAACCTGTTGTTGTTGGACCACAATACCTAGTCCAGTCTAAAGTAGAATAAGGTGTTAATGGTAGGTCTATTGAGTTAGATCCTCTAAATGCTAACGTAAACTTCGATAATCATATTATCACTCTTCTTGGTCTCGAGATGCTTACACAAGGTAGTCTTTCTGGAACTCAACTTGTTGGTCCAATGTGATGGTGACAATATTGTGAATTACCTTGAACCTGTTGAATCCTTATCCCTAGTACACCCTGAGCTTATTGACCATACTTTAAAAGATCAACCCATAGATATACCTACTTTTGCCAAGGACTATAGTTTAGCATGCTATCTTAATGCAGTTGAACACATGAACTCTTCCACCGGTGAACAAAGTGAGAACATGACAGAAGCGGATGTCAAGTATCTTAGTCTCAAAAATCAAAAAAAGAAAATAGTAAAAATAAAAGGACGTACCTAACGATGAAAACCTCTTTGAGGCACCTGAAGGTGAGATACTTGATATTTTGCCTAATCACTTTCAAGAGTGATCATCAGTGTTGATTGAACCTACATAGTCGGTGAACATCGGAATAGAAGAAACCTAGCATATCATACATGTATCTCAATCCCTATCAGTAGAAGAACTGAAAGAATTTGCTAATTTCTTTATGGAGAAAAAGATCAATTTTGCATGGACATATGCTAATATGTCGGGTCTGGATCCTGACCTCATAATGCATCATCTTTCTATCACTCCTGGAGTTAAACCTGTCAAGCAAAAGCTCCGAAAAATGCATCCTCATGTTGCATTACTTGTTAAGGCTAAGCTAGAAAAATTACTAAAAGAAGGATTGATCAGAGCAATTGATTATGCTGAGTGGATATCTAATATTATACATGTTTCCAAACCTGATAAATGAATATGTGTTTGCACAGATTTCAGAGACTTAAACAAAGCATGTCCAAAAGATGATTTTCAACTGCCTGACATAGACATGATAGTGGACATGGTTGTTGGCTATAAAATGTACTCTTTGATGGATGGTTTTTCCAGATACAATCAAATCAAAATTGCACCTAAGGATCAAGAGAAAACAATATTCACCTATGCCTGGGGAACTTTCTACTGGAATGTGATGCCCTTTGGCTTAAAGAATGTGGGTGCTACCTATCAAAGAGTTGTAACAACCATCTTTCATGACATGATGCACAAAAACATGGAAGACTATGTCAATGATACCTTACTTCAATCTATGAAAAGGTCAACACATCTCTTGAAATTGGGTCTAATCTTAGACAAGATGGAAAAATTTAAACTTAGACTAAATCCTAAGAAATGTGCATTTGGAGTTACATCTGGTAAACTCCTAGGATACATTGTTTCAGCAAAAGGGATTGAAGTAGATCCAGAAAAATTTAAAGCTATAATGGAAATGCCACCTCCAAAGAATGTTAGTCAAATGAGAACTCTACAAGGGCGGCTCCAATCAATAAGACGCTTCATTTCTCAGCTAGCAAATAAGGCTCAACCATTCACAAAAGCATTACACAAAGGAGTTACATACAATTAGGATGTAGAATGTGAACAACACCTAAAGTAGATCAAGGAGTATCTTACTAATCCACCTATCTTGATGCCACCAATTCAAGGCAAGCCTTTGATTCTTTATATATCAACTACCAACACATCATTGGGGGCACTTTTGGTTCAACGGGATGAGAACAAAAAGGAAAGAGCTATATACTATATCAACAGGATGTTGGTGTCCTATGAGATAAACTACACTATCATTAAGAAAGCTTGTTTGGCATTGGTCTTTACATCACAAAAATTAAGACATTACATGCTAGCACATTCTATTAAACTGGTGGCTAAGATTGATCCTCTGAAGTATCTTCTAAACAAAGCAACACTTACACAGAGATTGGCTAAATGGGTCATGATACTCTCAGAGTTTGACATTAAGTATGTAGAACACAAAGGTATCAAAGGACAAGTCATTGCAGATCAACTTGTTGATGCTCCACTTGAAGACAATCAACTTTTGCACATAGAATTTCTAGATGGATCTATAATGCATCTTACTCAGCGATCCTGGAAAAGGTTCTTTGATGGATCTTTTACTCAACAAGGTTCTGGTGCTAGAATCCTTTTTATCACTCCTCGGAGATACTCAATCCCAAAGGCATACAAGATCCTCTTTCCTTGTACAAACAATATTGCAGGATATGAAGCCTTGGTAAATGGAATCAAGTTGGCTATTGAATGGAAAGTTGATGAGATATACATCTATGGAGACTCCCAACTAATAATCAACCAGATCAATGATATATATCAAATTCAGGATGAAAAAATGATGCCCTATAAAAGAATGGTTGATGATCTTAAGAAATACTTTGTCTTTGTATCATTTCAGAAGATTCCTAGATCATCAAATAGAGCAGCAGATGTTATGACTATATTGGCATCTATACCACAGCTACAAGAATCTGAGTTCCACTATGAGTTCTTGGTGGAAGAGCTACATTATCCTTCTTATGATTCCCCTGAATCCCACTATCATTGGACATGATTCATCTCGCTATAGCCATATCTACTCTTACTTACGTGACCAAATTATCCCTGATAACCTTACCCGTAATGAGAAAATAAACCTGATTTGAAATGCTTCATGGTATGTCATCATCACTAACGATCTATATAGGTGAGGTTTGGATAACACTTTGCTTGGGTGTTTAGAAATTGAAGAATCCCAACGTGCCTTATCTGAAGTTCATGAAGGTATTTGTAGATCTCACTCAAACGGTCTAACTCTAGCTCAGAAACTGCTAAGGGCTAGTTATTACTAGCCAGATATGGAAAAAGATACTGTAAAATTTGCTAAAACTTGTGAGAAATTCTAGGTACATGGTAATCTCATACATGCTCCAACAAGGGAACTAATACCTTTTATCACACATTGACCTTTTCAGCAATGGGCGTTTGACCTCGTTGGCCAAACCTATCCTACATCATCTAATGGACACAAGTTCATCATAATTGCCACTGAGTACTTAACTAAGTGGGTTGAAGTGGTTTCGCTAATCAAAGCAACTGACAAATAGGTGGTTATGTTCATTCTTAAGTACATCATCTGCAGGTATGGAATCCCTTCTTCAATTGTGACTGACAATGGAGGACAGTTCAAAAACAAAGATATAGATGAGCTATGTGACAAGTTCAAAATCAAACATCATTAGTCTTCTATATATTACCCTCAAGGTAATGGACAAGTCGAAGCATCTAACAAAACTCGTCTAACTATCTTGCACAAAACAATCAACAAATCTGGGAAGGATTGACATCTGCAGCTCAATTCGACGCTATGGACTTATAGAACAAGTATTAGAACACCTACTGGGGCTACACCTTTTGCTTTGGTGTATGGGGTTGAAGCAATCTTGCCTATTGAGGTGGAAATTCCTTCTTTGAGAGTTTCCTTGCAAGGTCTTATTATTGATGAAGATCACAAAATATCTAGATTGCAAGAACTCGAGTTGTTGGATGAACGTCGGCAAGTGGCGTTTGATCATCTCAGAGCTTACCAAAAGAGAATGTCTAGGGGTTATAACAAGAAAGTAAGACAAAGAGAATTTCAGGTTGGTGACCTTGTTTTGAAAGAGAATCCTAAAAATCAACAGTTTTGAGAATAAAAAGTGAAGTTTGAACCCAACTGGCTGGGTCCCTACATTGTTACTACAATCTTTGGCTCTCGCGCTTATCAACTCTCAACACCGGAAGAAGAACAACTCCGTGAACCAATCAACACAATCCACTTGAAGAAATTCTACACTTAGCATTTTATACTCTAGCAACCTATACAACTAAAAAAAATAAACAAAAAACAATAAACAATAAAAAAAATTGCATTGCATATCATTTTCTTCAAAGCACTGCATCGCATATAGTTTCTTTTTTTTAATGTATCACATTCACAAAATTTCTTCATTTGCATATAGCAACATTAATAAAACAAGGCAACTGTCCAAGTTTATCATTTGTGTGCATTCAAGAGAAACAAGGGTCGTCTCCTTTCTTAGATATTCAAACATGAAGTCTTTGAGGTCCTGAGGTCATTCATTTTCAACATTACCCCATGACGACGCTTTACTTATGGTTGGGTAGTGATTTCACTATTTGAGACTTGTTAACCCAAAATCTATCAATTGCTATATCTCAAACACATTAACAGAATCTCTAATTCATTCTAGACACCTAGTTGATCATATGACTAGTGAAAAATCTAAAATTCTACTTCATCATCATTGTAATTATCACACCCAAGTAGGTTTCATTACTTACAAGTCAAGGCAAGAAAAAAAAAAAGTGTTATGACAAATATTCATCTCAAGGCAAAAGAGAAATGATATATAACTGAAATATCATGCATACAAGTGCGACAAAAATTTTGACTATGGGAAAGTGCGAGTAACTCCATCAAGGCTATGAACGCCTGTTGGCAATGGAGCAATGTTTGAGAAATTATAGTCTATAACCTCATCAGAGCTCTAAATGCTTGCTAGTAGTGAGGCTTTATTCGGGATGCTTTTGAAGTTAGAATAATCCACGTAGCTAGTCATATAGGATGCTAAGGATATTTAGTGAACACAAGAGCGGGAATTAACTCATTTGCACTCACATGGGCAAACAAAGATCAAAGTTTGTTCCAAGGGACCTTAAGGATCGATTAACCACTTATCTATGAAATGTTTTGTACCTCCAATTCAATTGGTATATTAAATGCTAAACAAACACAGTCATCCTTGTTCGAATAGGAAATGCATCTTCATCATGCATATTGGATTAACATAGGTCATATCAAAAATTCATTGTCTCCACATGCATTTTGTAGATCATCCTGTCATATAGGTCTGCATAGTGGGGGCATAGTTGAAAAAAATCATAAAAATCATAAAAAAATCAAGAAAAAAAGAAAAATCATAAAATATCCTGAAAAAAATCCTAAATATCATATCAACGCAAATTTGGCATTTCCTGTTTTATTTCTCTCTTTCATGCGTCTTTGCTTTATTTTTTGAGATATGATTGAAATTTTCTTTGTATGTTGTATTTTAAATTGATTCTCATTTATTATTCTCTCTGAGTAACTCGAGAAAATCTATCTTGACTAAGAGGAGAAAGGATTGGGGGCATAATACTTTTCTTTGTTTTCTGCTTGTAGGAATGATTCTAATGATCTGAAAACATCTCATAGGCTGGGTGTCTGTGATAAGTGCCTTTACAACAAGGTGAAATCGCCACACATACCTCGACTTCATTTATTTGTATGCTACAGGAAGGTTGGAACTATTTCCTTTTCTTTATAAGTAAATTTATTTATTATGCAATTTGGGTGGATGCTTAATCTGTCCTAGGATATGAACGATAAAAGGGTCATTGCAGACAAGATATTTAATGTTGCATATGAAAAGGAAGGAACTCTGCTTTGTCTGGTGTGTTTGCACGGAAGTAACATTTAGGTCATCCTGGCTCTTTATGCCTTGGTTCTTATGTTCACTTGCTATATTAAAAAGGACATGACATTCAAGACATCCTGGTTCTTCATGCATTGGTTCATATGTCTATCTCCTATATTGTAAAATGCTCAGTGATGATAAATAAGCATACCAAATACAGTGACTAAGTTTTAGGTTGCATTCATACTATGTTTTGCATTTACATTGATTTCAGCATGATAACATTATTCTCTTCATCCTTTAAATAAGAGCCTGAATTTGAAACAATCATCATTTATTCGCTAATTTTCGGGATCAAAATCGAAATCTAACATCAATTTTCTAGTCAAATTTTCACAATGTTGACTACTTGGCACTTTCATCTTCACGTCAATCTTTATATCATTCCGCGCTCAAATCTTTTTCAAATCAATTTTAATCTCAATTAATTCTTACATCACTCTTCATGCTCAGGATTATCATTGCTAAACCTTTTTATCACTCAAATTGCCTAAAATCACTGCAATCTTGCTATCTTTCGATTTCGCTCCTGAGGGGGTATACACATTACATCAACATTATCAGTGATTACATCATCAAAAAGTCAAGAATTTTTTCAAATCTTCATCAAAAGTCAAGCATAAAATCTTTTCAAATCAAAAGATTAATTGAACTTCAATCAATCTATAGGGGCATATCAATTTCATCACACCAAATCAAGCTGATATTGTCTTCATCTGAATTAGTCTCTTAACGGTAATCAATTTCAATGCATTTCATCAAGTTGGTTACTCGTTTAAACCTAACCAAGGGTTTAAAGAGTCTTTTTGACAATGATCACACACTCAATCCAAATAGGTGTCCAGTTTCATCGCATCAAATCAAGCTGGACATTTTGTTTCGCTAATCGGATCTTGTTCAATCAAGTTCGGAATCGGTTTTATCTTTTCACCCAGCCAATTCCAGTTCAATCAAGTTCTATATCGGTGCCCATTTCTTTATCCATCAAGTTCAAGATCGATATCTCGCTCTTCATCAATCCTAGTTCAATCAAGTTCAAGATCGGTATCGCTTTAATCAACCTGTTCAGTTTCATCGCTTCAAATCAAGCTAAACATCTCGCTCTTCATCGGTTTGTGATCCATCAAGTTCAGAACTGATATCTATTTGACATCAACTATTCTTTAAATCAATGTGTTGCTTGCACATCAATTCAAAGAGGGGCAAATGTAATGCCTTAAAAATGGTCATCTAAACCATGGGCCCCTAATCTCAACTACATCACCAAGGTCCTAACCAAAGAAAATTAAATCAATCTTGAGCATCTAATTAATTAACTCCTCAAATCATCATTGTCACATGACAAATAAATCATTCTATATTAATTAAATATTTATTTAAATAATTAATCATTCTAAGTAAATCATTTTAATCAATTATCCTATTTATTTAATTAAATATCTTAGTATATTTAATTAATAAATCAATTTACCATTAAATCGTCAAAAAAGGGAATTAATTTGCAAAAAGAAATTAATTTACAAAAAAGGAATTAAATTGAGAAAAGAAATCAACTTGAGATATTTCTTTTTCTAAAATTGAGACAACTTGAGAAATCTCAGAAAAGAAAGAAAAGCAATTAAATTGAATAAATTATTTTTTCTAAAAATAAAACTCAAAGCAAATCCAGAGGAAAGAAGTTTAGTTGCATTGAAGAGGCTTTTTCTAAATAAAGATCTTGAGAAAATAAGAGGAATGTGCATGGAATCAATTAATTTTATCTCAAGTGCATGGAATCAACTAATTTTATCTCCAATGCAAACTCAAACTTATAATCTCAATGCATTTAATCAAGCTTTAATTAGAAATTATCTCAAGATTAACTCAATCTAATCTTCTTTTAAACTGAATCAAAGCATCCAATTATTTCAATTCACCTGAACTGTGTTTTTTCATGAGGAATCTCAACCGCTCATCATTAATTGATCTTGACCGTTGGTCTCTCTTTGGATTCTCTATAAATTCAGGCTTTCATCTCTCATTCGAAACACCCTGGAGATTTATTGTTATTATGCAGTTTTTGCTCTAGAGTCATTGAGAATATTGTTCTTTGAGATTATTACATCTTAGATTTTTGCATATTTAGTTTAATCATTCATAGCTTAATCTTGCATATCTAGCTTAATCTTGCATCCATTTAGCTTAATTTTGTGCTCATATAGATTAAATCCTTCATCTTGGTGTAGTCTAGTCACGGGTATTGCTTAGACAAATCTAAGAACAAGTCTATACTCGCATCTTTTAGAAGGCAATAGGTCGATTTGTTATGGTTTTCATATTCATGATTTTATCTGTCTAACCATGCATGCAATGACTTATTGAAGTGTTTGTGCCTTACATCTTGCAGATCACCACTTTTCACACAAATAGGACTTACTATTATTATGTAGAGGTTGAAGTTGGGAGAGATACATGTTGCTCACATATGGCTTGCATTTACATAGATCATTCATGTTCACATGGCAAGAATAGGTGAAGTAGGGGAGTGTCTAAGGGACTGCCTTTTTTCAAGTGAGAAAGGTTCTAGATATGGCAACATGGTTTGTGTCATGGATTGTTGTGATGTTTATGATTTATCACTTCTTAGGAAGGAGCATCTAATGTTAAATGGGGGTTTTACTATAAGGACCTTCTTGCCTTAACCTGAATTTAACCACCATAGTAACTCACAATCACACATAAGTTATTTTTTTCATTATTAATACACATGCAAAATTCATGTTAATTGACATGCAAGCGATAAAAAAACTTGATTTCTATACGGATCACATTTAACATGCAAACTAAATTCATTGTAGCAAACGCGAAGTAACGTGCGCAGGACAATAACATGCATAATCTGTAATTTATGCATCATAATTAAGTTAATGTTTTCGAATTTAAATACGTGCATGCAAGAAAAGTAAAGTAGCATGAGTTATCATGAAATTAAATTAACATGCAAAATGCTTAATTAAATTAACTAACTGTAAATAAAATACGGACATGCATGCATGCGGAAAAGAAAATCAATCTACGGAAAGTAAATTAGTGGGTTAGTACGGTAGCAGTTTTTCTCTCTTTTTTTTTGTTAGTTACATTACATGGCGACTTTATATCGCTTTTACATCATGGACCTTGTAGGACTTTAACATATGACCTTTCTGGTCGATTTACAAATAAGATACAATTTACATCATATAATTATTACAAAGATTTATCTGAATTCTCCGATTTTTTGTCTCCGGATGTGTCGCCTTTATTGCCCTGGACAAACTTCCATTTGCAAACTGGATGACGTACATATGACCCAAGCGTTTTATCCACCCAACCAAATGAAGCATAAGCTTCCCGATGCTCATGATAAGCTCTTGTCCCTCACGACAGAGTATCTTAGCAAGTCGGTACCAACTGGTGAAAATGGAACCCGTGCATGCATGTAGAACTAACAACCCATCCTATTGAACTAACAACATGTGTTATGGCAGGGAGAAAAATAATAAATTGATGACCATCATTACCCTATTGGGGAGGTGAAGAAAATCACCCTTCCCTGGTTGACCCATAACAAGCACACTTTTGCGATCATCCCTCATAGACAGAAAATCTGAATTAACCCCTCTCGGATTAATAACATAGTATAATTATTATTTTCATATTAATTAAACATCCTTCCTATATTTTCCAAAATTTATTCAATATCCTCTTTTACTTACCAATTTGGGTATATTTATCTTTTTTAATGAAAGGAAGCATATATCTTTGAATGAGTCTAAATCGCACACATATATATAAAACCAATTCAAATTTTAAATTCTAGATTAGGAAAGGAAAAAAAAAACTAACTAATCGTATTCAAATCATAATATATCACTAACTTTAAATTCGTATCTCCTACTCACACCTTGCAAGTCGATTGTGGTGGTAGGGCAAAGTGGTATGAACAACACTTCTGAACTTTTCATCACCTACATAAACCATTAGCAATGGGGAATAAGAGAGAGTGATTTGTTGAAATTCTTTGTTTAATATCTTTTCTTATTTTTAATAAATATTTAGTTCCTTTGGCTATATATGTGTTTTGCTTTATTTTTATTTTTTTCCTACATTCAATAACCCCAATTAAATCAAATATCCATATAAATGCAACCGAACATTTCTTATTCAAATTTTGGTTCAACCAACTATGATCTAAATATGGATTTGAATAAAACTCAGACCAATGAGTTAGTTAAATAATATATATATATACAAAAACATTAAGATCAATTATCTAATCAATTTTCAAAACCTTCCTATGCTCAACTAACTCTCAAAATTAAGTGTCTATGTAACCAGATAATTCAGAAAAATATGAGTAAGAGAGAGAGTTCCTTCACAATCTGATATATATATATATATATATATAATCATTCCTTAATCTTTGTTATAGGAAGGGGAGGAAGGCATTTTTATCTGCAGGTATAAGTCAGTAAATCTCAAAAGAATAAGAAAACTCTCGATTTTTTATGTTGGCAGGTCAAGGGAGAGAAGCGTTGAGTTTGGGCAACTCAAAATAAATAAATAAAAAACTACCAATTTAGCTGCAGATATAGAGGATGACGTGGAAGATGGGAGACTCAGAATGAGGCGTGGACACTGGAGAAGGACGTGGTAAGGGAAAATTACCAGCAAAACCAGTAACGCCCCCCCCTTTCCACCTTATTTCATGTTGACTAATCATCTACGATGCTGAGTTGGGAGGCAAAGAAGGCATGGTTAAAGGGATAATTCCTTGTCAAAAGCAGCAACATGGTAGGCGTGGTTAAAGGGAGAATTCCCTGTCAAAAGCAGCAACATGGTAGGCGTGATTAAAGGGAGAATTCCCTGTCAAAAGCAACAACATGGTAGGCGTGGTTAAAGGGAGAATTCCCTATCAAAAGCAACAACATGGTAGGCGTGGTTAAAGGGAGAATTCCCTGTCAAAAGCAGCAACAACATGGTAGGTGTGGTTAAAGGGAGAATTCCCTGTCAAAAGTGTGTGTGTGAAAAGTGGACCTGTATCTGTATTTGGAATACACAACACTTCAATTAAGTCATTAGATGCATGATTAGTAAATCAATAATCAATGAATAATAAACCATTACAAAGTGACCCATTGCCTTCTAGTAGATGCGAGTTTAGATTGCTTTCAGATTGCTAAGCTATCCAGTGACTATACAACACCTAAACGAAGGATTTTTAAATCTATATGAGCGTGGATTTAAGCTAGATGGATGCAAGATTTAAACTAGATATGCAAGATTAATCTAACATGATTTAAATAATATATGAATATTTAAGCTAAATGATTTAATCAATATGAAATAACTAATATACAATATCTCAATGCAAATTCTCAATGAACCTAGAGCAAAAACAACATAGTAACAATATATTCTCCAGGATCTTTGAATGAGAGATGAGAGCCCGAATTTATAGAAAATTCAGAAAGAAACCAAAGGCTGAGATCAAATGATGATGAGCGGTCAAGATTTTCCAAGAGGAAGCACAATCCAGGTGAATTGATGTGATTGGATGCTTTTCTTAGTTTTAAAGGAAATTGAACTAAAATTAAGATAAAATCAAGAAAAAACTGATTTATTCTCCATTTCATTCAATTTTAATATTTAATTGTTTTAATTTCTTTCTCTGAGATTATTTATCAATTTTTAATTTGTTTTTCAAGATTATCTCCAATTGATTTCTTTTCTCAAATTTTTAATTCTTTCTTGGTCAATTAATTCATTTTTTTGATTTATTTCCATTTTTGAAGATTTGACGGCAAATTGATTTATTTAATTAAATATGCTAGGATATTTAATAAAATAAATAAGATAATTGTTTAAAATGATTTACTTGGAATGATCAATTAGTTAAATAAATATTTAATTAATATTGGTTGATTAATTTGCCATGTGACATTGATGATTTTAGAATTAATTGTGTGCTCAAGATTTATTTAATTGCCTTTGGTTAGGACCTTGGTAACGTTGTCGAGATTAGGGGCTCATGGTTTAGATGACCATTTTTAGGGTATTACATTTGCCCCTCTTTGAATTAATGTGCGAGAAGCGCGTTGGTTCAAAGAAAATTTGATGTATAGGAGATACCCATTCTGAACTTGATTGATCACGAACTAGATGAAAGCGAGGTGTTTAGCTTGTTTCGAAGCAATGAAGCTGAATGAAGTTTGATTAAAGCGATACCATTCCCAAACTTGATTGAACTTAGGAACGATAGAAAACAAAAGATACTGAACCTGAACTTGATTGATCAAGAAGTGGATCTTACTGATCTAGAACTTGATTGAACTTAGATATAGTGAGTGATGATAAAAATTGATATTGAACTTGATTGATCAAGACACGACGAGCGAAGATAAACTGTCCAGCTTGATCCAAAGCGACGAAACTGAACACCTGCTTAGATTGAACATGATCAAAGAAACTCTTTAAACCCTTGATTGAGTTTAAATGAATAATCAGCTTGATGAAAAGCGATGAAATTGATTAACGTTAAGAGATTGATTCAGATGAAGACAAATATCAGCTTGATTTGAAGCGATGAAACTAATATGCCCCTAGCGATTGATTTGATTCAGATGATCAAGAAATCTCCACTTGATATAAAGCGATGAAGTTGAGATGCCCCTAGAAATGAGGTCTTATTTGATTTTCTTTAGTTGAAAAAGAATTTTTTTTTTCGACTTTCGATGAAGATTTGAAAATTTTCTCAACATTGAAGATGTGAGGTCATAAGGTCATGAGTATTCCCCCTCGGGAGTGAAATCGAAAGATAGCGAGGGTACATGGTTATAGGCAATATTGAGCGATGCTAAGTTGTTTTGAGCACAAATGGATTCAGAGGAATTTTTGAAAATTTTGCCTTGATTGATAAGAAATTGAGCTCAAAGTTGATTTGTAGAAGTTAAATTGAGATTCGACGTTGATTAACGAGAAATTGAGCGCAAATTGAAGAAGAGAATAAGCAGCTGATGAAAAGCGCTAAGTGGTCCATACTTTGTGAAATTGACTAGCAAGATGATCTCGAATTTCAATTTCGATCCCGAAAATGGAATCAGGACGGTCAAATCAACTAAGGGTACAATTTTCATGTCCATCAGAGCAAGTTGAAAATTTAGGGTTTTCGCTATATATGGGGCAAAAGTGTCATTTTCAAATCATTTTAACCTTCCAAAGTTTGAAAATTCAAAAAGCCTTCTGCAAAGAAAATGGTGGTCCCTACTCATCAGTATCGATTTAAGCGTTAGAGACGTCATAACCAACCTCGAAACTATGAGCCAATGGTAAGTGATAGATCTTAAGCCTCTTTATGTTTTCAATTTTGAATTTTTTTGTTCATTTTTCAAGTTTTTGGCATGTTTGGGGTCGGGTTTTTATGTTTTATCGTGCAAGACAGGATCCTGTCTCGTACGAGTAACTGGTAAATTTCCTTTTGTCATTTGGGACCATTAGATTTGTCGTTCGGACCCTACCCTTGTGTCGTACGACATGTCAGTAAAAAGACCATTTTATCATGCGGGGTCTTATAATTTGTCATTTGGGAATGTTTTATCGTACGAAAGCCATTCTTGACTCGTATGAGATGTTGCCCTTCTATGTTTTGTCGTTCGGGAAACAGTGAGCATTTTTGAAGGTCTAAACTTGAAAATTTGATTTTGCACTTGACTTAGTTGGATTTGCGTGATGTTTTATTTCTTGTCTTGGCTTATTTGGAATGTTTTCTGATGTTTGTTGTTGGGTTTTTTCAGCTTCGATTACCTCCTATGCTCTTCAGATGCGTATATCCTCCCACCATGGCATTAGTACGACATTTATCTGAGGTTGAGCAGGCTCAAGTTGATTTATGTGGTTTGACTCATCTTTTGAGATTACATGATATCCGTGTTAATCATGGTATGCTTACAACATTGGTTGAGTATTTTCACTCAGAGCATAACACATTTCATTTGCCAGTGGGGGAGTTGACTATCACTCCCGAGGATGTGTACAGGATCCTTCGTATCCCTTTTGCTGGGGATAAGGTGGATTATGATACCGCACTATTACCTGGAGTATAGGCAGTTAGGCATATATTCAGGGATCCAAACATTTTGACCCATTCCATCAGTTGGGACATATTGATGAGCAAATACAGCGAGGAGTTTCCGTTGCGTGTGTTCTAGTAGGTTTCATTGGTTGTTTTCTAATGCCAGATAGAGGGCAGCAGGGTTTCCAGTGTGGATGGGGTCAGATGCTGGAGAGATTGGTTGAGACCCCTCAGAGACTTGGTTGGGGTTCTTGTATACTGGCTCACATGTATCGAGAGATGCATGAGATTGTGTACAGAGATGGTAGGAGCATGGTTGCAGGTGTATATATTTTACAGGTTTGGGCTTAGGAGCACCTTCTTGTTTGTCAGTCGGTGGTAGATGATAGTAGAGATCTTGGACAACTGATTATATATAGGTATGCTGGTTATATTACACAACCCCATTTGGGCAAGACAGATTTTTGGAGACAGCAACTTGATGACCTGATAGCCGTAGTATGGAGACCATATAGGGGCTTAGAGTCATGGGATGACTAGCGGTTGGTTTGCAGGGACCTTTTTATTACGCACCCTCTCATCGAGAGATCACAGACTATTGTTGAGCAATTCGTCATTTCATGGGTGATGAGACAGTATGGCCAGCCTTAGGGGATATCCCAGGAGTATACAGCTTATGCGCGTTATGTGGATGAGGAGAGATAGGGATGGTCTCCACGATTATCCTATGCCTTGGCTATGCAGGAGCTAACTGGTCTCCAACAATTGAGATGGGACTACTTGGACGATGTGGTGGATGCGGGGGTATTGCCCCAGTTCAGGGATTGGTTTCAGCAGCATCCATTCACTCGATTCACTGATCTAGCAAAGCAGGATCCTCATATTGAGGATGTTGAGGATGATGCCCCCGCACCGGCACAAGGACAGGGACAAGGCTAGAGGCAAGGCCAAAGGTAGGGACAGGGACAGAGAGCCAAGGCTCTAAGGTAGATAGGTGGTGATCCTGGTGCTAGTAGCAGCAGGGTTCTAGTTGAGGGTGGACAACAGAGGGGTGAGGGTGGATCCCTTGGGAGAGTAGGAGTGAGATTGGGTGGGACTAAGGAGGAGAAAGTAGCTCCGAGATAGGTTCGGCAGTGGAGGGATGAGTAGGGTGGAGAGCCTGCTAGAGAGCAGGGGACTGACGCAGGGCGGTCGATGAGAGCACGTCTTATAGAGCTGCAGTCACAGTTGACAGTGGCTCAGACTCATCTGGCAGAGCGAGATCGACAACTTGCCGAGGTGAGGGCCAAGTGTGATCGTAGCATTAAGAGCAGAGATGAGAGCAGAGATAGAGCCCTTGCGATAGGAGGTCCTTCACCAGACTAGTAGGGCAGCCTACTATGTTGTAACATATAGTGTTGCAGTTCCTATTGCGCAACAGGTGAAACCCTACTCATAGTATATGACACATTCAGAGGGAGCTCGGGCACCTCAAAGATATTTCTTTGTGTAGTAGTGATATTATTTTGTAGACACACCCATTTTTTTGTAGCCTATACGATTCTTGCTCCGATGGGAGTTTGTACATGTCATTGGACATCATTTTGTACTCTTAGACTTGATACGATATATATATATATATATATGAGATCCAATTTGACTTCATTATACTTGTGTTGATTCGATTTTTGAGATGTTTTCTATATGCTTTATTCTACATGTATGCATTTCTGATTTAGTATGAATGTATGTAATGCAAATGGAATATGGTTTTTTATTTTTGTTTCTTGTGATGCAAATAAATGAATGTGAATGAGTAATGAGTAATGCAATTTTTTCATTTTTTAATGCAATAAGATGAATGCAAATAAGTAAATAATGAAATGTATGAATCTATATAAGATGCTTATGTATGCAGCTAACATCTCAAAACACAAGTACTCAATCAGAGAAATGATGAAAAGAGACCACTTAACTAATAAATGATGAAGCTTCCAACACTCATGCAGAAAATAAGGAGATCATTGTTACCATACCGAAATCACCCTAAATTCACAAAATGCAAAATGAAATGCAAGATGATATGCAACCCTAAACCTAGTCACTGGATTTTGAAAGGCTTAATTGTCATCATTGAGCATTTTACAATTATAGTAGACAGAGTAGAGTACCTTTCTTTGCATGTGCAATATTAATTATCTTGTCTGCAATGACTCTTTTTTCATTCATATCCTTGGACAGATTACACATGGTCCTAGAATGCACAATAAAGAAATTCCCTCAAAACAGACAAAGAAATGATATGGACCTCCCCGTAGCATTCAAATAAGCGGATTCGAGGTATGTGAGGTGATTCCACCTTGATGTGAAGGCTCTTATCACAGACACCCAACTAATTTAGATGTTTCCAGATCATTGGGATCATTCTTTCAAGCAGAAAACAAAGAAGATATTATGCCCCCAATCCTTGCTCCTCTTAGTCAAGATAGACTTCCTCTAGTTACTCAAAGGGATAATAATCAAAAACCAATATAAAAGACAACACACAAAGAAAATTTTCATGCATAGCTCAAACAGTTTAGTGATTGTTTTCTGTTTTGTTGTTTTGCTTGTTTACTCAGTGATAAAACTCTTCAATAGTCAGGAGACATGTGACTGACTCGGAGTGGACGACCAGGTTTCACTGACATAAAGTTGACTTGGTTGATATTGCTTAGGACATGTAATGTGCTCTTGTCAATTACCTAAGACTAGGACATTGATCGGTTTCAAGCCATGAGGGTTCCAACGAACCAGGATGTCACAAAAGTGACTGAAAAAATGTACAAGTAAAAGCAAATATGCAGGAAAGCAGGAATGCCAATGTTGCATTGATAGATGGAGTGCTTGAGTACAAGAGGCACCTGTTTACCAGGTTTTCACCTGCTTGACAGAGATTTTTTTTTTTTTTACCAAGGTGCTTGTTTACCAGGTTTTCACCAAGGCATTTTCTCTCTTTTTTTCTTCTTTTTTTTTTTTTTTTTTTTTCCTTTTGGATTTCTTCAAGACTTTTCTGATTTTTAGGATTTCTTCAGGACTTTTTCTAATTTTTCTAATTTTTTATGTTTTTTTAAGGACTTTTTTTGATTTTTTCTGATTTCTTCAGGACTTTTTCTGATTTTTATGATTTCTTCAAGACTTTTTAGTTGTAGAGGTTGCTGGAGCAGAGAATATTTAAGTGAAGAATTTCTTCAGATGGATGGTGTTGATCGGTTCGCGGAGCTATTCTCCTTTCGATGTTGAGAGTTGATAGGCACCAGAGCCAAAAGCTGCAGTAACGATATAGTGACCCAGCCAGTTGGGTTTGAACTTCCCTTTGTTGTCTCGAAACTGTTGATTTTTAGGATTTTCTCTTAGAACTAGGTTACCAATCTGAAATTCTTGGTGTCGAACCTTTTTGTTATATCCTCTAGACATTCTCTTTTGATACACTATGAGATGATCAAATGCCACTTGCCGACGCTCATCCAACAATTCGAGCTCTTGCAATCTAGATATTCTATATTCTTCATCAGTAACAAGACCTTGCAAAGAAACTCTTAGAGATGGTATTTCCACCTCAATAGGTAATACTGCTTCGGACCCATACACCAGAGAAAAAGGTGTAGCTATTTTGATACTTGTTCTATAAGCCCACAATGCAAGATTAAGCTGCATATGCCAATCCTTTCCCGATTTGTTTACTGTTATGTGCAAGATGGTCAATAGGTTTTTGTTAGATGCCTTTGCTTGTCCATTACCTTGAGGGTAATATACTGATGACTAGTGTTGTTTTATTTTGAATTTCTCACAGAGTTCGTCTAGATCTTTGTTCTTGAAATGTCCTCCATTGTCAGTTATAATGGATGAAGGTATACCATACCTGCGGATGATATAATTAAGAATAAATAAAGCTACTTGTTTGTTGGTTGTTTTGATGAGCAGAACTGCTTCTACCCACTTAGTGAAGTACTCAGTGACAGTGATAATAAATTTGTGTCCGTTAGATGATGCAGGATATATTTGGCCAATTAGATCAAACACCCACTGTTGGAAGGGCTAGTGTGTTACAAAGGGTATGGGATCCCTTACTGGAACATGGATAAGGCGCCCATGCAGTTGGCACTTTTCACAAGTTTTAGCAAATTTTATAGCTTCTTTGTCCATGTCTTGCCAGTAGTAGCCAACCCTTAGTAGTTTTCGGGCTAAAGTTAGACCGTTTGAATGGGATCCACAAACACCTTCATGAACTTTGGATAATGCGTGTTGGGACTCCTCAGTTTCTAAACATCTAAGAAAAGTATTATCTAAACCTCACCTGAATAGGTCATTAGCAATGATGATGTACCATGACGCATTTCAGATTAGGTTCCTTTTTTTCATTTTGGGAAAAATTAGCAGGGACATCTTGGTCACACATGTAAGAGTAAATGTGGCTATAACGAGATGAGTCATGTACAATAATAGAACATACCATCTGGGACTTGGGAGAATCATAGGCAGGATAATGTAACTCTTCCACCAGGAATTCAAAGCGAAAATTAGACTCCTGTAGCTGTGGTATAGATGCCAAAGTGGCCATTGCATCCACTGCTCTATTTGTTGTTCTGGGGATCTGCCGAAATGATACGAAGGCAAAGTATTTCTTGAGATCATCCACCATTCTCTTATAAGGCATCAGTTTCTCATCTCTTGTTTGATATAGATCATTGATTTGGTTGATGATGAGTTGAGAATCACCATAGATGTGTAATTCAACAATCTTCCACTTGATGGCCAGCTTGATCCTGTTTACCAAAGCTTCATATTCTGCAATGTTGTTTTTGCAAGGGAAGAGAATCTTGTAAGCTTTCGAAATTGAATATTTTTTAGGAGTAATAAAAAGTATTTCGGCACCAGAACCATGTTGAGTGAAAGACCCATCAAAGAACATCTTCCATGATTGTTCAGTAAGGTGCATGATTGATTCATCTGGGAATTCTATATGCAGAGGTTGTCTGTCTTCAAGTGGAGCTTCAGCAAGTTGGTATTCAATAACCTATCCTTTGATGGCTTTACGTTCCACATGTTCGATATCAAATTTCGTAAGAACCATGACCCATTTGGCTAGTCTCCCTGTAAGTGTTGCTTTACTGAGAAGATATTTGAGTGGATCAATCTTAGCTACCAACTTAATAGAGTGTGCCAACATATAGTGCCTTAATTTTTGTGATGCAAAGACCAATGCTAAGCATGCTTTCTCTATTATAGTGTAGTTCATTTCATATGACACCAATGTTTTGTTGATGTAATAGATAGCTCGTTCCTTTTTATTGTCATCTTGTTGTGCCAGAAGTGCCCCCAGTGAAGTATCTATAGCTGATATGTATAGGATCAATGGTTTACCTTGAATCGGTGGCATTAATATGGGTGGATTAGAAAGATATTCTTTGATTTGTTGTAAATGTTGTTCACAATCTCTATCCCAGTTGTATTGAACTCCTTTCCTTAATACCTTTGTGAAGGGTTGAGCTTTATCTGCTAGCCGAGATATAAAACGCCTTATTGATTGAAGACGACCCTGTAAACTTCTCATTTGACTGATATTCTTGGGTGGAGGTATTTCCATTATAGCTTGGACCTTTTCAGGGTCAACCTCAATTCCTTTTTTTGAAATTATGTAACCAAGCAATTTTCCTAATGTTACCCCAAATGCACACTTTTTAGGATTTAACCGGAGCTTGAATCTTTCCATTCTATCCGGTATGAGGCCTATTTCTTGAATATGCGTAGATCTCTTCATGGTTTTTACCAGGGTGTCATCAACATAATCTTCCATGTTTTTATGCATCATATCGTGGAAGATAGTGGTTACTACTCTTTGGTAAGTTGCTCCTACATTCTTTAGACCAAATGACATAACATTCTAGCAGAAGGTTCCCCATGCACATGTGAAAGCTGTCTTTTCTTGATCTTCAGGTGCTATCTTGATCTGATTGTAACCAGAGAATCCATCCATTAATTAATACATCTGATATCCAGTAGTCATATCTGCTATCATGTCAATGTTGGGCAATGGAAAATCATCTTTCGAACATGCTTTGTTGAGATCCCTGGAGTATGTGCAAACTCTAATAGATTTGTCTGCCTTTGATACATGTACTATATTTGATATCCATTCTGCGTAGTCTATAGCTCTGATAAATCCAGCTTTCAACAATTTTTCTAGTTCAACTTTGACTAGCAGTGCCACATGAGGATGCATCTTACGGAGTTTTTGCTTGACTGGTTTAACTCCTGGTGTAATAGAGAGATGACGCATGATGAGATCAGGATCTAGTCCTGGCATATCTGAGTATGTCCATGCAAAGTTGATCTTCTTTTCTAAAAAAAGGTTGCTGAAATCTTTTAATTCTTCTGCTGATAGTGATTGAGCTAAATGAATGATGTGTGGTGTCTCTTGACTCTCAATGTTCACTGGATGAGTTGGCTTGATCAATATGGAAGATCTCTCCTGGAAATGACTTGGTAGTATATCAAGTATCTCACCTTCAGGCACCTTAGAGAGGTTTTCACCCTTAGGTACGTCCTTTATTTTCTCTTTTTTAGATTCTGATACCGCCACAATGTGGTTTTCTCCATCAGATCTTTTATTTTTATTTTTCTTATTTTTGTGACTAAGATACTTGATATCCGCTTCAGTCATGTTTTCATTTTGTTCGCTGGTGGAAGAGTACATGGGTTCAACTGCATTGAGAGAGTAGGCTAATGTATAGTCATTGGCAAAAGTAGGTACATTCAAGGGTTGGTTATAAAGAGTATAATCAATCAATTCAGGATGTATTAAGGATAAGGTTGGAACAGGCTCAAGGGAGTTCACGGTACTATCATCATGGGTTCGGACCGACCAATCGAGTTCCAGAAGACTACCTTGCATATGTGTCTCAAGACCAGGAAGAGTCACGACACGATTATCAAAATTCATGTTAGTATTTAGTGGACCTAACCCAACCGACCTACTTCTAGCGTTTTCACCTACTTTAGACGGGACTACATACCGTGGTGTGACAATAACAGGGTTAGCGGACAACATCTCAACATTCATGACAGAGTAGTCATAATGTGTTGTTGAATAATCATTGCTATGAATAGAGCTCCTGTCTGAGTTATCAGAGTCATAAGATGAAGTTTCTGACTTGTCTTCAAGTGGCTTAGTAAAAGTATATATAGTATCAACACCCACATCTTTGATGTTGCAAGTTCCTTTGTAATTTGGTTCATTGATTGCTTGTACTTGACACACTTGTGGACATAACCTTGATGGTTCTGTTAATCCCTGTCGTCTGTTCCATTCAGCTTCCTCTGGACTGATGACTGGTTCGGTTTCTATAGCTTCTAGTTCTTCTTTTGTAGTTTCGTACCTGATTTGTCTTATCTCATTAGAGGTAGAGTTAATAGGTGAAGAAATTGCTTGTTTCCTTTCTTCCTCCATCTGTCGTTCATAGTCTTCTTGTCTTTTTAGTCTGATTTCTTCCATTTCTTTTTGCATTTTTAGGCGTATCAGCTCTTGTGCATCATCTGTGATATCACTGGATTCTTTAGGGGTTTTTGTAGTAGATGTATCTGAGAGATGGTCAGGACCCCATTCATACTCATTTGAATCAGTTTCTGAATCATCTACTTGTTGTCTGCCAGTATATGTGACTGAAATGTTCAGCGGGGCAAACAATTCTCTGATTTTGTATACTTCGTCTCTCATATCCTCTAGGACTTCTACTTCCTGTGGTATTATAGCTGATATAACTGGAACTTGATTACCATTTGTTTCCTCTCTCTGGGTGGGCAGTTCTTTTTGTTCATTGTCATACTCTTCCTGAGTTTGTTGAGTATTAATTTCTTGTGTTGTTAAAGGTAGTACCTTTTTCTTCCACTTAATCATATCCTAGTCCAGCTTTATCATTGGCAGACTTAGTTTGTAACTGAATAGGTTCAACAATACCTTTTTGACGTTTTCCTAGAGGACTAGTACTTGAATATCCCATGCGTTGAAGCATCTTATAGCCTGAACCATATTGTGTCAGAGAAATCTCACAATGTTGTATTTCTTTGTTTGCACTATCTTCTTTGAAAAGTGACTTGAGAACATCATCTTCTTCTATTTCGCCTGCAAGAGAAGTAGAGGACTGTATAAAGAGACCATTATACATGACTTTTGGAGTTGAAGTTTGTGGCTTCATAGCCTCTGATGGTTTTCTCGACTATCTTGGTGATAGAGGAAGAGACATTAGTGAGAGTATAGGCTCTATTTTATAGCCATCCATGCCAGTGTTTGTGATTTTCAATTTCTTTTGTAAATCTTTCAACAAAGATTCTGAACTTTCAGCTGTGGAGGCCGCTCTATTATGAGGAACAAAAGCATCAGCACTCTGTGTTAATGCATTGCAGGTATAACTTGTATCAGCAGGAATACTGACTTCAACTCCATTATAAGGAAATTTCAAGCATTGATGATACATAGATGGTACTGCTTTCATTTCATGAATCCATGGCCTACCCAGTAAGATGTTGTATGAAAGATGAAGATCCATGACTTGAAAAATGTCATCTCTTTCTACAGGTCCTACCCTGATTGGTAATCACACCAGACCCTTATAGGTTCTTTCTTCTTCATCATAAGCCTTGATTGTTATTTTCTTTGTTGGATCAATAACGTTTGCAGAAAATCCCAGCTGTGTCAGTAGATTGTATGTATAGATATTCAACCCAATGCCTCCATCTATCAAAACACGTTTAACTTGGTGTTTATGGATCATGGCTTCAATGTGTAATGGTTGGTTATGTGGGCGACTCAGTGAGTTATCATCTTCTTCAGAGAAAGTGAGGTAATGAGGTGAGGTCAGGTGACCCACCATAGATTGAAACCGATCTACGTCTAAATCTTTAGGGACACTGGTGGTAAGTAAAGCCTTGTCCAAGACCTCTCTATGAGCAGAAGAGATCTTAAGCAGTTCCAAAATGGAGATTTGAGCATTGGTTCTTTTCAATTGTTCGACAATGCTATAACTAGGAGAAGATGATGAAGCCAGTTGTTTTGATTTGGCCATGATTGTGTCTATTTGTCTATTTGGTAGATTTGATGTTGTTTGTTCGAAAGTTGAGGAACTAGGTCCTGGGAGAGTAATCTTCCTTTGAGCATGAGTCATGGCATTAACAGTTTGTGCTTGACTTTGGTGATTATGGACTATGATCACATTGCAATATTTAGGTTGAGCATATTCAATCATGTTGATCACATTATCGTTATTAGTGTAGGTATAATTGACTCTAGCTCCTCCCTTGGATTTTGAGGAATCTCCTTAATCATAAGTCAGTAAGAGATCTTTAAAGGCCTTATGATCAGCATTAGTCATGTAATTTCCAACAAAGATCTTGCCTACGTCAATGAGATCTTGGATTTCATGTCGGAGTTTCATGCAGTTGTTTATGTTATGTCCCTTGTTCCGATGATATTCACAGTATTCGTTTTCTCTCCACCATTTGGGTCTAATTTCTAGGTCATATGGTCTAGAATTGTCTGGCAATGTTATCAGATTATTTGCCAATAAGGTTTTAAAAGCGGATTCATATGATTCATCTAGAGGAGTAAAATCACGCTTAGGTTTTCAGAGCCAAGGCTTTTCTTTAAACCATTCTCTTGTTTTCTTTGGAGGATTTTCTACAGCAGTTTCAACTGCCTTGAGTGCTTGTGTGCCACTAGCCAAGTTAAATATTGTGGATTTTGTTTTTGCTTGGACAATATCTACCACTCCATCACTAAAAACGTTTCTATTATTATCTTTGTCGTATTTCCAGTACTTTCTCTTTTCTTTAGAACTAGAACCTTGCGACGTTTCTTTCCAAAGTGATATATCTCCCTTTTTTATAAGCACATCTTCCATTCAGAGGGTGTTATCTACCATTTTTTTGAATGAAGGATGTACTTGCATCTGGACACTAAACTTTAATTTAGGGATTAGGTTGTTGACAAAGATATCCATTTTCTCAAGATCTAGGATAGTCCGTGAATATCTAGAGAACATCTTTCTCCATCATTGGAGAAAAGTGAGAAAGGGTTCTCTTGTCTTTTGTTTGGTATTGCAAAGCTCTATCATAGTCACAGGATGTTGAATGTTGTATGAGTATTGTTATAAAAATAGTTGGATTAGTTCTTCAAACATTTTTATTCCTTTGGGTAGACTTGAGCACCATTCCATTGCTTGACCCCCTAAACTCCTTGGGAAAAGGCGCATGAGGTATGTTTGATCATGCATGAACTCCATACAGGCGGCACAAAACTCTCTGACATGATCTTGAGGATCTGAGGTACCATCATATTTGTCAAATTTTGGGATCTCAACTCGTGAAGGAAATGGAGGCATGTAAAGGTTTTTGTCAAATGGGAATGGGCATATTGTGTCCAGAGAATATTGTTTTGGCATTTTATCTTTGTTTTGTAGTTTTGTGACCACAGTTTGTAATGTTTGCATTTGTTTGCTTATTTTTTCCCATGGTGTCTCTTCCTCTTTAGAGATGAGGGCCTCCACATTATAACCAGTAGGGAGTTTGGCGTCTTGCTTTGCTAATTCTAGGAAATAGTCTTCTTTTTCCCTAGCCATGATGACCTTCATCATTTTTCGGAACTCTTTATCATTCTGACCTCTATGTACTTTAGCTTCGGGAGGTTCAGGAAGCTCAGATTTAGTTGATGAGGAATCACTGTCAGTGGCATGATTGCTAAAGTCATCGTGAGTGTCTCGTTTATTAGATTCTCTTTCTTGTCTTCCCCGGACATGGTGGGAGATAAGGGCTAACCAAAGATTGGTAGATCGTAAACCGGTATCTGTGACGAGGACGGTTTATTGTAAAAGCCTGGGTTTTCCACAAAGAATGGATTGTCTTTTGATGAAAAGGGTGTTTCTTTTTCTTTGTCTCTTTTGCTGCGAGAATTTTTGGTTTGAACAGGCATTTTGTAACCGACAGGACCGAGAGCCAAATGTTTTGCAAAAGTCAAGATCAAATTGTAGCTAGTAGTTCATTTAACGTAGTGATTGAGAGAAGTAACTAAGATCTGGTCTGGTTTCAGGAATGATCTATCCTGTGTAAGACATTATCTAAGTTAAATTAGGTTTGATAAGATGTTTGTTTGAACTAGCTTAAAGATAATCGAGAAAATCGTGCAACGCAATGGCAGAGGTACACTATCAAGGTTGTTTATGCTCAGGAGGATGATAACTAGTTTTAGGCTTGCTGTAGACTGTTTTAGACAGGTTTGACTATTCTGGACTGGCAAAATCAGAGACTCGTACGACAAAATTTTTGAGACCGTATGACAGTATAACAGCTTCAGGATGACCATAGTTCTATTTCATACGAGTTTCTGCCTAGTACCGTACAACAAATGGGTAGGTCCCGAATGACAAAAGATTCAGTGCAGTTCTATCTCGTACGACACAGGATTTAGCTTAAACGACAGACTGCTAGGTCTCATACGACAGAGGATTTAGCTCGGACGATAATTTAGAATACTCGTACGACATAGGATATGGTGCAGGACGACAAATGATCAGGCTCGTACGACTGTTAACAAGACAGAGACACGAATTCTGAGTTTTTTCGATTGCTGAGTATGACCAATTCTGAGGTGGACTGATTTTTGACCAGAATAGACTAGCTTCGACATGGATAGAGTTTTATCACTGAGTTGTTGATTTGTTTGATTTGTTTTCTCTAGTTTTAGTATTCCAGTTTTAGTTTCAGGGATGAAAACATAGAAAATACGCAATATAAATAGTAATTCTAGTCACAACATGCAAACCCTATGGAAGTTGGCTTAGAGAAGAAAACCTTTACTTGCTGACTTAGGTACACACCCAATAGCTAATCAGAATACGGCCGCTGAGTCTCATGCAATGGATTCTCAACACCATATTATCCGACTCCAAACACTAATGGGGGCACGATATGACAAGTGTCTTGGGAGAGTTACTATCTCTCTTGCACAAAGATTATCAACCTTTCGGAGGTGAATCGAGTAGCTTCTAATTTTAATTGGATCTAGTAAGGGTTCCATTTGGCGCGTTGAGGTATAAACTCAATTAAGAGGTCTCCCAGCCTTGAAAACCAAAGTTCAATATACCCGAAGGTACCGGGGAGAGCTATTCCCGAGCATTGCCGTTGACTTGATTTTCATCAAATCATGTTTATTTTATAGTGGGTTGGAGTACTTGATGTTTAGCCGTTCCCACTTAGTTTGTTCCCCTCACACCAGTCGTAACGGCTTTAAGAGTTTTTCAACCCCTCGGGAGGGCAGGCCTGTTAAAGATGTACAAATCTCAAACAAAGAAAATTCCTCAAGGGTCTAGATTTCTGATTGTCTAAAAAAAGACAAGAGCATACTCTCCTACCTCTCAGAATTTTCTAAAAACACAAAAGACAAATTTGTTTATTAACCAGATAACAAGTTAGGTGCCTAAAAAATTAAAGAATACACGATGTTTGATTGATTTCTCTTTAGGCAACCTACAAAAACAACACATCAGTAGTCATGTTGTTTTTATTCTTTGATAGACGTATGTTTGATTGATAAAACCTTTGACAAGTGTCCTGCAAGAAACTGGTTAGGCTGTGAAAATACCAGGCAGACAAAAGATAATTCAGGGTCAGCATTAGCGTAATCAAAATTTAATTCAAGAAAAAACCCCGAAAAGTGAAACTTGCTTTTAATCTAACAGAAAATAGAATCGTACGACAATTCTCATAGAATAGAAAGAATTTTTTTTTTATCATACGAGTCAAAAATGAGTAGAGGACGACAGAGGATAAAATCAAATAACCAGAAACAGTATGTCGTACGAGTCCATCTTCTGATTCGTACGACAAATAACATGATTTAATATTATGTCGTATGATAAACTACTGGCTTCAATATAATGTCGTACAATGCAGTGAAATTGCTCGTACGATATTTCGCAGAGATTGTACAGATGAAACTTGCAGGATAAAAAGAATGATTTTGAGGCCGAAAAAGTAGTTTTCTGCCCCATGGTGGGTGCCAAAAATGTGTGTGTAAAAAGTGGACCTATATCTGTATCTGGAATACACAACACTTCAATTAAGTCATTAGATGCATGGTTTGTAAATCAATAATCAATGAATAATAAACCATTACAAAGTGACCCATTGCCTTCTAGTAGATGCGAGTTTAGATTGCTTTCAGATTACTAAGCTATCCAGTGACTAGACAACACCTAAATGAAGGATTTTTAAATCTATATGAGCATGGATTTAAGCTAGATGGATGCAAGATTTAAGCTAGATATGCAAGATTAATCTAACACGATTTAAACAATATATGAATATTTAAGCTAAATGATTTAAGCAATATGAAATAACTAATATGCAATATCTCAATGCAAATTCTCAATGAACCTAGAGTAAAAACAACATAATAACAATATATTCTCCAGGATTTTTGAATGAGAGATGAGAGCCTGAATTTATAGAAAATTCAGAAAGAAACCAAAGGCTGAGATCAAATGATGATGAGTGGTCAAGATTTTCCAAGAGGAAGCACAATCCAGGTGAATTGATGTGACTGGATGCTTTTCTCAGTTTTAAAGGAAATTGAACTAAAATTAAGATAAAATCAAGAAAAAATTGATTTATTCTCTATTTCATTCAATTTTAATATTTAATTGTTTTAATTACTTTCTCTGAGATTATTTATCAATTTTTAATTTGTTTTTCAAGGTTATCTCCAATTGATTTCTTTTCTCAAAATTTTAATTCTTTCTTGGTCAATTAATTCATTTTTTGATTTATTTTCATTTTTCAGGATTTGATGGTAAATTGATTTATTTAATTAAATATGCTAGGATATTTAATAAAATAAATAAGATAATTTTTTAAAATGATTTACTTGGAATGATCAATTAATTAAATAAATATTTAATTAATATTGGTTGATTAATTTGCCGTGTGACATTGATGATTTTAGAATTAATTGTGTGCTCAAGATTTATTTAATTGCCTTTGGTTAGGACCTTGGTAACATTGTCGAGATTAGGGGCTCATGGTTTAGATGACCATTTTTAGGGTATTACAAAAAGAAGCAACGTGGTAGGCGTGGTTAAAGGGAGAATTCCCTATCAAAAGCAACAACATGGTAGGCATGGTTAAAGGGAGAATTCCTTGTCAAAAGAAACAACATGGTAGGTGTGGTTAAAGGGAGAATTCCCTATCAAAAGTAGCAACATGGTAGGCGTGGTTAAAGGGAGAATTCCCTGTCAAAAGCAACAACATGGTAGGCATGGTTAAAGGGAGAATTCCCTATCAAAAGCAGCAACATGGTAGGTGTGGTTAAAGGGAGAATTCCTCGTCAAAAGCAACAACATGGTAGACATGGAGAGGAGAGGTAAGTGGCATGGGGAAATGAATCATCGCCCCTGTGTGTGTGAAAAAGTGAACCTATAGCTGCAAGCACAACACTTCAATTAAGTCATTATATGCATGGTTAGTAATCAATAATCAATAAGAAATAAACCATAGCAAAGCGACTAATTGCCTTCTAAAAGATGCGAGTATAAGATTGCTCTTAGATTTTTGTAAGCAATACTAGTGACTAGACTACACCAAGATGAATGATTTAATCTATATGATATTAAGCTATATGAATGCAAGATGGATGAGTAATTCAAGCAAATTCAAGCAACAATGCATGCAAGCAATAATGAACGTAAAAATGGATGCAAGTAATCTAAAAAAACACAATGACTTCAATGACTCCAGAGCGAAATTAGTGTGATAATAATTCCCAAGCGTGTTCTCAAAAATCTCTGAGGTGAATTGGAATGAGACTTGAAGACTGAATTTATAGAGAATTACAAAAAGCTCAATTTAGGATTAATTGAAAATAATTGAGAAATCAGGTTGAGTTAACCTTGAGATAGATTCCAATTATAGTTTAATTGAAATGCATTCAAATTAGAAGTCCAAGTTGCATTGGAAAATAATAATAAATTAGTTCCATGCATATCTGATAAAAATAGATAATTCTTCAATTCAATCAAGGAAAGAGTTTTCTTAATGCAACTGAACTTCTTTTTTCTGAAAAGCTTTGAGTTCCAATTTTAGAGAATAATTCAACAATTCAATTAAATTGCTTATCTGATTTCAATTTCTAAATTTAGAAAAAGAAATAATATCTCAAGTTTGATTTCTCTCTCAATTCAATTCTTTTTTTTGACTTTTGTTTTGTTTCAATTCAACTCTTTGTAATAAATTAATTCATCTTTTGTAATAAATTAATCCTTTCGCATGATTGAATGGCAAATTTATTAATTAATTAAATATGCAAAGATATTTAATAAATTAAAATGGGATAATTGATCAAAATGATTATTCTTGAAATAATTCAATTAATTAAATAAATATTTAATTAATACTGAGTGGTTGATTTGCCATGTGATTTTTGATAATTAAAGAATTAATAATGTGCTCAAGATTGATTTAATTGCCTTTGGTTAGGACCTTGGTGATGTTGTCAAGATTAGGGGCCCATGGTTTAGATGACCAATTTTAGGGTATTACATTTGCCCCTCTTTGAATTAATGTGCGAGCAACACTTTGATTCAAAGAATGTGTGATGTCTAGGAGATGCCAGTTCTGAACTTGATTGATCACGAACTAGATAAAAAGCGAGGTGTTAGGTTGATTCGAAGCGACAAAGCTAAATGAGGTCTGATTAAAGTGATACTGATCCCGAACTTGATTGAACTGAGGAACGATAGAAAACAAAGATACCGAACTTGAACTTGATTGATCAAGAAGCGGATCTTACTGATCTAGAACTTGATTGATCTTAGATACAGTGAATGATGATAAAAATCAATCTTGAATTTGATTGATCAAGACACGATGAGCGAAGAATAAACCATCCAGCTTAATCAAGAAATGAATACTGAACACTTGCTTAGATTTAGAATGACCAAAGAAACTCTTTAAACTTTTGATTGAGTTTAAACAAATAATCAGTTTGATTTGAAATGATGAAACTGATTAATGTTAAGAGATTAATTCAGATGAAAGACGAATATCAGCTTGATTTGAAGCGATGAAACTGATATACCCCTAGCGATTGATTGATTCAGATGATCGAGAGATTTCAACTTGATGTGAAGCGATGAAGTTGAGATGCCCCTTAGCAATAAGGATTTTTTTCTTTAATTGGAATGATTTTTGCTCGACTTTTGATGAAGATTTGAAAAAAATTCTCGACTTGTGAGATGTGAAGTCATAAGGTCATGAGTATGCCCCCTCGGGAGCGAAATTGAAAGATAGCGAGGGTAGTTGATTATAGGCAATTGTTTGGCGAAAATAAGTTATTTGAGCACAAATCGATTTTGAGGATTTTTCTAAAGATTTTGGCAATGATTGATGAGAAATTGAGCGTAGAGTTGATTGGTAGAATTGAAATGTGGATGTGTAGAACTGAAATTGAATTAAGATTCAATGTTGAAATTGAGTGCAATTTGAAGAAAGAATGAGCATTAATGAAAAAAAGCGCTAAGTGGTCAAAATTGTGAAATTGACTAGCAAGACGATCTTGAATTTCGATTTTGATCCCGAAAATGGAATCAAAGCAGACACATTAGCCAAGGGTACAATTTTCGTGTCCATCGGAGCAAGTTGAAAAATTAGGTTTTAGGCTATATATAGGACAAAAGTGTCATTTTCAATTCATTTTAACCCTCCAAGTTTGAAAATTCAAAAAGCCTTCTGCGAAGAAAAATGGTGGTCCCTACTCGTCAGCATCGATTTGAGCGCCAGAGAAGACATAATCGTCTTCGAAACTACGAGCCAGTGGTAAGTGATCAATCTTTAGCCTCTGTATGTTTCCAATTTTGAATTTTTTTGTGTATTTCTTACGTTTTTGATGGGTTTGAAGTTGAGTTTATCGGTTTATCGTGCGAGACAGGATCCTGTCTCGTACGAGAAACTGGCAAATTTTGTTTTATCGTTTCAACCCATTAGAATTGTCGTACGAGAGCAACCCTTGTGTCGTACGACAGGCCGGTTAAAAGACCATTTTGTCGTGCAATGTATAAAACTTTGTCGTTTGGGGTTGTTTTCTCGTACGAGAGCCATTCTTGACTCGTACGAGATGCTATTTAACTGTGTTTTGTCATTCGGAAAACAGTGACAATTTTTGAAAGCGTAAACATGAAATTTTGGTTTTGTATTTAACTTATTTGGATTTGCGTGATGTTTAACTTCTCTTCTAGGCTAATTTGGAATGTTTTTTGATGTTCGTTGTTGGGTTTTGTAGGTTTGTTTACCTCCTGTACTCTTCAGATGTGTATATCCACCCACGATGGCTTTAGTTCAGGATTTGTCTGAGGTTGAGCAGGCTCATGTTGATTCATGCGGCTTGACTCATTTGATGAGGTTACCTAATATCCGTGTGAACCACGGGATGCTCATGGCGTTGGTAGAAGGATTTCATTCGGAGCATAATACCTTTCATTTGCCAGTTGGGGAGTTGACCATCATTCCTGAGGATATGTACAAGATCCTTCGTATCCCTTTTGCTGGGGATAAGGTGGACTATGATACCGCATTGTTACCTGGACTGCAGGCACTGAGGAATGTATTCAGGGATCCAGATATCTTGACTCGTTCTATGAGTTGGGATATACTGATGAGCAGGTACAGTGAGGAGTATCCGCTGGCATGTGTCTTAGCAGGGTTTATTGGGTGCTTTTTGATGCCAGACTGAGGGCAACAGGGTTTCCAGAGCAGATGGGGCCGGATGCTCGAGCAATTGATAAAGTCCCCTTAGAGACTTGGCTGGGGTTCTTGCTTACTGGCCCACATGTATCAAGAGATGCATGAGATCATTTATAGAGAGGGGCGGAGCATGACTGCTGGGGTGTACGTTTTGCAGGTGTGGGCTTGGGAGCACCTTCCTGTGTGTCGGCCGATAGTGACAAACATCAGGGAGACAGGACAGTCGGTCATCTTTAGATATGCTGGATATATTACACAGCCCCATCTGGGCAAGACAGACTTCTGGAGACGACAGCTTGATGACTTGATAGCTGTCGTATGGTGACCATATAGAGGGTTAGAGCCATGGGATGACTGGTGGGCAGTGTGTAGAGATCTATTTGTTACACACCCACTGATTGGGAGATCGCAGACTGTTGTGGAGCGATTCATCGTTTAATGAGTGATGAGGCAGTATGGCCGGCCTCAGGGGATCTCAGAGGAGTTTATAGCATATGCTAGGTATGCTGACAAGGAGAGGCAGGGTTGGGCACCTAGGCTATCTTATGCCTTGGCTATGCAGGAGTTGACAGGTTCACACCGCCTGAGGTGGGATTACCTAGAGGATATAGCAGATGCGGGGGTATTTCCCCAGTACAGGGATTATTTGCAGCAGCATCCATTCCCTCGGTTTATGGATCCTGGAGAGCATGCTCCTCATATTGAGGATGTGGAGGATGATGCCCCTGCACCAGCACAGGGATAGGCACAGAGACAGGGTCATAGGCAGGGACAGGGCCAGAGACCAGATGCTCCATGACGGACTGGTGGTGATCCTGGTGCCAGCAACAGCGGAGTGCGAGCTGACATTGGACAGCAGAGGGGTGAGGGTGGATCCCTTGGGAGAGTAGGCATGAGGTTGGGTGGGGGAGAGGAGGAGCGAGCAGCTCTGAGGCAGGTCTGTCAGCGGCGAGAGGAGCAGGACGGAGCCACAGGTGGAGATGGTGGTGGAGATGGCGGCGGAGAGCCTGCGAGAGAGCAGGGGGCTGACATGGGTTGGTCGATGAGAGCACGTCTTGCAGAGCTACAGTCACAGTTGTTAGTGGCGCAGAATCAGCTGGCGGAGTGAGACCGACAGCTAGCCGAGGTGAGGACTGAGCGTGATCGGTAGATCGCGGCTTTGAGAGTAGAGTCAAGAGCAGAGATAGAGTCTCTACGATAGGAGGTCCTTCTCCAGAGCAGTAGGGCATCTTATTATGTAGCAGCATATAGTGCCGTAGTTCTTGTTGCACAGCAGGTGCAACCTTATTCGTAGTATATGGCCAGATCGGAGGGAGCGCGAGCACCTCGACAAGATCTTGGGCATCAAGCTCCTCCATCTCCACCAGGCGATGAGGGAGAGGGTGCCAGCTAGATGATTCTTTTTGTAGCTCAGATGTTTTTTTGTAGACACACCCATTTTTTTGTAGCCTATACGATTCTTGCTCCGATGGGAGTTTGTACATGTCATTGGACATCATTTTGTACTTTTAGACTTGAGATGATATATATATATATATATACGAGATCCGATTTGACTTCATTGTACTTGTGTCAATTCGATTATGAGATGTTTCTATATGCTTTATTCTATATGTATGCATTTCTTTTTCAGCATGAATGTATGTATTACAAATGATAATGGATGTCTATGTTTTTGTTTCTTTTCATATGCAAATAAATGAATGAAATTGAGTAGTGCAAAGTTTTTTTTGTTTTTACTGTGTGTGTGAAAAAGTGAACCTGTAGCTGCAAGCACAACACTTCAATTAAGTCATTATATGCATGGTTAGTAATCAATAATCAATAAGAAATAAACCATAGCAAAGCGACTAATTGCCTTCTAAAAGATGCGAGTATAAGATTGCTCTCAGATTTTTGTAAGCAATACCAGTGACTAGACTACACCAAGACGAAGGATTTAATCTATATGATATTAAGCTATATGAATGCAGGGACCCGAATTGCATCATAAAGATATTCCCTCAAAACAGACAAAGAAATGACATGGACCTCCCTGTAGCATACAATTAAGTGGAGTCAAGGTATGTGAGGTGATTTCACCTTAATGTGAAAGCTCTTATCACAGACACCCAGCTAATTTATATGTTTTCAGATCATCGGGATCATTCCTACAAGCAGAAAACAAAGAAAATATTATGCCCCCAATCCTTGTACCTCTTAGTCAATACAGACTTCCTCAAGTTACTCAGGGGGATAATAATCGAAAACCAATATAAAAGACAACATACAAAGAAAATTTTCCA
Organism: Cryptomeria japonica; assembly: GCF_030272615.1. Taxonomy (NCBI): domain Eukaryota; kingdom Viridiplantae; phylum Streptophyta; class Pinopsida; order Cupressales; family Cupressaceae; genus Cryptomeria; species Cryptomeria japonica. The sequence goes on along the minus strand of NC_081407.1, from coordinate 517,858,902 downwards.
TTCATAGCTCAAACTGTTTAGTAATTGTTCTTTGTTATGTTGTTTTGTTTGTGAACTTAGTGATAAAAACTCTGTAGTAGTCAGGAGACAGGTGACTAACTCGAAGTGGCTGACCCAGTTTCACTGACGGAATAATGACTTGGTTGACACTTCTTAGGATATGTAATGTGTTCTGTTGAGTAACCTAAGACTAGGACATTGATCTGTTTCAAGTCATGAGTGTTCCAACGAACCAGGATGTCACAAAAGTGATTGAAAATATGTACAAGCGAAAGCAAAAGATACTTAAAAGCGGGAAATGCCAACGTTGCGTTGATAGATGGAGCGCTTGAGTACAAGAGGCGCCTATTTGCCAGGTTTTCACCTATTTGGCAAAGAGTCATCATCATTTTTTTTTTACCAAGGTGCCTGTTTACTAGGTTTTCACCAAGGCATTTTCTCTCTTTATATATATATATATATATATTTTAGGACTTTTTTAGTTGTACAGTTTGCTGGAGCAGAGAATGCTAAGTAAAGAATCTTTTCAGGTGGATGGTGTTAATCGGTTCTTGAAGCTGTTCTCCTTCCGATGTTGAGAGTTGATAGGCACCAGAGCCAAAGACTGTAGTAACGATATAGGGACCCAGCCAGTTGGGTTCAAACTTCCCTTTGTTGTCTCGAAACTGTTGATTTTTTGAATTTTCTCTCAGAAATAGGTCACCAACTTGAAATTCTCTTTGTCGAACTTTCTTGTTATACCCTCTGGACATTCTCTTCTGATAAACTCTAAGATGATCAAATGCCACTTGTCGACGCTCATCCAACAATTCGAGTTCTTGCAATCTAGATATTCTACGATCTTCATCAATAACAAGACCTTGCAACGAAACTCTTAGAGATGGTATTTCTACTTCAATAGGTAATACTGCTTCGAACCCATACTCCAAAGAGAAAGGTGTAGCCCCAGTAGGTGTTTTGATACTTGTTCTATAAGCCCATAGTGCCGGATTGAGCTGCAGATGCCAATCTTTCCCAGATTTGTTCACTGTTCTGTGCAAGATAGTCAGTAGGTTTTTATTAGACGCCTCGGCTTGTCCATTACTTTGAGGGTAATATACTGATGACCAGTGTTGCTTTATTTTGAATTTCTCACAAAGTTCATCTAGGTCTTTATTTTTGAACTGTCCTCCATTATCAGTCACGATGGATGAAGGTATCCCATACCTGCAAATTATATAGTTTAGGATGAATAAGGCGACTTGTTTACCAGTTGCTTTGATGAGCAGAATCGCCTCTACCCACTTGGTGAAATACTCAGTGGCCGTTATGATGAATTTATGTCCGTTGGATGAAGCAGGATATATCTGACCAATGAGATCAAAGGCCCATTGCTGAAAAGGCCAGTGTGTAATGAATGATATGAGATCCCTCGCCGGGGCATGTATGAGATTTCCATGAAGCTGACATTTCTCACAAGTCTTAGCAAATTTTATGGCATCTTTTTCCATATCTGGCCAGTAGTAGTCAGCCCGTAATAGTTTCCGAGCTAAAGTAAAACCATTTGAATGAGATCCACAAATACCTTCATGGAATTCCGATAATGCACGTTTTGATTCTTCAGTTTCTAGACATCTAAGCAAAGTACCGTCCAAACCTCGTCTAAATAAATTGTTAGCTATGATAACATATCGCGAAGCGTTTCGAGTTAGGTTTCTCTTCTCGTTACGAGTAAGGTTTTCAAGGATAATTTGGTCACAAAGGTAGGAATAGATATGATTGTATCGGGATGAGTCGTGTCCAATAATAGAACAGACTATTTGGGTCTCAGGAGAATCATAAGTAGGGTAATATAACTCTTCCACCAGGAAATCAAAGCGAAAATTGGACTCCTGTAGCTCAGGTATAGATGCCAAGGTAGCCATAGCATCGGCTGCTCTATTCGTTGATCTAGGAATTTGTTGGAATGATACAAAAGCAAAATACTTCTTGAAATCATCTACCATCCTCTTGTAAGGCATCAATTTCTCATCCCGAGTCTGATATGTATCATTGATTTGATTGATGACCACCTGAGAATCTCCATAAATATGTAATTCAACAACCTTCTATTCAATGGCTAGTTTTATTCCATTTACCAGTGCTTCATATTCTGCAATGTTATTTGTGCAAGGGAATAGAATCTTATAAGACTTTGGAATTGAGTGCTTCTGAGGAGTAATGAATAGTATGCTAGCACCTGAACCATTTTGAGTAAAGGACCCATCAAAGAACATCTTCAAGGGTTGTTGAGTAAGATGCATTATTGATTCATCTGGGAACTCAATGTGTAGTGGTTGAGTATCCTCGAGTGGAGCTTCAACAAGTTGATCAACAATTACCTGTCCTTTTATGGCTTTGCGTTCCACATATTCAATGTCAAACTCTGTAAGGATCATTACCCACTTTGCCAGTCGTCCGGTGAGTGTTGCTTTATTAAGAAGATACTTGAGTGGATCAATTTTGGCCACCAACTTGATTGAATGTGCGAGCATATAGTGCCTCAGTTTCTGTGATGCGAAGACTAATGCCAAGCATGCTTTTTCTATTATACTGTAGTTCATTTCATAAGACACCAATGTCCTGCCGATGTAATAAATAGCTCTTTCCTTTTTGTTGTCATCCTGTTGCGCTAGAAGTGCCTCCAATGATGAATCAGTTGCTGATATGTATAAGATTAATGGTTAACCTTGAATAGGTGGCATCAATATCGGTGGATTTGACAGATACTCTTTAATTTGCTGAAGATGTTGTTCACATTCTTGATCCCAATTGTATAATACGCCTTTCCTTAGTACCTTTGTAAAAGGTTGAGCTTTGTCTGCTAGTTGAGAAATAAATCTTCTAATGGATTGGAGACGTCCCTATAGACTTCTCATTTGACTGATGTTCTTTGGAGGCGGCATTTCCATTATAGCCTGGACCTTCTCAAGATCAACCTCGATGCCCTTCTTTGAAATGATGTAGCCAAGTAGTTTACCAGATGTCACTCCGAATGCACACTTCTTTGGATTTAATCGGAGCTTGAACTTTTCCATTCTGTCAAGTATAGGACCTAACTCTCGAATATGCGTTGATCTTTTCATAGTCTTCACTAAGGTGTCATCAACATAATCTTCCATATTCTTATGCATCATGTCATGAAAGATAGTTGTAACTGCTCTTTGATAGGTTGCTCCTGCGTTCTTTAACCCAAATGACATAACGTTCCAGCGAAAGGCTCCCCATGCACAGGTGAAAGCTATCTTTTCTTGATCTCCAGGAGCGATTTTAATCTGATTGTAGCCGGAGAATCCATCCATTCGTGAGTACATCTCATACCCAGCTATCATGTCGACTATCATATCAATATTTGGCAATGGAAAGTCATCTTTTGGACATGCTTTATTGAGATCTCTAAAATCTGTACAAACTCTGATAGATTTATCTGCCTTTGACACAGGTACTATGTTGGAAATCCATTCAGCATAATCTATCGCTCTGATAAATCTAGCTTTGAGTAGTTTCTCTAGTTCAGCTTTGACCAATAGTGCGACATGCGGGTGCATCTTACGAAGTTTTTGTTTAATTGGTTTTACTCCTGGCGTGATTGAGAGATGGTGCATAATGAGATCAGGATCCAAGCCTGGCATATCAGAGTATGTCCATGCAAAATTTATTTTCTTCTCTAAGAATAGCTGAGTGAAATCCTTCAATTCCTTTGCTGATAGTGATTGAGCTATGTGAATAATTTGTGGTGTGACTTGATTCCCGATATTCACTGGCTGAGTTGGCTGGATCAATATGGAGACTGCTCCTAAAAATGACTGGGCAGTATACCAAGTATCTCACCTTCAGGTGCCTCAGAGAGATTTTCACCTTTAGGTACATCCTTTATTTTCTCTTTTTTAGATTCTGACACCGCCACAATGTGGTTTTCGCCATCAGATCTTTTATTTTTATCTTTCCTATTTTTGCGACTAAGATACTTGATATCCTCTTCAGTCATATTTTCACTCCATTCACTGGTGGAAGAGTTAATAGGTTCGACTGCATTGAGATAATAGGATAATGTATAGTCATTGGCAAAAATAGGTATATCCATGGGTTGATTCTGTAAAGTACAGTCAATCAATTCGGGATGTATTAAGGACAAATTTTGGATAGGTTCAAGAGCGTTCACAATATTGTTATCACAGCTGCGGATCAAAAAGTCGAGTTCTAGAATGATACCTTGCGTAAGTGTCTCAAGACCAGGAAGAGTCAGATCATGATTATTAAAGTTCACGTTAATATTTAATCGATCTAATCCAATAGGCATACTTATAACATCACTGACTAAGTTGGACAGGACGTCATGTCATGGTTTAACAACAATAAGACTAGTAGGCAATTTTTCATTGTTTGTATCAGATGATTTAGAATTTGAGGATGAGTGGGTATCATCATGAACAGGATTGTCATTAGAGTCATCAGAATCATTAGAGTTATCTTATGAAGTTTCCAAGTCTATTTCAGGTGATTTAGTAAGCATATGTATGGTATCAATACTAACATCTTTAATGCTACAAATTCCTTCATATTGTAGTTCATTTGTCATTTGTATCTGACACACCTGTTGACATGGTCTCATTGTTTCTGTGACTTTCTGTCGTCTACTCCATTTAGCTTCTTCTGGACTGACAACTGGTTCTTGTCCTGCAGCTTCTAACTCTTCTTGTGTAGTGCTATAACTGATTTGTTCTGTTTCAGGATAAGGACACATAGATGAGAAGCTTTCTGGTATTGTTCCTTCTTTCAGTGCTTGTTCATAATTTGCTTGTCTCTTTTGTCTAATTTCTTGTATTTCCTTCTCTAGTTTTAGGCGCATCAACTCTTGAGTATTATCTATGACACCACTAGATTCTTCTGGAGTTTCTGTAGCGGATGTGCCTAAAAGATAGTCAGGACCCCATTCATACTCATTTGAATCAATCTCTGAATCATCTACCTATTGCCTGCCAGTATATGTAACCAGAAATTTCAATGGTGCAAACAATTCTCTGATTCTTACAAATTCATCTCTTATATCTTCAGGAACCTCAACTTCTTGTATTATCGTAGCTGATACCGTCGAAGCTTGAGCACTAACTATTTCTTCTTTCTTGACTGTTGATTCCTCTCTCTCTTTCCTACACTCTTCTTTCATTTGTTTAGCGTTTGCTTCATGTAATGTCAAAGGCGATATCTTTTTCAAGCCTTGAGACTTAGAAACATGTTTTTGTTCTGATGTCTTTTTAGGATTGTATCCCAGTCCAGCTTTATCATGTGTGGATTTGGTTTGTAGCTGAATTGGTTCAGTAATACCTTCTTTTTGTTTTCCCAAAGGACCAGTACCTGAGTACCCCATGCGCTGAATCATTTTGTAACCACAACCATACTGGTTTGAGGAAATCTCACAATGTCATACCTCCTCATTTGGACTATCTTCCTTATAGAGCCAGTTAAGCACAACATCCTCTTCTATTTCATCTGCCAAGGAGGTAGAAGACTGTATAAAGAGACCATCATATATAATATTTAGAGCTGGAGTTTGTGTTCTCATAGCCTCTAATGGCTTGCTTAATTGTTTTGGCGATGGAGGAAGAGAAACTAATGATAATACTGGTTATATCTTGTAGCTATCCATGCCGGTATCTATAATCTTCAATCTCTTTTCTAAGTCTTTAATCAATGTTTCTGGATCTTCAATTGGAGAGGCTGCCCTATTATGAGGCACAAAAGTATCTGCACCTTTTGTCAATGCATTATAGATGACATTTGTATCAGCCGGAATATTGACTTCAGCTCCATTATAAGGAAACTTTAAGCATTGGTGATATGTTGAGGGTACTGCCTTCATTTCATGAATCCATGGCCTGCCCAGCAATATATTGTATGACAATGGAATATCGAGAACCTAGAAAAGGACATCTCTCTCTACCATTCCCACTCTGATTGGTAATGATACCAAACCTTTGGAGGTCCTCTCTTCTTCATCATAGGCTTTAATTGTTATTTTCTTGCCTGGATCAATGACATTTTCAGAGAATCCTAGTTGTGTAAGCAGATGATAAGTACAGATATTCAACCTCGCGCCTCCATCTATCAAAACATGTTTAACTCTGTGTTTGTGGATCATGGCTTCAATATGCAATGGCTGGTTATGTGGATGATTTAATGAGTTGTCATCTTCCTCAGAGAAGGTCAAATAGTGAGGTGAAGTCAGATGACCCACCATAGACTGAAACCGATCAATGTCTAAATCTTTTGGAATGTCGGTAGTGAGCAATGCTTGGTGTAGAATTTCCTTGTGAGCAGATGAGAGTTGTAGCAATTCAAAAATTGAAATTTGAGCATTTGTCCTTTTCAACTGTTCAACCATGCTGTATCCAGAGGATGATGAGGAGGTTAATCTTTTAAATTTGTCCAAGGTTGATTCCTTTTGTTTATTTGGCACAGCTATCAGATTTGATGTTTCTTGAGCCGGTTTGGAAGAGCTAGCTCCTTGGAGGGTGACTTTCTTTTGAGATCTGGTTAGAGCTTTTGCATATCGTGATTCATTTGGTTTATCTTGAACTATAATCACATTGCAATATTCTGATTGTGAAGGTTCAATCATGTTGATAATGTTGTCCTGGCTGGCATAAGCATAATTTACCTTGGCACCTACTTTGGTCTTTGAGGGATCACCTTGTTCATAAGCAAGTAAGGGGTCTTTAAATGCTTTATGATCAGCATTGGTTGGGTGATTCCCAACAACAACTTTACCAATGTCTATGAGATCTTGAATCTCATGTTTTAGCTTCATGCAATTGTTTATGTTATGACCCTTATTCCGATGGAAGTCACAGTATTCATTTTCTCTCCACCATCTTGGTTTGACATCTGGATCATATGGTCGGGAGTTATCTAGTAGTGCTATCAAGTTGTTTGCCAATAGAGTTTTGAAAGCCGACTCATATGATTCTTCAAGAGGAGTAAAATCACGCTTAGGTCTGGAAAGCCAAGGCTTTTCTTTGAACCATTCCTTTGTTTTCTTTGGCTGATTTTTTGCTGCAATTTTAGCGGCTTTAAGCGCTTGTGTACCACTAGCCAGATTGAATATTGTTTATTTTGAGTTGGTTTTGACAGTGTCTACTACTCCATCATTAACAACATTCTTGTTGTTGTCTTTGGCAAATTTCCAATACTTGTTCTTCTCTTTAGAACTGGATCCTGTTTGTGTTTCTTTCCAAGGTGTGATATATCCCTTTTTTATGAGCACATCTTCCATTCGAATGGCATTATCTACCATTTTGTTAAATGATGGGTGTACTTGCATTTGTACGCTATATTTCAATTCGGGGACCAAGTTATTGACAAATATATCCATTTTTTCAGAGTCTGGGATAGGTCGTGGGTACTTAGAGAACATCCTTCTCCAGCGTTGGAGAAAAGTAAGAAGAGGTTCCCCTGTTTTCTGTTGAGTATTACAAAGATCGATCATAGTCACAGGATGTCGAATGTTGTATGAGTATTGTTGTAAGAACAGTTGGATTAGTTCTTCGAATGTTTTTATTCCTTTGGGTAGACTTGAGAACCATTCCATTGCTTGACCCCCTAAACTCCTTGGGAAGAGATGCATAAGGTATGTTTGATCGTGCATAAATTCCATACAAGCAGCACTAAATTCCCTGATGTGATCTTGAGGATCTGAGGTACCATCATATTTATCAAATTTTGGGATTTCCACTCATGAAGGGAATGGAGGCATGTGTAAATTCTTGTCAAATGGGAAGGGACATATTGCTTCCAGAGAATATTGGTTCGGGGAATTGTCCTTATTCTTCAGGTCTGTGAGCTCTGTTCGCAAAGCTATTAACTATTTGTGTACCATGAGTATAGGTGAGTCTTTCCTCTTAGTAACAAGTGTCTGAACATCATATCCAACAAGAAGTTTAGCACCTTGATTTGCTAGTTCTAAGAAATAGTCTTCCTTTTCTCGGATCATGATAGTTTTCATCATTTTTCTAAAGTCTTTGTCTTTCTGACAGTCAAGGATTTCTTTTTCTGGAGGTTCAATAGCTTCGTCAGCCTCACTTGATGATGAGGAGTCATTATGATTTTCAGGAATATTACGGTCATTTTTGTTTCCATCATTGTATTCTGTCTCATGTATAGTCGGAGATTTTGGTTCATCAAAAATCGGTCCGCCTGATGACGATGGTATGTCAGTGAGGGGATCCTTCACATAGAATGGATTATCTTGATAAGTGAAGGTTTGTTCTTTGTCTTTGGCTTTTGTCTTACGAGAACTCCTGGTTTGAATAGGCATTTTTATGGATTAGTATGACCTAGAGTTGTTTTGTGATGCAGAGGTCAAGATCAATGTCAGAGCTAGTTTGTTCGGTTTAGCGTATTGTTTTGGGAGAAACAACTGAGATTTTGTCTGATTTCAGGAACGATCTATCCTATCTAAGATGTTTTCCTAGGTTGATTCTAAAATTGTAACTAAGATTCAGTCTGATTGAGGAACGATATATCCTATGTAAGACGTTATCTAAGTGACTTGAGTTTGATAGGTAGTTTTGATTGAACTAGCTGAAGGGTGATCGACCAAATCGTGCAACAAAAAATGGCAGAGGTACACTATCTTGATTTGTTTTATGCTCAGGAAAATGATAACCAGTATTATGCTCACTCTAGACTGTGTTTTTGGCAATTTTGAATGTTCTGTCTGACAAAACCAGAGACTTGTACGACTGGGTTTTCTGAACCGGACGACAATTTATCAATTACAGGATGACAAAATTTCTGGTTCGTACAAGTTGCTGTCTTATACCGTACGACTGATGGGCATCTGTAGGATGACAAAAGACTGAGGTCGATTCTATCTCATACGAGATAGAATATAGTGCAGGATGATGAATGATTTAGACTCGTACGACAGAGAATCTGCTTTAGAATGACAATTGAGTAGATTCGTACAACACAGGACTGGTGCAGCACGATAAATTAGTAGACTCATACGACTGTTCATAGGGCAGAGACTAAAAATTATGAGTTTTTTGACTGTTGAGTATGACCAACTGAGTATGACAAATTCTGAGATGGACTGATTTTTGACTGGGATTGACACAGATAGAGTTTCGACTTAGGATGGACTAGTTTCTGACACAGACATAGTTTTGACTTAGGATGGACTAGTTTCTGACACAGACAGAGTTTTGACTTAGGATGGACTAGTTTCTGACACGGACAGAGTTTTGACTTACTGATTTGTTTCTGGTCTTCACTGATTTTTGGTATTTCAGTTTTTTTTGTTTCAGGGATGAAAAACACAGAAAACAAGTAGTATTTATAGCGACTTCAACCACAACATGCAAACCCTAAGGAATTTGGTGAGGAAAGAAAACCTTTGCTTGTAGACTCAGGTACACACCCAATAGCTAATCAGAATACGGTTGCTGAGTCTCATGCAATGGATTCTCAACGCTGTATTAGCCGACTCCAAATGCTAATGGGGGCACAAAATGACAAGTATCTTGGGAGAGTTACTATCTCTCTTGCACAAAGATTATCCCCCTTTCGGAGATGAACCAGGTAGCTTCTAATTTTAAATTGGATTTAGTCAAGGATCTATTCGGCGCGTCGAGGTATAAACTCAATTAAGAGGTCTCCCAGCCTTGAAAACCAAGGTTTAATATACCTGAAGGTATAGAGGAGAGCTATTCCCAAGCACTGCCGTTGACTTGATTTTCATCAAATCATGTTTATTTTATAGTGGGTTGGAGTACTTGGCGTCTAGTCGTTCCCACTTAAGTCGTTCCCCTCACACCGGCCGTAACGAATTTAAGAGTTTTTCAACCCCTCGGGAGGGCAGGCCTGCTAAAGATGTACAAATCTCAAATAAAGAAAAAGCTTCAAGGGTCTGGATTTCTGATTGGCTAGAAAAAGACAAGAGCATACTCTCCTACCTCTCAGAATCTTCTAAAAGCACAAAAGACAGATTTGTTCTTTAACTAGATAGCAAGTTAGGTTCCTAAAAAAGAATTTAAAGAATACATGATGTTTAGTTGATTCTCCTTAGGCAACCTGCAAAGACAACGAATCAGTAGTCATATTGTCTTTGTGCGACAAGCAATATTCTTTGACAAGCATTCTGCAAAAACTAGTTAGGCTATGAAAAACTCTGAGACAGACAGATAAACAGTCAAGGTCAGTCGTCAGAAATGAAAAATATGAAACTTTGCCTCTTTTACCAGAAAATACAGAATCGTACGACAGAGTCTCGACTCGTACGAGACAGGATACAGTACAATACAAGACCAGATTGTTGATGATGTTGACTCGTACGACAGATGATTACTACTCGTACGACAAAGGATATGCTCGTACGATAGAGTGTCTACTCGTACGATAATATGTTTGTAATTCATACGACACCTGCAATTTGTCGTTTCAGCATGTGGGAATTGTTGCACGAGATGTACAGACGAAAAACCAAAAAATCTGAAACCTGGAAAATAAGAAAAAATAAAGCAGTCAGTCTTGGAGGCCGAAAAAAAGGTAGTCTTCAGGCCCCACGGTGGGCGCCAGAAATGTGTGTGTGAAAAAGTGAACCTGTAGCTGCAAGCACAACACTTCAATTAAGTCATTATATGCATGGTTAGTAATCAATAATCAATAAGAAATAAACCATAGCAAAGCGACTAATTGCCTTCTAAAAGATGTGAGTATAAGATTGCTCTTAGATTTTTGTAAGCAATACCAGTGACTAGACTACACCAAGACGAAGGATTTAATCTATATGATATTAAGCTATATGAATGCAAGATGGATGAGTAATTCAAGCAAATTCAAGCAACAATGCATGCAAGCAATAATGAATGTAAAAATGGATGCAAGTAATCTAAAAAAGCACAATGACTTCAATGACTCCAGAGCGAAATTAGCATGATAATAATTCCCAAGCGTGTTCTCAAAAATCTCTGGGGTGAATTGGAATGAGAGCTGAAGATTGAATTTATAGAGAATTACGAAAAGCTCAATTTAGGATTAATTGAAAATAATTGAGAAATCAGGTTGAGTTAACCTTGAGATAGATTCCAATTATAGTTTAATTGAAATGCATTCAAATTAGAAGTCCAAGTTGCATTGGAAAATAATAATAAATTAGTTCCATGCATATCTGATAAAAATAGATAATTCTTCAATTCAATCAAGGAAAGAGTTTTCTTAATGCAACTGAAATTTTTTTTTCTGAAAAGCTTTGAGTTCCAATTTTAGAGAATAATTCAACAATTAAATTAAATTGCTTTTCTGATTTCAAGTTCTAAATTTAGAAAAAGAAATAATATCTCAAGTTTGATTTCTCTCTCAATTCAATTCTTTTTTTTGACTTTTGTTTTGTTTCAATTCAACTCTTTGTAATAAATTAATTCATCTTTTGTAATAAATTAATCCTTTCGCATGATTGAATGGCAAATTTATTAATTAATTAAATATGCAAAGATATTTAATAAATTAAAATGGGATAATTGATCACAATGATTATTCTTGAAATAATTCAATTAATTAAATAAATATTTAATTGATACTGAGTGGTTGATTTGCCATGTGATTTTTGATAATTAAAGAATTAATAATGTGCTCAAGATTGATTTAATTGCCTTTGGTTAGGACCTTGGTGATGTTATCGAGATTAGGGGCCCATGGTTTAGATGACCAATTTTAGGGTATTACAGCCCCCACCTCCTACTTTGCCTTTTTCTAATGGCTCATCGTGGGAGAGAAGGCATACAAGGTGAGAAGGAAGGTTAGTGTGGGAGTTCAATCATTCCCACCCAAACATATTGCCATTTCCCAGGCAAAAATCATCACTTAATACATTCAACTTGCCCTAGCAAAAGAATTTGATTTGGTTGAAAGCGCTCAGCCAGGCGTGGGAGACTAGAGGGAAAAAAAAAGATGGCTTCCCGCAGATCAAAACATGGTGATGGGAGGTGGGTTGAGTAGAGGGAAAGGCGATATTCAAAATTTTGGACAACAATCTGCAGATCAAATTGACTTAGCATAAAGAAATAATAGGAAGAATGTTAGCAAGCTAGAAAACTTCTCCTCGGTCATATGTCCACCTTCGACGGTTAACCTACAACTAATCTCTGACTCGACAAAGGTCATCAAATCATGATCAAAATGCATTATACATTATCACATTAAAATCTAATAAAAGCATTAATAACATAAAACATCATAACTAAAATGACATCATCATCTTTGAATAACGATATTAAACACCATAATTAGCATTAAACATCATCATAAAAATAACTAATCATCATTAATATCATTAAACAACATAATACCATCTAACATCATTAATAATCTAATCAAAGTCATCACGTGCAAAAATAAAAGTAATCTCTAACTAGGTGGTCTGAATCAGGTCGTGACAATTACACTATGGTGCAGTGGTTGTAGTGTAGCATGTGTTCCTACAAAGTGTTGGAGAGGTGAAATGTTGGTGATTATTATGGGAAAGTTTATGTTGTTGGCTCATATTGAATTGAATTCATGTTGGGCAATGTTAAGGAAAGTATGGAGACAATAATTTTCTCTCTCAAATTAAGTCTTTGAGGAGTAATAGAGCTCTTGAGCTAATTACCTATCATTTTCTTCTTAAATTCATTGTAGATTCTATGTTTGTTCTTGATTTGTGATCTTAAAGGTTCCTTGATTTGCCTTTGGCTCACTCAAGATGGACTCTATCCATTCTTCTTTAATCCTAGGACATTGTAAGTGCCCAAAATTACATGATCGTACATGGTAGTTCAATGATGATCTAACAGTTCAACTCATGACCCATATGGCATGAATAAGAGTCCCTCTCAAAAAAATTAATCTTGATGGAAGTATTTACTCACTCTAGGACCCACACTCGCTCTTGCATTGTCCTCCATAGTCTTTACCCTTGTTTGTGTACCTTTTTGCTCTTCCAAAAATATAAATATGTCCTTTGAATGGTTGGGTTGCACGAGATTTCACAAGGTCACCCAAGTATCTTGGGGCCACTTGAGTGATTTGACCTATCAAAATGGGTGACCTACCCTATGCCCCCAATTAGATTCCAAATGGTCTTTAGTTGTTTATTGGTTCTCTCTTATTGCAATATGGTTTTGTTATCTCTCTTTTCATATTTGTTTTGGTAAATTGGAAGGTCAATTCTAGATGTAAGCATTTTTTTAATTGTTTTATTTGTGAACCCTAAATTGGAGAAGTGACAACTTAGGTTTCATTAATATATTTATTAATTTGACCCACATAATTCACCCAGGGCAATAAGATGGATTATAAAACTTAAATAATTTACAAGGTCATGAAAGGGTCCATCGATAATTCAAATAATAGAAAGAAATAAAGCTAAAAATTATTCCTTTCCTTCCCATGAAAATTATTGACTTAAAGTTACATTTTATTTATCTCAAATAAAATTTACTTATAATAATTTTCCCCACCAAGTTGTTTTAAGGGCACCACGTGAAGGGTCTATCCGCAATTAGGAACTATCTAGCACTAACCTTAAAAGCTGAGCATTAAATCCTATGCATTGGATGGAATCAATCTTATTTCTTGGATTCAAGACTTAAGAACCCTAAAAGAAGGAGATAAGGATAACTAAACCATATTCTCTTTGTTTCCAACACTTCTCTTAATCCATGGAAGCCATGATTAGGGACTTCAAGAGAAAATGGCACCATAAGAATGTCTTGGTTTGCTTGCTTCTATATAATTTCCAACAAGAGTTTCCAAGTATTTCCTTCTTGGTTTTTATTTTTATAGTTTTCTAGATTGCATTTACCATATACTTTGCCTTGTTTGATGATAGGTTTTTTTACTAGTTGACCACATACTCCATATGCAAATACCCATGGCTGCCCTACCCTCTTCCAAAGGTCTACGACCCCCACATGGTAGTCACAACACCCCCACAGGACCCTGTGACCCCCGCAAGGAGGTCGTAGCGCCCCCCAAGAGTTTGCGACCCCCGCAAGGAGGCCGCAACACCCCCAAGGGGCATGTGCACCTCGCAGGATGGCCATAGCCTCCAATGGTGACTACGATCCCCTTGTGCGTATCACGCCCCTTCCCCCCCCCACCCTCTCGTGCCTTGATTTTTTTTCATTAACATATATACATACCTATACACACACATATGTATGTATGTATGTATGTATGTATATATGTATATGTATATATATACATATACATATACATATACATATACATATCTAGATATACATATATACATATACATATACATATATACATATTGAAGAGGGTGCAAACATACAAGGTAGGATTAATGACAAGTATTTAAATAAACATTTAAAACACAAAATACACCATTTTTACCTTGCTATTTCACCTTCTCCTTCGGATTGAGCTTTTGATGAAGCCAAAGATGCACCCCTCCTTGACTTGATTGGATTGTCTCTTTGTTGATATGTGGATTGCTCTCCAAAATGCACAACAAATGGGATGATTATGGATGGTTGATAGGAGATAATGGATAAATGCTCAAATGGAGGCTATGGATGGAAATATGGCTATAGTGAGAAGGCTAAAAAGATGATTTCTAAGTGTATACACATAAAAATTGGCTATGAGAAATTAAATAAATATTTTATATTTATTTAATAATTATTCTTCTATTAAATAGTTAATTTGAAAAGATTAATTTATTTAATTCATTTTTCGTGTCTTTCTATTAATTATTATTTTATTAATTAATTCATCTATCCTATTCTTCTAATTAATTAAATATCTAATATTTAATTATCCTTTTAATCAAGTTAATTAAATATCTAATATTTAATTATCTCCTTCAAACAATTAAATATCTAATATTTAATAGTTATTATCCTATCCTATAGTCTCAAATATTAAATAATTCTCAAAATTATTTAATCCCTTTTCCAACTCACCCTCCATCTCCACTTCATCTTCCCTTTGCCAACTCATCAAACATATGGCTAAGGAAATTAATATTTCTTAAATATTAATTCATCATTTATCTTCAACTTTCAAACTTAATGAATATTGTGTACGTACACATATTTCATAACCATTTCCTATATTCTCTCCAACACCCTCTACATCTTAGAAAGGACTTGAGTCTACTTGTCCTATCATGCCTAAATTTTCTCCAACCATCCCTAGATTCCCTCAGTCAACAACCCAGTCAAGGTGAGATGAGTGACACTTGTCTTCTCCTTCCCCCTTTCTCTCAACCTTCACCTTTTCTAATAGCCATTCAAATCTGTAGATCTAATCAAGACCGTTGATTTAAGCCACATCATCTAATCCTCTCAAGGTCTATAAAATCAAGAGCTTCAGGTGAGAGAGATTTAGTCTTCAAATCAATCATATGCATTCGTGAGTTTTTGAAGCAAATAGCAAATAGAAAATAGCAATTATCATATAATATCATTTAACATTATCATTTTAGCAAAATCATGTAGTATTGCATATCATAGTATCAGTTAACTTCAAGTTATCAGTCCATTCTTCATATGCCATCTTGGAAGCCATCAGTGCATTGTCTAAGAGCACACCATCTGCAACCAAAAACAGTGGAGTTAGGAAACAATGAGACATAAGTCATGAAGGTAATATTAATATTTTATTTCATATGTATTTCATGCAGTTTCATTGGTTGAGTTTGGATTTCCTGTAGCATTTCCATTAGTATTTTGTGAAACTAACTTATTGCAGGTAACATTCTGAGGATGAAATTCAAGCTGACACATTTTGGTGCCCACCGTGGGGCTGGACCTCGCATATACCTTTAAAAATCTCACAAAAATAAAATTAACGTATTTGTAATGCAGATTCACGCATGTGTGAATTCTGATAGCGCTTTTGTTCCGCAGGTTAGCGCATTTGCATCCTAGGTTAGCGCATTTACCTTCTAGGTTAGAGCATTTGAACTATAGGTTAGCGCATGAGCATTTTAGGTTAGCGCTTTTGTCTTAAAGTCTGCACATTTGCATTACAGGTTCATGCATTTGTGTCCTAGGTTAGCGCATTTGTCAAAGAAATCTTGCTTTTGTATCCACAGAGCAGCGCTTTTGCAGCCTAGGTTAGTGCTTTTGACCTGCAGGTTAGCGCTTTTGAGCAAAAAGATAGCGCATGTGTTAAATTAGTGCTTCTGTTTACAAACTGACAAAAAATTCTTGCAAGTCCGAATGTCCAAGAAATCAGATGTTTCAGACTACTAACATGCATGTGCAGGATGGTGTTTAAGGCAAATTTTATGCATTTCCTCATCTAGTTAATTAAAAGTCTTTATTTGGGAAGTAATATACCATATCTTGTTCAGCTAGTTTAACTAAGAGGATGAATTGACAACATGCAACTTGCATTTTTAGTATTTTCTCTAAAATAGTTGCACATAGACTTTTAAAAGGGCTAAAATGAACACCATGCTTGTTGAAGCAACATCTCCAAATAGAACCTAGCCAACAATTTCTTTGAAAAGGTTAAAAAGAACACTTGTATTCCGTGTCTCGAAAGTGGTAGGTATATGCTCTCCCCTTAATTGGGTGACCAAAAAGCCAAACCCACTCTTTTAAGCTTTCTTTATTTTCAAGCAATTAAATCCTTTAGAGGGCCTACCTTCCCGAGCTACCTTGAGGGGGCCAGTGAGAGGGGAACGACCTAAAGTGGAAACGGGCTAATACCGAGTCCTTCCAATCTACTATAAATAAATTGTGTTTGTGACGAAAGTCCCAAACAACATGTGCTGATAAGTTCATACCGACACTATGTTTCCCCATAAACCCTATGGTGCGTAACCTCTATAGGCTGGGAACCTTCTGTATTTACAGAGCTGAAAGTGCTGCATGTATGGCCACATGACCAGAAGCCTTTACTAAAAACCACTTGTACTAGTTGCCAAAATCCTTCTAGTTAATGGCGCAGGAGGTTGGATCTTTGAAGCGGCTCACATACAAACGGTTCCTAGTAGAGATATAAAGTTTTCCATGAGGAGTTTTCATGGAAACTGGTGCTTGGCTGCCCTGAAGAAGTAAGTGCCGAGGGTGGAGCCAGTGGGGTCAAGCATCTAAATATCTGCTTTGAATAGCATAGCCTCGGGGGAAACCCCACATGAGATTCAACAACTATTGTCTCAGCCTGCCATAGGGATTGTACTTGCTTGTGCATTTTGTTTATTAAGCATTGTGTCTTCTATGTCTGTAACATGTTCTGAATGGTCAAAAATTGAAGAAAATGATCATCTACAAGAAAGCAAAAATCCAACAAATTACTGAAAAAGTGTGATAAAAAAAGGGTAATACAAAAGCTTCCCAACACTTGAAATGCCAGATCAAAATCAAAATGTCAAAACATCAATATCAAAATAATTCTTGAAGTAGATTTGTCTCTAAACCATCACGTATTTTCAAACTAGCTCAAACAACTAGGTCACTAATCCAACAGGTTATACCCAAAAGGTTCCATAAACATCAACATTCAACAAGCTATTGATTCAAACATCTTAAGTGCAAAAATCAACATCCTTGTCAAGTTTCTCATCAAGATAATCAAATCCTCTATCATGAAGCTTGATCAATCTATACTAGGTTCCTAATCTTGGATATATCTTTCCTATTTTGAACCTAGGTTATATCAAAACCAGAATTGCACCAACATTGGAATCAAACAAACTTGTGAATTGCCAAATGCTTATATGACTTTTAAGTATCACCTTAAGAAAAGAAAACCCAGTTATAAAGCTACTCAGAAAAGGATAAGATTCTTGTATATCAATCGCAAGATCTTATTGAAACATAGGACATTCCTACACCGTTTTCATCACTACCTACATGGCTGCGGTACAGAATTTGACGGTGAAATTTTGCAAAGATGTGCTTTTCAACAAAGAGCACTTTATCCCAATGAACAAACAATAGTGGTAAAATCAACAAGGCATACCTTCCTAAACCAATAATCACCTATTGATTTTGTCCTTTGGAACTTTCAAACAAACTTTGAAATAATCACATGCCAGTTTGGACTAGAGCCCAACACAAACAACTTAGAAAACAACAAATGGAGGAAGAAGATACTCCTATATTCCACACTTTTGGATTTACCGTTGTTGACGAAGAAGCAGTCAATAGCACCATTAGAGACCTTGAGCAAGATTTCAAATTTGATAGGCTAATGGAAAAATTGTTAGCAAAACAAAAAGAAAAATATCTCTTGATGTTGGCAAAATCTGGAGCTAAACTACCACAAGACTTTAACATAGAAAGCTTGAAACAAGATGCGGAGGCAAGTAACACCCAAAACATAGATGATTCAAATAACGAGGATGTGAACAAAGAAAGTCATGGAGAAACAAGGAAAGAAAAGGATGACACAAGAAAAGAGCGCAGTGATAAGAGAACTCACGAAGAAACAAGGAGAAACTATATGGATAATCCATTGTCAAATCTTACTCAACAAATAAAAACTCTACAAAAACAGATGCAAGACATGCAAAATGGGACAAGCTCCAAGAAGTATTCACTAGAAGATATATGCCCATATCCATTCGATAAAAATTTGAATATGATACCATTTCCGCAACATTGCGAGATTCCTAAATATGACAAATACGACAGAAAATCTGATCCTCAAGATCACATTAGGGAGTTTTGTACTATGAGCATGAAATTCGCTCATGATGAAACTTACCTTATACATCTTTTTCCTAGGAGTTTAAATGGACAATCAATGGAGTGGTTTTCAAGATTACCATCTAGAATCAAATCCTTTGAAGAACTTGTGAATAGGTTAATTTCACAATACTCCTACAATATAAGAAATGAAATAACAATGCTGGATCTCTGCAATGTTAAACAAAAGAATGGCGAATCCTTTATGATTTTCTTACAACGATGGAAATGCATGTTTAATAGGTATCCCCAAGATGTACCTAATCAAGAAAAAATGGACATATTCATTGATAATCTTATCAGTGAAATGAGTTATCGACTCAGGATGCAATGTCCTCCCTCTTTTGCCAAAATGATTGAGAATGGTCTGAAAATAGAGAACGCAATGGTAAAGAAAGGAGAACTAAAACTTTACAATAATTCATACAACAACAACAATAGCAATGACAAACCCAAGTTCTGGTTAAAGAATAGGAATGCCAGCAATGAAGGGATGACGATAATAGTACTACAAAACAACAACAACCAATTTTTAATCTATCAAGTCAAATCCCAAGCAATAACAATCCAAAAAACAATAAAGCCAAGTCCTTTTTCTCCAATCCTCGAAAGAAATTCACAAACATTGGAGAATCCTTGGAATCAGCCTGAAAAACTTTGCTTGCCAACAAATTGATTGTTTTACCAGAAGAAAGAAGTTATGAACCACCAGTCAAGCCCAATTGGTGGAATGACAATCATTTTTGCAATTATCATTGAAATAAAGGACACCTACCAAATGATTGTAAGAGATTGAAACATCTTATCCAAGATCTAATTGATAATGGAACCATCACAGTGGATAGCCATAAGACAAATGAATCACACTTGGCTTTCAAAACTCCACTTCCGAATTATGACAAAGGTGAATCGTCCCAATTGAAAGATGAAAAAGGAAAAGCCAAAGTGAATTACACTTATACATACGATGATGTGGTAAATGTGATCATTGTTAATGAAAATCCATCTTTAGAACCAATCAATGTTATCACGAGAAGCAAAGCAAAGGTTACCTTTCCAGGTATAGCAAAAGACCCAACATCCACATCACAACAATACAATTTAGTAGAGCAATTACAAAGAATACCCGCTCAAATATCAATTCTAGAACTTCTCAAGGTTTCACCTATGCATAAGGAAATTCTGGAGAAAGCTTTAGTAGAAACAACAATTTCAAAAGACTTGGATGTAGATCAGTTCCAAAACATGGTAGGACACCTTATAGCTCCTCATTGCTTATCATTTTCTGAAAATGATGACGCATCCTTACAACATCCTCACAATGCTCCCTTACATGTTGAAGTCTCCATTAATAAAACTCATGTCAAACATGTGCTCATAGATGGAGGAGCTAGCTTAAACATTTGTGCATTAAGTTTGATAAAAGCTTTGGGATATTCAGAGAATGCAGTAGACCTGAAAAAGAAAATAACCATCAAGGCTTATGATGAAGCAAAACTTTCTTTTAAAGGAACTGTTGTGCTACCAATAAGGATAGGACCCATGGAAAGGGATACATTGTGTCAAGTTTTAGATTTGAACCTCTCTTACAACATTCTTCTAGGAAGACCATGGATTCAGAAGATGCAAGCAGTTCCTTCTACGTATCATCAATGTGTGAAATTTCCTCATGAAGGAAAAGAGGTCACTATAATTGCAGATTCCAGTCAATATTGCAATAATTTGAAGCCAACACAAGATACAAGAGTTCCACATAATAGAGAACCAATATATCCTACCAAAGAAATTCAAGCAAAGTTATGGGAAACTTTTGAAGAAAAACTCAAGTTAAATGATGAAGGAATGGGAAAATACTCTTTGCATAATTTTCCACTTTCCCCTAAGTCATATGGTAAGCCTACATATATTCAATCAAAGCCAAAACATATGTTTAAAGGAACATTTGTTAGTGCTGGAACTCTTGAAGAAGAAAATGAAGACAAAGACATTCTTAGTTGGTTGTATAAGGATGAAGATAAAACTATAGCAATAGCAGCAGAAGTCAATATTCCCATAAAACAATATGGCAAAGGATATGAAATCATGCAAAAGATGGGATATAAAGGAAAAAAGACCAATTGATAAGCAACATCAAGGTATTTTAGAACCTATTTGTCCGCACTCATAATCCACAAAAGATAAATCCAGACTGGGATATCTAAAGTCTAATCAAAAGCAACATAATCATCAACAACAAAAGTGGAGAAAGAAACCAGTTTCTAGAGAAGAAAATTGGCAAGAAAAGCTACATCAAGCGGTTGAAATAGTAACCAATAAACAAAAAGAGCAAGAAGAACATGAAAAGAAAGAAGAGGAGATTATCATCAAAGGTGAAGAAAAATCTTGTCAACAAGTTCTAAAAATACAAACAAAGGTAAAATTTGAATAAGATATTCCAGAAGCAGTAAAAATAGAGATTGTAGAAATCAGAGAACTTTTTGCACCATACAACATTCTAGTATGGTATAGTGGAGTAATCTTAGATCAAGATTCAGAGACAGATTCCAATGAATATGAATGGGGTCCAGATGTCTTATCTACTACATCAAGTAAGGAAAATAATGAAGACCAAGCAACTATCACGAAAGAAGACTATTCTATTGCAAAACAAAAGATGAAGTTAGAAAGAAGACAAGAGAAACTCAGAATTCAGAGAAAAGAGGCGTATGCAAAAAGAAAAGGGAACAACAAAGACAGAGAAGCAATGGCACAAGAAGTACAAACAAAGATCAGATGTGCAAGAACCATAGAAGAATTAAGAGATACTCAAGTTGGATTGACTATTAGTCCAGAAGAAGTTGAATTTGAAAGAAGACAAAATCTAGCAAAAGAATCCTCTTTATCATGTACACAAATATGTCAACTTCTAAATGCAAATGAGGTCAATCAAGAAGGAATTTGCAGTGTTAAAGATGTGCGTGTGGACATAATCCATTCATTTAAGGGACAAACATCAGTTGAAGAACCACTTGAGTGTGAACTACACAATGCTGATATTAATTTTGTTAAGATTAATTCGGAGACACTTGGGAAAGACAATTCTCAAAAACATTTAATCTCTAACAATACCTATTCTATGCCAAGCTATGATCATTATGTCATGAACGTTGAAACACCTAATGATGACAACGATTACGATTTACCGCTTCTTCATCCTGAATTAATTGATTGGGATAATTTAGACAACCTTGAACTGAATGTCTGTTCCAATGATCATGACTTAGCCGTGTACCTTAACGTTGTTGAACCCATCCCAACTAAGATATCTTCCATTGCAGAATCAAGTGATGTTTCTCATAGTCAGGAGAATGCCAAACTTTCCAATCGCAAAAGCGAAATAAAACAAGGAAAGAGACCTATTTTTGAAAACCATTTTATGGCAACATTAGATCAATCAAAAGAGAAAACAAAGGACATATCTGATGGTGAAAACCTTCTTGAGGCGCTAGAAGATGATAAGTTTGACATTCTTCCTGCATATTTTCAAGAGAGATCTGCTATCCTGATAGAACCAACAGAAGCAGTAAACATTGATACATCAAAGGATCCTAAAATACTTCATTTTGCTGCCTCATTATCAGAAAAAGAGAGGAAAGAATACATGGAATTCTTTAAGCAAAGACAAATAAATTTTGCTTGGTCTTATGCTGATATGCCAGGACTTAATCCTGATCTTATCATGCATCATATTAATGTGGATTTAAAAGAAAAACTCGTTAAGCAGAAGCTAAGAAAGATGTATCCGCACATTGCTCTTCTTGTAAAGACCGAGCTGAAGAAACTATTAGAACTGGGTTTCATAAGACCAGTTGCTTATCCAAAATGGGTTTCAAGTATTGTACTAGTATCAAAACCAGATAAGAGCATAAGTGTCTATAAATATTTTAGAGACCTGAATAAAGCATGTCCAAAAGATGATTTCCCGCTACCAAACATTGATATCATAGTGGACTTATCAGCAGGACATGAGATGTTTTCATTAATGGATGGCTTCTTAGGATATAATCAAATAAGAATAGCACCTGAAGATCAAGAGAAAACAACTTTCACTTGTGCATGGGGAACATATTGCTGGAATGTTATGCCATTTGGGCTCAACAATGCAAGAGCAACTTATCAAAGGGCTATGATGACAATTTTCCATGATATGATGCACACATTTATGGAAGATTATGTTGATGACATACTTGCAAAATCTCACACAAGAAAAGAACATTTTAAGCAAAATTTTTGACAGGCTTGAAAGGTATCAATTGAGATTAAATCCAAAGAAATGTGCATTTGGGGTAACCTCTGGAAAGCTCCTTGGGTACATTATATCAGCTTGTGGCATTGAAGTAGATCCTGAAAAAGTCAAAGCTATCATGAAGATGGAGTCACCCAGGAACATAAGTCAATTGCGATCTTTACAAGGAAGGTTGCAATCAATCAGAAGATTTGTTTCTCAATTGGCCGATAGATGTCTTCCATTTACCCATCTTCTACATAAAAATGTTCCATTCAAATGGGATCTAAAATGTGAAGAAACTTTCTTGCAAATAAAAGAATATCTTATGAGTCCTCCAGTACTGATATCACCAACCAAAGGGAAACCATTGTTACTCTATATCTCCACAACAAGTGTATCATTAGGCACTCTCCTAGCTCAACATGATGATGAAAGAAAAGAAAGAGAAATTTACTATACCAGTAGAACGCTTGTTGGCTACAAATTAAATTATTCCTCAATTGAAAAGATATGTCTAGCAGTTGTATTTGCAACTCAGAAGCTATGCCATTATATGTTGATTCATTTTGTGAAACTAATAGCAAAGATAGATCCTCTCAAATATTTGTTGAGCAAGTCAACATTAACAGAGAGACTAGCCAAATGGGTTATGATACTGAGTGAATTTGACATAGAATATGTTGACTGGAAAGCTATCAAGGGACAAGTCATCACTGATCAATTGGCTGATGCAACTTTGCAAAATGACATGCCTTTGCACATCGAATTTCCTGATGCAGATATCCTAACAGTAAGTACAAACTTTTGGGAATTATACTTTGATGGTTCTTATACCCAATATGGATCAGGCGTATGAATCTTTTTCATCATGCCTCAAGGACACACAATTCTAAAATCGTATAGACTACGATTTCCATGCACCAATAACACTGCAGAGTATGAAGCATTAGCTATAGGGCTTAAAATGGCTATTGAGTGGAATGTCAAAGAACTACATGTCTATGGTAATTCACAACTTATCATCAATTAAGTAAATGATGAATATCAAACAAAGGATGATAAGCTTATGCCATACAAACAGCTGGTGGAGGAATTTAAAGAACACTTTACAGAAATCACATTCACCCAGATTCCCAGAAATGAGAATAAAACAACAGATGCAATGGCTACAATAGCATCTCTCTTGCAAAATAAGGAGAACCAACAGCGTTACGAATTTCTCATGGAAGATATCTTAACCCCTACCATCCAATCCGAGCATACCTATCGAATTTGCCATATATCAGGAACCGGTCAATCCTTATACGGTCAAACCTACCAATATTTGAAAGATCATATCCTTCCTCTTGAATTATCCCGTAATCAGAGAAGAAAATTTATTCATTAGTCCTCTCGCTATACCTTAATTTCTGATATCCTATATAGGCGTGGTCTAGATGGTACTTTGTTGAGATGTCTTGAAAAAGATGAATCTGAAAGAGTTCTTAATGACATTCATGTAGGTATTTATGGTACACACTCAAGTGGTTTAACATTGGCTAAGAAACTTCTTCGTATGGGTTACTTTTGCCCTACTATGGAAAGAGATTCATTCACCTATGCTAGAAAATGTAAACAATGTCAGATCCATGGAAATCTCATTCATGCTTCAGCACAAGAGTTATATCCTATGACAAGATCATGGCCATTTTCATAGTGGGGCCTTGATTTGGTAGGAAAGATCAATCCCTCATCTTCTAGTGGACATAAGTTCATTTTGATTGCTACTGAATATTTTACTAAGTGGATTGAAGCAGTGCCTCTAACAACAGTGACATGAAAACAAATATCATCATTCATTTTGAATTACATAATCTGTCGCTATGGCGTTCCTATGACCATTATCACTGATAATGGAAGACCATTCAAAAATCAAGATGTGAAAGAGCTATGTGAACAGTTTCATATCCAACATAGGTTCTCTACTCCATATTATCCACAAGGTAATGGTCAAGCGGAGGCATCAAACAAAACTATCTTGAAAATCTTGAAGAAAACAATCAATGAAGCTGGAAAAGATTGGCACATTCAGCTAAATCTTGCTCTATGGGCATATCGAACTAGCGTCCGCACTCCAACAAGGGCAAATCCATATTGTTTGGTCTATGGATCAGAAGCTAATATTACCTAAAGAAGTAGAGATACCTTCTCTACGAGTATAGAAGAACAACGAGTCTCTCGACTCCAAGAACTAGAACTGATTCAGGAACGTCGCCAAAATGCAACAGAACATTTGAAAGTATACCAACAAAGAATGGCAAGAAGCTATAACCACAGAGTCGAGCCACATATTTTCCAAATTGGAGATATAGTTCTAAGGGAGAATCCAAGAAATTAGCAAGATCGGGAAAATAAGGGAAAATTTGAACCGAATTGGCTAGGACCTTTTGTCATAGAAGCAACATATGGATCAGGAGCATACAAGTTATCTACCCCTGAAGGTGATTGGTTTGATGAACCAATAAATTCAATCCATCTCAAGAAATTCTATGCTTGAGATATACAGTCCTAAAAAAAAATCAACAAAAAGCATATACAGTCCTAAAAAAAAATCAACAAAAAGCATATAAAGTCTTTAAAAAAATAAAAAATATGAAAAAAAAATGCAATAAATATAGATAGTGAAAACTTGATAAACAGGCGCTATCTAAAAAGTGAGTTCATCCATCTATGAGATCGCTTTGCACACCTATCCACTCCATCCTATCGCATCTATCGCTTCCATCATATCCTAGCTTATCCATTCCATCTTTCGCATCCATTGCTCTGAACCATTAGCAGAAAATATGCAGCTTACCAACAGTTATCAATCTTTGACATACTTGTCATAGTCACTGTCTTAGATTTTATCAAAATCAATTAATCTGCACTTGTATCCTGCCATGGTTTGGATCTTGATCAATTCATACATCCATAATAAATTTTTGTTTCTGCTGGGGGCAAAATCCTAATTCCTTTTGCTAAGGTAATCTTTTGAATCTTTGAAAATCCAAAACATTCGGAAAACTTAGAAAAACCAAAAATACCTAGGATTTTGAAACATATAACGAGCAACAAAGCAATGAAAATCAAGGCATTTCATCAACAACTGAATTGTAAAATCAGGAAATGAAGAATCAATCAGCAAGTAATAAAGGATTATCAAAGATCATTCATCAAGATGATTATATTTGTAATGACCATAAGAACATGTGAATGACATACAAGATTCAGTGTTTATATCTTGATTTTATTGCTAATCATGTACTCTATGCGACTCAGGGATGTCCATGACTAGAGAAGCTATGATGGGGTATGATTATTTTTCTGTGATTGTTGTCTGTGGTTTATCTCTTACTATGGTATTAACTTGTCTCAGGATATGATCGACAAAAGATCAAGGAGGATGTTCCAAATCATGCATGAAAGGAGATAATCCTTGTCTATTCTGTAAGCAATACTCAGGTCCACTTGATCCATTATATCAAGTTGCTTGTATTAACTTGCTATATCAAAATTCATGTAAGGAATACTCAGGTCATCTTGAATCTTTATGTCAAGTTGCTTGTATTTTTTTACAACATTTTAAAGCTCAATGATGAAATCAAAGCACTGTTACAAGATAGCATATGAAGAATGACAGTACAATTTTTAGTTAGATCATTTCATTAGCTCATTATTCATCTACATTATAAGAATTTCATTTCATTAATAGATCAACGGTCATAAATAAAGATTGAGTATACTTGGACAAACAAAAACAATTTGCATTTAATCATTATAGGTGCATTCATTTTTAGAATCATTTTAATCATTATCCATTTCATTTAGTTGCATTTTATCATTGCATTAGTTTGAATTTAATTAAGTGCATTTCATTCATCATGTAGTGTATCATCATTATTATTTGCATTATCATTCCATTAACAATCATTTACTTGCATCTTTGCACTTAGATTCATAATCATTATAAACATTACATATATAAAAATACAAAAACATTCCATATAGATCATTGCATTTATATATCATTTAAGTTAGTAATCATTTTCATTTACATCCAAGATCATCAAAATTGAAAATCAAACAAAATCATTTATCATGGCATCATCATATAAAGCATAATCATCAAATAAAGTAACATGCATAAAGATCATTATCCATCTAATCATTGCATCTATGTAATCAATGCATATATATCATCATCATCATATAGAGTAACGTGCATATAAGAAAGATCATCATCATATAGAGTCCATGTCTGCATATAGATCATCATAAAACAATAAAATTCCAAGTATACAATGATATCAAATAAACAATACAAATGCTCCAAATCAAGTCACGGCTGTCCTGTACCACTACCACCTGACTCTATCCATCTTTGTGGCTATGGGTGAGAAGATCCTCCAGATGTCTGTCTCCCATGCTCTCCACTCCTCTGAGGAGGTCCCATGACCCCACCACTACTAGTATCCATCAACACGGTAGTATGATAACTACCTACTCTCTAGCTCTGTAACTGCCTCCTCATATCATTGTCGCTAGTGGGAAGTCTCCTTCCCGACCCGAACTAATTCTCTAATAGTGTCAGCCGAGAGAGTACCTGATCCAATCTACTGAATGTGATCAAGAAGGCCTTGAGTATCATGCTGTCTCCTAACATCTCTATCCCTCTCAGTCATAAGATTCTGCACCTGTGCTCGAAGCTGCTCAATCTATGCTCTCAGACTGTCAATGGTATCCTACCCTGGCACATCATTCTCTGGTGCATCCTGCTCTGGTATATCATGCTCTGGTGCATCCTGCTCTGCTAAATCCTGCTATGGTGCATGAACCCCAATCCCCTCCTCACCACCACCCTGTCTAACTGCTAGAATCTTGGTCTGAGTAACTCTCTGAACTTGTCATTTAATAAGGGGAACATGATCCTCAGGATCCTCATCATCTCCACCATGCGCTGCAATAACCCTAGGGTCTGGCTGAATCTATCCAAAATCAATGCCTCTCCCACAACCCCCATCCAGTCCAGTCACCCTGCCTCCTGTCAATGGAAACCCTCTCGGTGATCTCATGCCTACCCTTCCATGCTCCCTCCCAATCCATCCAACATCTCTCCCACCCATAGGATGTGCTCTCAATCCTGCTAGCCAGTCCAAACGGTCCTCCACAGACTCTCAGTCGACCTCCTCTCCGTCCAGGTCTCCTACCACCACCACCTCCATCCCCATCCTCATCACCACCACCCCCAGCCTCATGAGCAGCTCTGAGCTCTCATCTCCGTCTCTGTCTCCTAACAACTGGATCATCTGAATCATCATCCTCATCTCCTGAGCTGGGAGGAGGATCTGCTGGATCAATAATGCGAGGAAATGGATGAGCTAATATGTACTGAGCATAATCTGCAGTAACCCTAGGCTCAAGAATGTGCAATCTCATATCATAAGCCACTCTCAGAGTAGCAAAAAACTCTGCACGAGCAATCTCAAATGACAAAGAAGCTCCCCAATCTCGCCTATCTCTGTACCATCGAGCATATATTGTCACACTAGTAGGCATAGGCTGGATGATACCAAACTGTCTCAAAATGCGACCAATCAACTGTCGCTCAACAACATAAGGAGTCCGACCAATGAGATATCTACTCTGCATAATAAATGGTAATGTCTGTGTATCATCCATCCATGGCTCACAATCAAGATATGGTCTCCAAGTAATGCTATCCAATGAATCAAGCACCCAATGCCAATACTCCATCTTACCCAACTTATGCTGAGTAAGAATACCTGCATAAAAATTCACATATGGCTGCCTCTCTCCATGAACTCTGTGATGGATAGGCTGCGTAATAGCAATGTGCTCCCAACACTAG
This sequence comes from Cryptomeria japonica, assembly GCF_030272615.1. NCBI lineage: Eukaryota > Viridiplantae > Streptophyta > Pinopsida > Cupressales > Cupressaceae > Cryptomeria > Cryptomeria japonica. The sequence goes on along the minus strand of NC_081407.1, from coordinate 517,830,020 downwards.
ATCTGCAATAAAGTGCATCCTGTAGACAAAATCACACTCTCATCATACACTACTTGATCAAGATCATGATATAAATGTGCCAACATACAAACACCCCAAGCATATCGAGTATGATGCTGCATCATACTCAAGAGAACATCTCCCCATCCAACATAAAAACTTTGTGATCTCCTATCAGGACATATAAATCCTCCAATCAGACCAGCAAGAATAATGGGAAGAGCCTTGTAATACATCACCATATCAACCAATCGGATCTCTCCTCTACCAATGCTCTCATCAACAAACACGACTCTACAAGCCTCTATCCCAACCTGATCCTAAAAATCATACTGCACTAGCTTGCTAGTCACTGGGATGTGCAACATCCTATAGACATCCTTAAGAGTCACACTAATCTCACTCGTAGGTAGGTGGAAAGTGTTATGCTCATTGTGCCATCTCTCGGCTAACGCTGTCAACAATCCTCTATTATGCGTAATCTCAGGCAGATACAACAAATAGCATAAACCACAAGCATCTATATGTCTAATCTCAGCCTGTGTCAACTCTGGCACTAAATGATGCACTGCAGGTAATTTCTCCCGACACTGGAGAACATCAAGTTTCTCCTATTTTATCAAGAGAAATCAATCAATCATCAAATTATTATCGAATCTATCAAATCAAATTGAAGCAACTTACGTTATCAAATCATTTTAAAACCTATCAATCATGGTTTTCTATCAATCACTGAGTTCAAACAAAACTCTGCTAAGTTCTTGCATCGGAAACTAAATCGGTTTCTTAGAGCCACTCTATCAATCTATCAAATCTATTGATCAACAATCTATCAAATCTATTGATCAATCAAATCAATCAATCACGCAATCATAGAAATCCTATCAATCAATCCAGCACTCAAAGCTATCTATCAATCTATCAAGCACAAATCGCTCAATAAAGTCCCTATTTCATCATCAATGCATATTAAACAAGTTAAATCTAATCATCAAAGTGATTTTTAGCCTTTGCACTTATCAAAAACATCAAATCTGAGAAAAAATGCTATCCTATTGAGAAATTGCGTTAAACTACAGCAAATGCGCTAAATTTAAAGACATTTGCGCTAAACTAGTGCATATGCACTATCCTTTTGAACAAATGCGCTAACAACCAAAGCATATGCGAAAACCCATGCAAAAGAGCTACTTTATTAAGCAAAAGCGCTAACAAACGAAACATTTATGCTATCTTACGCATAAGCGCTAACATTCTTAACATATGCGCTAACAAAAAGAGTATAAGCGCTAATCTATGCATTTGCGCTAAAACAAATTGCAAAAGCGCTAACCTAACGTCGGAAAAATCACAAAAAAATTGAAAATTCAAAAAACGCGCTCAAAACATGAAAAGTTGCACGAAAACTTGAAAACAAAGCTCAGGATAAGATACATACCGGATACCCATACTCGACAGGTCACTGATATCGTCGCACACGCTCAAAACGATGGTTCTCCATGGGAATCACCATTTCGCCACCTCACCAAGAATATTTTCTCCACAAGTTGACAAGGATAACAATGAAATTAAAATTAGCCTTGGTTAATTTTATATTTACTATTTGAAGAGTAATTAATTTCAATGGGACAATTTAATTTATTTTGTTTTTTTAACAAATGAATTTAATTAACCATAAGTTTATCAAATTATTATGAGATTAATCGTTCAAACAAGAATTTTCGACAATTTCACGATCAATCTCCTGAGGGGGCACACAATCAGGATTTTTTTATCTTCGCCAGGCGCACTATCGAGACTTGATTTAA